>NW_026294606.1:86149200-86474572 GCF_007827085.1 Peromyscus californicus insignis | reverse complement strand
TGCTGCTAAGAGCAGAGGCCAGACTTCTCTCCCTACCCCTCAACAAGCCCCAGGAACCTTCTCATTGTATTCCCCTTTTATTTTAAGCTGACTGGGTTGATCTCCGGGGTCAGCAACCAAAGGAAGCTTATAAATATTTCATCACTAGGCATGGTGGCACACCGGTCACCCCAGCACTTGATCTGAGGCTGCGTGAGACCTTGGCTCAAAAACCAGCTAAATGATTTTTAAGAGTGTGGAAGAAATGATGTGCTGTGACATGAGAAATCAGGGTTAGGGTGTCTCAGCTTTTACTTCCTGATTGCAAAATTTAGTGGATTGGGTCACCTGTGATGCCTGCCTATAACCCAGCTCTCTGGGAAGGCAGAGGCAGGAAGAAAGTGAGCTTCAAGCCGGTCTGAGTTAGATACTGAGGCCTGAGGCCCTGTCTTACAAAAATAAAAAGTAAAAAATAAAAGACTGGAGATGCTGTATCATGGTAGAGCACTTGCCTAGCGTGTGCAAGGCCTGAGTTCCATCACTGAAAAGGAAAGTATAATAATGGCAACAAAGTGATTTAAAGCAACCGATATGACTTCTTTGGATGGCGACACAGAGGTGAGCCCAGCGTCCTGTGGAGGGGGCTGGGCTGGTCCAGAGACATTTGGCTACATTTGTCATGTCTAGTGGGCTAGACTGGGCTCTAAAAATCAGACACATGTTCTCCTACATTCTAATGTCCAAACAAACCCCCATGTGAAGACTCAAGGGAGAAAAAGCCCCATTCCACCTCTATCAGACTGCCACACTGAAAAGGACTGTACCCTGCTGGGGAGTGTTACACTCTGCAAATTTTATGTAAACAAAAATCAGAATAATGGATCCTAATCTGGTGTCTGTTTTCCATCCTTAAGATGTGTTGCTGTCAGCACTTGGGAGGCAGAGGGTCACGCATTTGAACCCAGCTTGAGCTACCCAGTAAATACCCTATCTCAAAGCATTAACAACAAAAAGTATGGTTTTCATTTCTCTGATTGGTTTGATTTTTTGAAACAGTTCCTGGTCTGGCTGGGGACTCACTTGTGTAGACAAGGCTGGCCTCAGACTGGTAGGCAATCCTGTCTCCTCAGTGATAGAATTATAGGCATGCATGCACACACACCTGGTTTGTGTGTTGCTAAGAATCAATCCAATGGCCTCATACATGCTAGGCAAGCACCTTAGTATCCAAGCTGCATCTCTAGTCCTCATTCAAACACTTTTTTTTTTTTTTTTTTGGTTTTCGAGACAGGGTCTCCCTGTGTAGCTTTGCACCTTTCCTGGAACTCGCTCTGTAGACCAGGTTGGCCTCGAACTCGCAGAGATCCGCCTGCCTCTGCCTCCCGAGTCCTGGGATTAAAGGCATGTGCCACCAGCGCCCCGGCTCATTCAAACATTTTTAACTAAAACAAAATTTACAGCCAGGTGTGGTGTCACATATCTTTAAATCCCAGCACATAGATCTCTGTGAATTTGAGGCTAACTTGTTCTACATAGTAAGCGTCAAGACAGCCACGGGTATGTAGAGAGACTCTGTCTAACAAAAAATGTTGAAAAGTTTAATGTGCATAGGCATTGCCTGTATGTATGCACACATGACTGTCTGCTGCCTGCAGAGTTCAGACGTGGACAGTGGATCCCCTGAAATTGGAGCAACAAGAGAGAGAACCTGGAGCAGCCAGTACTCTTAACCACTTAGCCACTCTATCACTGAAAGAGAGGGAGAGGGAGGGAGGAAGGGGGAGAGAGAGAGGGAGAGAGAGAATCAACACAAAGGAAGAAGCATTTCTTTGGGCCCACAGGTTCAGAAGTTTCAGTCCATGGATGATTGGCTCCATTGTTTCTGGTGTGTGGCAAGACAGACCATTACAAAAATGTTCACTTCATGGTAGACCACTAGCAAGGAACCTCTTTAAGGTCACAGCTCCAGTGACCAGCCTCCTCCAACCACACTCCATCTCCCTGTTTCCATTACCTCCTCCAACCACACTCCATCTCCATGTTTCCATCACCTCTCATTAACTCCTAAAACTATATATGAATCCATCTGTGAATAAACCCAGAGTGCATGGGATTCACTCGGCTCCCAGAACTCTGCCTCTCAACACTGCCATATGGCAGCCCAAGCCTTCAGCACACAGGCCTTTGGGGGACCTCAAATCCAAACAAATGCTTTCTGGTTCAGACAGAGGTCAACACAGGATTTTAGTCAATGTCACTGGGATCCGTTTCCTCCTGCCTTGGGCTCTCTACTTCTTTGTCAAGGGCTCTGCTCTCCACTCTGTGTAAATGGACTCCCTTCACACACTGGCAGGGCAATCCTATCTAAAGACAATGTCCCATCATCAACCCCCCTTCCCTCCATTATCACCTTGGTTGGGGCTGATGAGCCAAGTTGGGGCATAGTCAACAAGCATCAAGCCTTCTTGGTCCTGCAGATCTTAGAAAGGGTTTGCAACCAGGTTGAGCCTAACTGAGCTATTACACTCTCAGGGTCTCCTAGTCCCCGAACCCAAGGTCCTTTGGAGGAGCTGGCAGAGTTCTCAGATTGACCTAGGCAGCTGAATGGTATAGCAAAGATCCTTAAAACAAGTCCTTGGGGCTGCAGTTAGCTCAGCAATTAAAAACGCTTACTTGTTGCTCTTGCAGAGGCCCCATGGTTAGATTCCCAGCACCCAGCAGCCCACAGCTGTCTGTAACTCCAGTCCCCAGGGATCCAATACCCTCTCCTGACCTCAAGCACCAGGCATGCATGTAGTGCACATATATACATGCAGACAAAACACTCATACACATAAAATAATAAATGAATCAAGTCCTCAATGACAACTCAGTGATGATTTACTGGCCCCTTCTTGACCATCTACCGCAGGCACAGTGGGAGCATCATACGGAAAGTGAAGTTCATAAAAGTGTCTGCTGCTCTCAGTTGTCCTGATGGCCAGATCCTTATTTCTCCAGGGAAAGTCAACGATGTGCTTTGAAATGGAAGCATGTAGCTTGAGTCAGACTAGGAATTTTCCCCCTCCAGTAGATGACCTGGGCCCCCTGGATGTGCAACAGAGGACAGTGTCTGCATGCTGTCTCGACACTCAAGTGCAGCTGCTCCCTGTAGGGGCTTCTGAGGCTCAAAGGGAAACTGCCTGCAACCTTATCTTACTGAGGAAAGACACAGATGTTCTCTGTGGAACCTGCCAACCACAGGCCCTGATTAGACTCTGCCCAGCTGCCTCTCAATTGGGGCTGATGCCCTCGGGGACCCTAAGCCTCCTCCTTTCTGCATCCTCCAATCTTTTCCTGTTAGCATCAGCCAGACTCTGTCTTCCACTTTCTCTCTTCCTTTCTTCTCTTCTGCTCTGCCTCCTCCCTCCCTTGTGCCTGCCCTCCCCTCCACTCAGCCCCTCCCTCTCTCTTTCCCTCTTCCTCTCTGTCTCTACCTCTCTCTTTGCCTCTTCCTCTTCCAAGCCTTGAAGCATGATGCCTCTGCCTCCCTCCGTCCCCTTCCCTGATATTCCCACTGTTAGATCCATGTAACACAGAAACAAAAATTTCCCCAATTACTTCGACTGCTAGATAATAAGCTGTCAAATGAAGAAGAACAGTGTGATTACCATGGCAATTTGTCAGAACACAAAATTCTATGTGCAGCCTCATTTGGCTGCATTGGAAACACCTGCTTTGAGAATGTGCCCAGATCGAATTTTACTGCTTTCTTCTATAATGTAGGCTGCTGCTGCTGCTGCTGATGATGATGATGATGATATGATAATGAAAGTGATGATGCTGGTACTGATGCTGAGGATACTGGTGCTGATGCTGATGTTAAATTAGCTGATAACACTGGTACTAATATTGATGCTAATGATGCTGGTAGTAATGCTTAGCTTGGGGCTCCTGCTTCCTTTCATATCTTTTAAATTATTTTTATTAAAATTGTTTTTCATGCAACATATTGAAGATATGAATATAAGAATAATAAGACAAAAAAGTCAAAGCAAATGAAACAAAAAGTCCACAAAAAATGCCACTGAGTTGGTTTTTTGTTGGGAACTACTTCTGGGCACAGGGCCCACCCTAAAATGTGGTTGACATACCCTGTGACACTCCATTGGAGAAAACAGATTGCTTCCTTGCATGTCTGAGGAAGTTACTCCATCTACCTGTCATTGTGCAGATCTGATTTCTCATCTTTCCATGAGGCTTACCACTTTCCATGAGGGAGTGACCATCCCACTGCCCACAGCTCAGCATATCTTCACCCCAGCTCCTCTGCCCCCTGGAAGGTTGAGCCTCTCGATCTACCTGGAGCCAGAGAATAATTTTCAAAGATTGCTAATAAACACTGCTCTGGTGCTGTGGGTCTTCCAAATGTTCCAGCCCCTCATGGAGCTGCTTTGCTGAATTGTACTTAGTTTGGAGCCTGCGCTCCCCAAAAGTAGTCCACAAGCAACCATCACTCTTGGCCCATGGTTCCCTTTGTGAAGACCTTAGAAGACATTTATCTTCATCCTGATTAGTAAACTGACTTCCTTTCTACCTCTCAGAGGAAGCAAACTCTGTCTGCTTTGAATACTGGGACACTCAAGAAAAATGTGTCCCTCCCACTTCCACCCCAAGAATCAATCACAACTGTTTTTGTTTCGTGAGCGTGTGTGTATGTGTGTGTGTGTGTGTGTGTGTGTGTGTGTGTGTGTGTGTGTGTGTGTGTGTTTTTAAAGACAGGTCCTCAAACTCACTTGTAGATGAATTTCTAAATGGTCTTATTAAATAAAAAACACGGAGCCAAATATAGGGATGAAAGCCTAAGAGAGATCAGGGAAAATAGGGAAAGCCACCAGCCAACCTTACCTCACCAACTCTGCAGCTTCCAAAAGCGAGTTACTTCCTGTCTACCCACGTCTATATGCCTTGCTGTTCTGCCATCTGATTTGCTCTCTCTGTTCAGCTACATCACTTCCTCTTCCTACCTAGCTCTGTCACTTCCTGTCTGTCTGTACAGACCTCCAGACCTCCATGGTTAACTAGTTTTGGTATTTGAGGCAGGTGCCACCACACCTGGCTCTGTTTCCAGTGTGGCCTTGAACATACAGAGATCCTGCCTGCCAACTGATAGGATTAAGGGCGTGTACTACATTGCCCGACTTCTTTGTTTGCTTAAAATGGCTTGCTATTTCCTCTGATCTCCAGGTAAGCTTTATTTATTAAAGCACAAATAAAATATCACCACACTCACTGTGTAGCTGAAGATGACATTGAACTTCATCGTGGTGTTTCTTTTTCTTTTCTTTTTTTCCTTCTTTCTATTTGTTTGTTTGTTTGTTTAATGTACACAAGTGCTTTGCCTGCATGTCTGCCTACAAACCAGAAGAGGGCATTGAGCTGGTGTTGTCTGGGTGCTGGGAAGTGAACTCAGGACCTCTGGAAGAAAGCCAAATGCTCTTCACTGCTGAGCCATGTCTCCAGCCCTCATCATGGTTTTTCAACTGAAGATTTCATCAGTACAAATTTTCCACAAGAATCTAAGAGTACATCTCTTTCCAAATGCTGGCCCATGCACTCAGGAGTTAAATAAATCTTTGACCTATATTTATTTTAACAAATGAATAGTCTAACAGAAAACTGGGCTTTTATTGGGTCAAACAAAAATATTCCTCAGAGAAAGAAGTGGCTGGGAGTGTAGCTCAGTGACAGAGCACCAGCCTAGTGTGCCCAAGAGCTTAGGAGCCATCCCATCACCTTCCACCAGTAAAAAATAAAAATAGGGGCTGGTGAGTTGACTCAGTGGCTAAGAGCACTGACTGAATCCTCTTCCAAAGGACCCAGGTTTGATTCCCAGTACCCACATGTCAGCCAACAACTTTCTGTATCTCCAGTTCCAAAGGATTGAATGTCTCTTCTGGCTTCTGGGGCATCAGGCATGCATGTGACACACAGACATATATACAGGCAAAACATCCAGACACATAAAATAAAAATGCATTAATTAATTTAAAAGATGGATGCTTCCAGGCAGTGGTGGTGCACGCCTTTAATCCCAGCACTTGGGAGGCAGAGGCAGCCAGACCTCTGAGTTTGAGGCCAGCCTGGTCTACAGAGCAAGTTCCAAGATAGCCAGGGCTACAGAGAAACCCTATCTCAAAAAAAGAAGAAAAAAGAAAGAGGAAGAAAAAAGGAAAAAAAAAAAGTCTACCTCGGGGCTGGGAATGTAGCTCTCAGTTGAGATAGATTGCTTGCCTAACATGCACAAAGCCCTGGTTGATCCCCAACACCACATGAACCCAGGTATGGTGGCATACTTCTGTAATACTAGCCCTTGGGAGGCAGAGGCAGAAAGATTAGGAAATTCAGGGTCATCCTCACATATCCAGTTTGAGGCTTCCTAAGACAGATTATCTGTCTGTCTATCTATCTGTCTATCTATATCTATATATCCTCACCTCTCCTCTCCATATATGTGTGTCTGTACATGTGTGATTATGTTGTGGGGTATTCATCAGAGAAGACTGCTGGGACATGGGTTTAAGCCAATAGAAAGTCTTTATTAGTTGGCTGGCAACTATACCAGGTGTCCGGGATCCCAGTGCAGCACTGAGTCTTTCTCAGGGTGAACTTTAAAGTACAAAAAACATGTTCTGGGTTGACATACTCCAGTTAACAAGAACAGTTAGCCAGAAGTGGAACTACAGAAGCCGAAAGGCAAGGTTAGTATGTTTTGAGACTTTCCCAGAACTATGGACTTTGATGTATTAGGCCTTTGTTTTAGTTTTGGCAGGTGTTACTATTGTCTACGTGCTGAGCTTCACAGCCTGAATGGTACTTCCATCATGGATTCAGCTGTCCTAAGGTCTGAGGCCCTGTTACATTTATATATATATATGTATATAAACATATATATGTACATTATATTCAAATAAAAGTTTGTCTTGGCAAACTTATCTAAAAGAAAATGTTTTAGATTTTAGATAAGGATTTTAACCTTGCCCAAGGGGAGGTCTATCTTTACTCTACAACCACTCCTAAAGAATAATTGCTAGCACTCAGGGGGCAGAGCCAGGAGGATCTCTGTGAGTTCAAGGCCAGCCTGGTCTGTAGAGCGAGATCCAGAACAGGCACCAAAACAACACAAAGAAACCCTGTCTCGAAAAACAAACAACAACAAAAAACAAAAACAAAAAAAACAAAAAACATGCTTTTAAATTTTTTTTAAAAATTGTATTTAAATGTGTGTGTATGTGTGTGTATGTTGTTGTGGGGGCATACACATGTAAGTGCAGTTGCCCATGGAAGAGGGTGTTGGATTCCCTGGAGTTACAATCAGTTGTGATTAGCTTGATGTAAGCACTGGGAACTGTACCTCCAATCCTTTGCAAAAGCAGTATTCACTCTTAATGTCTGAGACATCTCCCCAGCACCTCCCCTGCCTCCCCCTCTTCTTCTTCATGAGACAAGATCTCACTGTGTCGGCCAGTCTAGTCTGAAACTTCTGGTAATCCTCCTGTCCCTTCCACTGCCTCCCAAGTTCTGAGTTACAAGCATGAGTCACTATAGCTAGGCTAATAAACATTCTTTTATGATCATTGCTGTGTGCTCGCTGCCCTGGATCTGCTTCGGAAACTTGGTAGGAGACAATCCATTAGATCTTTCCTCTATCTGTAGAGCTCATTTGTCACCTTAAAATGGAAGCACACATCCATAAAAGAGGTTCAGACGTGGGGAGGGGGAGGGGAGGGGAGGGAGAGGCAGCATTTGCCTTAGAATAGAGAGCTTTCTGACAGATTAGGAAGGCTGGAGCTGTGGTGGGCTGTGATGATCTCTCTGGTGGGTCATGCTGACCCACGTGGACAAGTGACGCCGCCCCCAGCAGAGTGCTTGGTACCTGACAGAGCCGGAGCCGAGGTGGAGCAGCAGTTGCTTAGTTTACCAGCTGTCACTTACCTGGTGAGCCCATTGTGTCTTCTTATTCTGGAGCCACGGAAAACACCCTGCACTCTTCAGGACGGGGAAAGCCTTTTGCTGTCCTCTGACTGGAGGACAGATGTATCTATTAGCAAGCCATTTTCTTTGAACGTTAGAGGTAGGCTACGGGACCATTAAATGAAGTCCCTCTCTCTGGTGAAAAGGGGACCGTTTCAGAGCCAAGCCAGCCCTAAGCTCAGCCTTACCCTCTCCACAGCAGAAAACTACCCCCCACAGGGTCTCAGGGGTACTTCCTTATATTCTGTGCAGTTGTTGCTGTTGTTTTGTTCTGTTTGTTGTTGTTTGAGACAAGGTCTTACTATGTGCACCCTTGCTGACTTGGAACTAGACCAGCATACCTTGGAATTCACAGAGATCTTCTGTCCATCTCTCCCTCTAGAGTGCTGAGATTGAACGGATGCGACATCAGTATTTGTTGTTTTTTCAAATAAATAAAAAGACCTAAAAGCATCCATATGCATTAAACATTGAAGTTTAACACGCTTAGGGGGTGAGGTACTTCGGGGCCCCTTCCTGTTCTTCTGGCCCACAGTGTCCTTGGGCTGGGCACTGTTCCTGGATCTTCAGATACAAGGGGCACAGGGAGAGCAGAGAGGAAACTAACTTTCTTCTACTGTGACCGATGGTGATCTACTTGGTGTCCCAGGAAAACAGGACAGGGCTGGAGGCAACTTTAACCAACTCGACACACTGTGGTCTCTTTGGCTCTCTAATGCTCTTTCACAGAAATTACCAAGATGTCTGTCTTAATTAGGGTTTCTATCACTGTAAAGAGACACCATGACCACGGCAACTCCTATAAATAAAAACGTTTGAGGTGGCTTACATTTTTTTTTTTTCGAGACAGGGTTTCTCTGTGTATCTTTGGAGCCTGTCCTGGAACTCGCTCTGTAGACCAGGCTGGCCTCAAACTCACAGAGACCCGCCTGCCACTGCCTGGCAAAATATCTATTTATTTTATATATATGAGTGACCTGTCTTTATGCACACCGGAAGAGGGAATCAGATCCCATAATAGATGCTTGTGAGCCACCATGTGGTTGCTGGGAATTGAACTCAGGGACCTCTGGAAGAGCAGCCAATGCTCTTAATCACTGAGCCATTTCTCCAACCCAGAGGTGGCTTACATTTTCAGAGGTTCAGTCCATTATGATCATGAAGGGGAGCATGTCAGCATGCAGGCAGATGTGGTACTGGAGCTGAGAGTGCTACATCTTGACTCAGAGGCAACAGGAAATCCACTGACTGTTACACTGAGGGAAGCTAGAGAAAAAGACCTCAAAGCCTGCCCCCACAATGACACATTTCCTCCAACAAAGCCTCACCTCCTAATAGTGCCACTCCCTTTGGGGTCATTTTCTATTAAACCACCACAATGTCCCTCCATTGCCAAATCTCAGTGCAGGACTGAGGATCTGGTCAGTTGGTAGAGTGCTTGCCTAACATACACAATCTGATTTGATCTCACCACCAGCTCTACATAAACCTGGCATGATGGCACAGCCTGTGATCCTAGCACCCTGGAAGCAGAGGCAGGAGGATCAGATCACCCTTGGCTGTATAGGACACTTACAGATAGCTTGGGCTCTAGGAGACCCTGTGAAAATAAATAAAGAACCTTAATGCAAACCTGGAAATTAGTTTGGCAGACATTTTATTTTACGTGTGTGTGTGTGTGTGTGTGTGTGTGTGTGTGTGTGTGTGTGTGTGATATGTATGTATGAATGCATACACACACACCACAACAAGAGTATGGAGGTTAGAGATGGGCCTGAACCCACAGTTGCAGGCTGTTAAATTCAGGAGATGGGTTTGGTCATTGTCTAGAAATTTCCCTATAAGCCTTGTGCTACCCACAGATTTGGCAAGTTTTCTACTTCCAAACATTGAGGAGCAAGAACACATTGTGTCAATCTCTACAATGTTAGCAACATCGTTTTTAAAGTGCAATTGTTCAACTAACTGATCTTTGACAAAGTTTGCTAGCATACAACCCATATTATATTATACACAGGTTTTATGTAGCGTGCCTCATGGCTCTCTCTTTTTTTAACTTTATTTACTATTATTGTTTGTGGTGGGGGCACGTATGTGTGAAAATCAGAGGACAGCTGGTGGACTCAGTCCTCCTCTCCCATCTTTACATGGGTTCTGGGTTCAAATTTACATCATGAGGTTTGGCAGCAAGCACCTTTACTGCTGAGTCATATCGCCAACCCTGGCTTATGAATTTTTGTTTATTTACTTTGGTTTTTCCAGACAGGGTTTCTCTGTAGGCCTGACTGTCCTGGAACTCACTCTGTAGCCCAGGCTGGCCTCAGACTCAAGAGATCCGCCAGCCTCTGCCTCCCAAGTGCTGGGATTAAAGGCATGCGCCACCGAGTTTACAGACTTCTTTAATGCTCTCTGCCAGGTCCCTGTGAGGTAAGAGCTGAGCACTGTCTCACAGAGAATGGCATATCTTTAATTTGATGTATTATTTGGGGATGAGCACAGTGTGGTGGTTTGAAAGAGAAGAGCCTCCATAGGTTCATATGTTTGAATGCTTGGTCCCCAGTTAATGAAAACTGTGAAGGATTGAGAGGTGTGGCCTTGTTGGAGGTTTCAAAAGCCCACATCAGGCCCAGTCTCTCTCTCTCTCTCTCTCTCTCTCTCTCTCTCTCTCTCTCCTCTCTCTCTCTCTGCCTACAGATCAGGATATAAAGCTTTAAACTATTGCCCTAGCACCATACCTGTCTGCTTCCTGACATGATGATCATGGATTAACTGTAAACAAGCCCCTAATTAAATGCTTTCTTTTATGAGAGTTGCCTTGGTTAGCCTGGTGGTGGCGCACACCTGTAATCCCAGCACTTGGGAGGCAGAGGCAGGCAGATCTCTGTGAGTTTAAGGTCAGCCTGCTCTATAGAGCTAGTTCTAGGATAGCCAAGGCTACACAAAGAAAAAAAAAAGAGTTGCCTTGGTCATGCTGTCTCTTCACAGCAATAGAACACTAAGACACACAGTGTCCCGGTAGCCTTGACTCTTGCTACTGATGATCACTGACCATATAGTCTCCAACCACCTCTTAGGATCAGCTGTGCCCTCCTTTTCTCTTGATTTAGCCAAACACCAAGAAGAGAGACATCTTTCTTTTGAAAAATTAAAAGCTTTTCTGCATGAGTCCTATCACTCTGGTATTTATTTATTTACTTACTTACTTATTCATTCATTCCGAGACAGGATCTTGCTCACTATGTAGCTCTTGATAGGTTGAAATGATACATAGGTCAGGCTGACCTCAGGCTTACAGAGATCCTTCTTGTTCTGCCTCTGTAATTCAGAGGTTCCAGGCTTGAGCCACCAAACACGGCTTCTCTCTGGTACTTCTACAATTCTTCACTAAAAATCACCATTGCCCAACCCACTTGAGCCCAGTGTGGTGGCACACAGTTTTAATCCAAGCGCTTGGCATGCAGAGGCAGGATCTCTCGAAGTTCGAGACCAGCTAGAGGGATATAGTGAGACCATGTCTCTAAATACATACATACATACATACATACATAAATTACCTCCCCCTAAAATGTTCCCAATTACACCCTGAGCAATTACACTCCATGCTCAATTCTTCTGCATGCTCAGAAGGCCCACTCTCGGTCCCCTGGTCAGAAGCTACGGCCCACTGACAATGTCTCACCCCGCCTAAGTGTGCTGTCCATTATGAGCAGGGAAACTTCCTTGGTGGTACCAACTGACATAGAAATTCAAACTGCTTCTTCTCCATGCCCTGCACATGCCACAGGCCCAGACATTTCCAAACCCACCAGCTGGGGTCCTCAGGCACTAAGCCTTCTGCAAGGCATCTCCTGGGTAACAGCCACTGTGGATTAGGAGGTAAATGATACCGTGGCCAGGTCCACATGCCCAGACATCCAGCCTTGTGCAGGCACTCATCAAAGCCTGTGCAGTGTGTCAGGGCTATAAATAGCCCTCCAGCTCTGCTCTAGGTTCAAGGTGTTCCTGAGAGTAAAGGGCACTGCTGAGGTGAGGGAAAAGAACATTTTTATGATTTCAAAAGCATCAAGTCAAGCCTGTTATAGAATCCAGGATTTTCAGGTTAATTTCCTTTGGGATTTAGATTGGATTTGTGGCAGCCAGAACCAGACAGCACAAGGCCAGAAACCTTAGAGGCTGGGGCACTGGCCGGGGATAGGGGGTGGGAGTGGGGGTGGGGAAGGGACTCAAGACTTACTTTCCAAATAGCTTAATGAACCAATTTACTGAGAAGCAGAGAAATGTCCCACGGCTTCCACAGCAGGCCCTCAGCAATCCAGTCTCCTCAAGATACCTAGCTGAGCCTGGCGGTGGTAGCGCACGCCTTTAATCCCAGCACTCGGGAGGCAGAGGCAGGCGGATCTTTGTGAGTTTGTGGCCAGCCTGGTCTACAGAGCGAGATCCAGGAAAGGCACCAAAACTACACAGAGAAATCCTGTCTCGAAAAACAAACAAAAAAAAAAGATACCTAGCTGAAAAGTTGCACCTTACCAGGTCACTGTGGAGGTCAAAGCCCAACTTCTGAGTAACAGGATTGGGTTTTTTCCATGATTGTCCAGGAGAATGGACCCTGGGTGGCACCCAGCCTGATTCAGGGAAGAGGTACTCAGACCCTGCCTGTCATGTGCTAGGGTCTGAGGCATATGCACCTTACCCATCTCAGATTCACGGCATTTTGGATGCTGACCTCTGCTTCACTGTATGATGTTGGGGGTAAGCCTAGCAGGATGGGCTTCAGGCACTGATTTTAATGCAAAGGACACACACTACCCTGGCGTCTTCAATACTATCTCCCTCTCACTACAGTCTTGTGCCAATGAACTAGACGCCCACTGGGAGGAAGGCACAGTTGGACCTGGAGTCTGTGAGGAAAGACAGACAGGCTGAGCCTTCCTCCTATCTGCCCATTGGAGGGCTCAGAGAGGGTGAGGTAAGTCTTGTCTCTGCTTGAGGAGTTTTGTGGAGGTGGACAGTGCTGAGCAGTACCTCAGGCCTGAGGGAAAGAATGCCAGAATGCTAATGCTAACAATCCAGTCTTGGGCCACAGGGGACAGTTTAGCCCAAAGAGAACATTCGTTCACTCTTTGTTTTGTTTTGTTTGTTTGTTTGTTTTGAGACAGGGTTTCTCTGTGTAGCTTTGGAGCCTGTCCTAGAACTCTCTCTGTAGCCCAGGCTGGCCTTGAACTCACAGAGATTCGCCTGCCTCTGCCTCCCAAGTGCTGGGATCAAAGTCGTGTGCCACCACTGCCAGGCTTCACTTGTTCTCTCTTAAGAAGAAGGCAATAGGACTGGAGAGATGGCTCAGCAGTTAAGAGCACTGGCTGTTCTTCTAGAGGTCCTGAATTCAATTCCTGGCAACCACATGGCAGCTCGTGACCATCTATAATGGGGTCTGGTGCCCTCTTCTGGCATGCAAACATGCACACAGATAATTTTTTTTAAAGATTTATTTATATGTACACAGAAGAGGGCACCAGATCTCACTACAGATGGTTGTGAGCTACCATGTGGGTGCTGGGAATTGAACTCAGGACCTCTGGAAGAGCAGTCAGTGCTCTTAACCTCTGAGCCATCTCTCCAGCCCCACACAGATAAATTTTAAAAGTTGATAAATTAAAAAGAAAAAGAAGGAGGAAAGAAATGTACTCAGGGCTCCTTTGCTTGTTCGTTTGGCTGGTTGGTTTTGTTTTATTTTTGAGGCCAGGTCTCTTGTAGTCCAGGCCTCAAACTCCTGATGCTCTTGCCTTTATGTCCCGAGTGCTGGAATTCTAGACTTACACCCCCACACCCAGCTAGGACAGCGGGTTCTGAAGAAGTGTCTGCCACTGCTCTCTGGCCAGGGGCTCAGATACCCATCATCACGGACAGAATTCCAGAGTGTTCTGCTAGAGGCAGTGTGAGCACCCAGGCCAGAAGTCTGTGTGGTGAGCTGGCTGTGCTCTGCAGGTTGGCGTTGGCTCACTCTATCCTCTGCTCCCACAGCTTTTACACCACGATCACCTGTCGAAGAATATTATTTTAAGATGTGTTACTTTTGTTTATGTTGCATTTGTTTAACTCTGTGAAGCTGTGTTACTGTGCCTGATGGTTTAATAAAGAACTGAACAGCCAATAGCAAGGCAGGAGAAAGGGTAGGCGGGGCTGGCAGGCAGAGAGTATATATAGAAGGAGAAAATTGGGAGGAGAGATCTAAGATCTAGAAGGAGCCAGAGAAGGGGAGGGCATCAGGGGCCAGCCACCCAGCTACACAGCAAGCCACGAAGTAAGAGTAAGATTTACAGAAGTAAGAGAATGGAAAAAGGCCAGAGGCAAAAGGTAGATGGGAATAAGGCTGGGCATTCATAAGTAAGAATAAGCCTCGGCGTATGATTTATTTGGGGCCTGGGTGGCAGGCCCCCCAAAAAGAGCCAAAGAACAAACAACAACAGTCACCACTCACAGCAGGGGCTTTGAAAAGACCCCTTCTCTGTGCCTGCCCCATATCTCCACCCAAAACAGAGCCCAGGCAGGTCTGGTGTCTAGTCAGAGCACAGGAAGCCACCTCTGTAAACACTGGCCACCTCTCCATTTCCCTCACATTGTCACATACCCCAGAACAGGGAATCACACACTCACTATCCATTGCAGCCCCTGTCTCAAGCTTCAGAACCCTTGTGAAGACACCCTGTGTTAACATGGGACAGAGACCAGTGCTGAATCCCAGCACCAAGCTACACTTAAGCCCTATCTGGCTCTGCAGTCGGTATCAGAACTTCCTGCTCAGACAGCCTCTGGTGAACTCAGAGAACTCTGGTTTTGTTTATTTAATTTTTTTATTTTGAGATAAGGTCTTGCCATGTAGCTGTGACTGGCCTGGTACTTAATAACTCCATATGTAACCCAGTTAGGCCTCAAATTTGCCATCCTTCCTTGGCTTCTCAAGTGATGGGATTAGCAAATCGGCATCATCATACCTGGCTCTGTTTCTGCATTTTAAATAGGTTCTGGCTATGTCATCCAGGCTGAGCTGGAACTTAACGATTCTCGTGCCCTAGCTTCCCATTGCAGGGATAGCGGCATGCAACGTGACACTGGAGAAGGCATCCACCTTTCCTGGGAGGAAAATCTGGATCCTCCCATAATTATCATCCAGAGTGCTGGGTTGCCCATCAGACACCAGCCCCGTAGGTTGAGGATGGGACTGTTCTCACTAGAGAGCCAGGCTCTCAGGAAATGCTCAAGATTTTGCTTCTAGAAGGTCCAAACTAGACAGAACAAATGCTATTTTTGTTGTTATATAAAGGCGCAAACTGTTCTCCCTGACTCTCAAAAATGATCTTCCTGCACACAGACGGCAGGGCTAAGCTGAACATCCCTGAGATGAATCATCTGAAGCATTGTTATTCATTTCTTCTCCTCGTGATAGTCTCATTTCAAGCCCTTTGAGTCATCACAATCAACACTACTCCTGAAAGCACAGGGTCTTTTGTTCAGATCAGAAAATTCATGGGGATCATCTTAGTTAGGGTTTCTATTGCTGTGAAGAGACACCATGATCACAACAACTTTTTTGGGGTTTTTTGGAGTTTTTATTTTGTTTTGCTTTGTTTTGTTTTGAGACAGGGCTTCTCTGCATAGCCTTGGCTGTCCTGGAACTTGCTCTGTAGGCCAGGCTGGCCTCAAACTCAGAGATTTACCTGCCTCTCCCTTCTGAGTGCTGAAATTATAGGCATGTGCCACCACCACCCAGCTCATGGCAACTCTTATAAAGGAAAACATTTAATTGGGAGGCTTACCATTCAGAGGGTCAATCCTTTATCATCATGATGAGACATGGCAGCAGGCAGACATGGTGCTGGAGAAGGAGCTGATAATTCTACATCTTTGATCCACAGGCAACAGGAAATGAACTGAGACACTGGGCATGGCTTGAGCATGTATGAGACCTCAAAGCCAGCCCCAACAGTGACATAGTTCCTCCAACAAGGCCATAACTATTCCAACAGTATCACTCCCTGTGAGCTTATGGGGGCCAATTACATTCAAACTACCATGGAGGTATAAGGACACAATGATGAGATTTCACATTGAAGGTAAGAGGCCGTGATGTTGAGGTCAATTGTGGTAAATTTATTTACTGTTGTTGTGTGAGTGTGCACATCTGTCCTACATATGTGGAGGTCAGAGAACAAGTTGTGGAAGCCAGTTCTCTCCTATCACGTGGATTCCAGGGATCAGACTCAGGTTGTCAGGCATGGTGGCCAGTACCTTTACCTGCTGATCCATCTCACCCCTAACTCTGGTCCCTTGTCCTTCCCTGAATACCTTTTAAGATACATGGGTCATGACACCTGCTGATCTTGAAGCAGGAGAACATTTGGGAGTACCATTACTCCCTACATGACTCTCACTACAGTGGAGGCTGGGCCCAGCTTCTAAGCCAGGGTCTTAAAACCCACACCAGAGGCCATTTCTAAAGCCGACACTTTTATGGGCAAGCACCTGCCTTTCTGAAAACATTGTGCATGATATCCTCTGAAGCAACCACCATCTTGGGGAGTTCAGCTGGGCCTGCTTGCAAAAGGATTATCCCAGCTGGGCTGTTGACTGTTTACATCTCCTCGTGGGAGGGTGGGGAGAGTCACAGGACTCTCACAGGTGAATCCTGCCACTCACTACTACCCACCTGTTCCATGCAAAATTGCAATATGACCCAAGGGGAAGGGAAGACTAGGAGAAGGTGACTCTACCTATGTGGACTGTGGGGAAGCCCTCACTCCCATTAGGTAAAGGCTTTCCACATGCAGCTTTTGGGGAAAGAAGACCCACACCATTGTGTGCAACCCTTTACCTGTGCGCTGTAAATAAGCCCAATAAGCTCATTGCTTCCCCAGAGTGAGCTTGTGAAATCATGTCTTGGTTTGTCATTGGGACCTTAGGAGGAGGGGTAAGCATTGCTTATGTCTTTTCCAGGGAAGGAATTTTAGAAACAGAGACTGATGAAGGTGTTGAATCTCATTAACACCCAAAGCAACAGGACTGTGTAAACACACGAGCAGGCACATGCACATGGGTGCAAATGTGCACATACATTCATGTATGCACACACTTACAAACAGAAATGTGGACTGACACAATCTGACAAGATTCCTTGGTCTCTCTCCCTTCCACTCTGAATGAAGACTAAGCCTTTTCAGGCGGGAGCTGGGGGCCTCTCTGTCCAGGCTGACCCTCATTCCCGGCCCACTTCTCCTACAACTCTGCCTTTGCCTGCATCCTTGAACAAGCAGTTGCTCACATCCACTCATCCCTTCCAACACAGACTGTGTTGGTTTTGGATTCCTGGCCCATGAGGAATGTTCGAGACAGAGTCTGCGTATGCCTGTGAATGAGGCCAATGTGAATACCCACTCTTCACTAATTTTTTTTTCATTGTTGTGACCAAATATCTAGCAAGAAGCCACGGAATGGAAGAAAGGTTTGTTTTGGCCTGTGGATCAAGGGCAGGCAGGCCTGTGGCAGGAGTTCAGGGTTGTGGCAGCAGGAAGCTGCTTGCTTATATCTGAGCAGATCAAGAAGCAGAGATGAGACAGAAAGTGGAACTGAGAACCTCAAGGCTGGCCGGTGACCCACTTCCTCTAGTCAAGCCTCACCTCCTAAGGATTCCACAACTGCTAAAACAGCACCCCCAGCCGGGAACAAGTGTTCCACACATGAACCTGCTGGAGGGGTGCATTTCACATCCAAACCATAGCACCCTCCTTCAAGCCAGCTGGCTCTGATGCCCTGCTGATCAGGAGGGAGAGTCAGAGGAGGGAGTTATAAGCTGCACTGTGTTCCTCAAAGTCAGTCCTAGCCCTGGATTTCAGAAAGTAATCTTATTTAGAAAGAGGGTCTTAAGTGTAATAAAATGAAGTCATTGGGAAGAGGCCTAATTTGTTATGTCCTGTGTTCTTATAAAGATGAAATTGGAATGGACACATGCTTAAGGAGGACACTGTGTGCAAAAGAGGATGCTATCTGCAAGGCAAGAAGAGGTCCCCCAAAAAAATCCTTCCACTATTTTTAGTACTTGCACCTATTTGCACTGGAAATAAATTAAAAAAAATCTGGCTCTAAACACAGTAAGTACTAAGCATGGTAGTGCAGGTAGTGATCCCAGTACTCAAGATAGTTAGACAAGCCTGGGCTACACAATGTGAAGTTATATTAAAGGTTAAAAGCATATCAAAATCAGATTTCTGAATAATCTTTATTTTTTTACTCAATATTATCCTTTATCATCAACAACAAAAACCCTGTATTTATCTATCTCAAGGAAATTAAGGGAAATATATTCTTCAAAGGGGGCCTGTGGCATGCACTTGTAGTTCCAGCACTCAGATGGCTGAGGCAGGAGAATTGCCATGACTTTGAAGCCAGTCTGGGCTAGATAGCAGGTCCCAGGCCAGCCATATACATAGCAAGACCCTGGGCCAAAAACTAAGGAAGAGGGCTGGGCTTTTAATCCCAGCACTCGAGAGGCAAGTGGATCTCTGTGAGTTTGAGGCCAGCCTGATCTACATAGTGAGTGCCAGGGCAGCCAGTGCTTATGGAACAGAGAGACCCTGTCTCAAAAACCAAAATAATAACAAATGATGATCATAATGATGATGATGATGATACCAGATTTCTAATGTGAAAAATGTCAATAATGAAGTTGGATTCTTGCCCCTCACATGCCCATCAATCCCTTATTTTTTTAACTCTTATATTTTTCTGCAGCCAGCCGTTGGCAGCCCATCTGGCTTCTGTCACTATTTTTTTTCTGGTCCCAGAAGTCACTTGTGGTTCCACATCTGGGAATTTATCTATGTTTGGGGAAATGCCAGGAACACAGTGGGCCTATTTGGAGAATGACACGGGCAGGAGGTTGATTCTACAGGAATCAGCATAAGTGTCATTTCCCGGTAAAGACCTAGTCCCGAGAAACCCGGTGGAGGACCAGTCAACACACCTTCTAGTAAAAGCCCAACCTTCCCTTGTCAATTCTTTCAGAGCCAAGTACACGAACTGGGGAAGTAGAGGGGAGAGGGAGAGGAAGAGAAGGAGGGGGAGGAGGAGAAGGGGGAGGAGGGGAAGGAGGAGGAGGGGAAGGGGAGGAGGGGGGGGAGGGGGAGGAGGAGGAGAGGGAGGGGGAGGAGGAGAAAAGCATGGGTACGTGTTTTCCACTCAGAGCCCCAATGGCCTGGGAGTTGGCAGTGTCTTCTTAGAGACTATAAACAAGAGAGCAGCCATACAGACCAACACAGAATGTGGGCCTTGGGCTCCAGGGACTGCTGTGAGTTTTATTATTTTATTTTATTCATTTGGTTTTATGAGACAGGGTTTCTCTATGCAGCCCTAGCTGTCCTGGAACTCACCCTGTAGACCAGGCTGGCCTCAAACTCAGAGATCTGCCTGCCTCTGCCTCCCGAGTGCTGGGATTAAAGGTGTGTGCCACCACCGCCCAGCTGCTGTGAGCTTCTTATACTGCCACAGCTATGGGAGGGCTCTGGGGCCTCCCCACCCCCCCCAGGGGGGGGATATTGCATGAACTCATGCCTTTTACACTCGGACACAGGAGATTGTCCTCCTGAACCTCTGTCGATCTGACCTGGGAGGATGGGTGTGGGACTGAGAGCATGAGGCAACAGTGGTGAAGGGGCCTCTCCGAGATGAAACACTTTGCCTCTGTCCTCCGGCAAAAATCTCCCCTCAAGTCTATAATCTACTGTGCTCTTCATTAGGGCTCAGCAGTGGGGCAGCCTGAAGCCTCAGCCATGATATGGAAGGCTCTCTGTGGGCATCAGGGCTCCTCTGGGTCAAATCTTCATGGTGTGACCAAAATGTGGTTCCCCTCACTCGACCCCATAAGGATGGAATTCAGGACCTCAAGAATACCTTCTGGCTTCCAAGGGTACTGCATGAATGTGATGCACACATATACATATAGGCAAAACACCATACACGTAATTTTTTTGTATTAAATAGCAAACAAAGCCTGTCTGGGCTACAGAGTAAGTTCAAAGACAGCCAGGAATTAAATAAATAAGAGCTGGGAATATAGTCCAGTGGCTGAAAGCTTACTTATCAAGCATGAAGTCCTGGGTTCCATGCCCAGGACCATAGAAGAGTCCAGTTTTACTCTTTTGCATGTGGAGATCCAGCTACCCTCAACCCATTTGTGGAAAACACTGTTCTTCTTTTCCCTGAATTGCCTTTTTTTTAAATGGATAATCAGTTGACCATCAGTAGGTGTGTGGAAGGCAGATACAGGTTACCATAAACAAGATACTGACTGGAACTTGGGGTAATAGCCAAGATGTGCCAGATGCAAACCTTGCTCCAGGCAGCCGAGAGGGCTCATGTCTATCTCAGCACCTCTGGAGCCTCTTGTCCTGTGGTCCTCAGGAATACTGTAGTCCTCTCTTACAAAGGGAAAACTGAGCTTTAGAAAGATCATGAGATGTCGGTATGGCCAGTCAGCTAGTAAGAAGCAGAGCCTAAGGCCAGCTGAGGTGGCCCTGTTCCCAAATGCTATGCTAAGAAGGGGCCTAGCCCTGGTCTCCCGTTAAGCTCTCAGAAAAGAAATGACTGTTCCTGAACTCAGTTGGTAGAGTGCTTCCTTGCCTTAACATGCATGGATTCCCAGAGCTGAATAAAATGGTGTGTGATAACACATGTCAGTAACCACAATATTCAGGAATGGAGATGAGAGGATCAAAGGTTAAAGGTCAAAAGCTGTGCCTGGTGTTTTAGGCCTATAATCCCAGCATACAAGATGCAGAAGCAGGAGAATCTCAGTGAGTTGGAAGCTAACTGGTCTACACAGCAAGCTCCAGATCTGCAGCATAATGAGACCCTATCTCAACAACAACAACAACAACAAAAGTCCTGGCCTATATAGTGAGTTCAAGGCCAATTTGGGGTATGTAAGACTCTGTATACAGAAGGAAGAAAAGGAAAGGAAAGGAAAAATATAATACTGTTGTTTGTAAACAGACTTCTGCATAGCAGGTCTACAGTGGTCCTGGTCCATTCCAAAGGCACCATCCCAGGCTCTGGGGAGCTCAGCTTGGCCTGTAGGGTTTAGCATAGCAGCCACCAGTTCCTGGTCATGTCTGCAGGCTTCAGGGCCCTCCTGCTCTGGAGGGCAGAGGGTCTGTGTCAATGACTCTTTCTGGCTCAGTCATGAACAAATCACAGTGCACAAAAATGCTAAGGCTATGTGCTTGGGTTTTTTTTTTTTATTGTGTGTGGGTTTGTGTGTGGGTTTGTGTGTGTGTGTGTGTGTGTGTGTGTGTGTGTGTGTGTGTGTGCGCGCGCGCGCGTGTGTAGAGGTTTGGCTTCTTCAATTCTGCTAAAGGCTTAGCTGTCTATTTCTGGAGAGATTTAGACCACACGGCGTGCACATGCTCACAGACACGTGCACACGAGAGCTGGACTGTAGCCCAGCTCCAGAGAAGCTGCTTCCCTGGAGACAGTTATTCAGAAAGGAAAAGCCCACGTGTGAAAGCAAGTCATTGGGCTGCCTAGAATCCATCTATCGACAGGATGCTGTAGTCATCGGATATTCAGGAAATGAAGATGCTCCAAATGCCGAGGCAGAGAGGTTCTTCCTTCAAAGGAGAACTCACAAGGACTCCAGAGAGAGAAGAGCTAGTCAGCTTTCTTCCCAAGGGGCCAAGAATCCCACACTTGACTTTGACAGGCAAGTGGTGGGAGCCCCACAGTAATCCACAAGCTAGGGGTGTAGGAAACATGCCCCTTTCCCCATAGGTCCCTGTTGCTTTGTAGATTTTGTCCACACCAAAAAGGGGGGTCAGGCCAGAAAGGGGACACCTTCCAACAACAAATAAATATGTGTAAGTCCACACGATATAAACTATGCCTGGATAAGAGAGAGCAGTTCCTGGTCCAAGGTTCTGAATAATACATGTGACTGCATCCCCCCTCCAGCAGGTGGAGCCTATTTCCAAAAAGCCCAGGCTCCATGGAAATTGCAAGTTAAAAAGTAATTTAGCAGGAGAGACCCAGCAGACCACATGCCCCCACACCACGTGCTAAGGGTGACTTCCCAGGCATGCACATGTTATTCAACGAGAAGTCTCTATGTCACTCCATGTTTGTTCTAGAAGCTCCAATCAGAAGATAATGTCAGGGAACTGAAGAACAGTCTGCAAAATATCTGACCAGGAGCTAAACAGAGTATTTCACACCTGTAATGCCAGCCCTGGGAGGCAATGGTAGGAGGAATGGTTCAAGGATATCCTCGGCTACATATTGAGTTGGAAGCTAGCCTGGACAACATGAGACTCTGTCTCAAAAATAAATCAAACCAAACCAAAATGAAACTATTTGATCAAGGACTTCAACGTTGTCAAAATTATTGAAAAACAAAGGGCCGGGTGGTGGTGGTGCACACTTTTAATTCCAGCACTCGGGAGGCAGAGGCAGGCAGATCTCTGTGAGTTCGAGGCCAGCCTGGGCTACAGAGCGAGTTCCAGGACAGGCTCCAAAGCTACACAGAGAACCCCTATCTCGAAAAACCAAAGAGGAAAACAAGGAAGCTTAGGACACTGCCACAGTCCAGAGGAGCGTCAGCAAGCACAGTGACTACAGGATGTCCTGCATGGGTTCCTGGAGTGGGAGACTTTGGTTGAGTAGCACTCAGCTCCGGAGGTGGGAAGAACTGGAGCATCAGGTCAGTATAGGACCCAGGCTTGTATAAAAGGTCCTCTGTGCCATTCTCCCCAACCCCCAATCCGGACCCTGGCAACTTTGACACCAAGAGCTCACCCTCTTTTATGACTGTCTCCTGTCCAGTGCATGGATTGTGGAAATGGTTTCCATAGTGATTCTCTTGCAGTACGTGTCCATGGCCGGAGACTAGAGTCTCCCTGCTGTCAAGTACGTGGGCACGACCCCAGCCGCAGAAGGCACCTCCTGGTGTTTTTACATCTGCCAAGCCCAGCAAGGGAAGACAGCTTTAGGGAGCAGATGGTGGGAGGGCTGGATGATCACTGTGGACAGAATTTGAGGCCAGATGGAAGCCACCTTGGAGATGACAGCGCTTGCGGCATAGTGTAGATGAGCCATTCAGTCCCAGCTCTGGAGGACAGGCAGCAATCACATCACAATAGAGAGGACACCAGAGAGGCTGCCTAACAGCTGTAGGCTCCGGGGCAGCTCACTATGCAGGGTACTGTGGCCTCACAAGAGCTACAAATCTTTGCCAGGCTCCCTGGGATTGACAGACCAAAGAACCAACAGCACCAAACTCCCCGTGGCTTTGCAACAACCCCCCAACTGCTTCCTGCGGTATTCCCGCTGGGCCAAGAACCACAAACCCAGCCAGACACCCCTTGGAGGCAGTGGGACTGCAGACTCCCACTCAGCACCAGCTTTAAGGTACCCTGTTCCTGTCTCTGGAGCCCCAGACAGCAGTAGGCTCCTCTTGTTGGATGTAATGAGTGAAGGGAGACAGGTGCACTTGGGAAGACGCCTGTCACATTCTATCACCCCTCCCCATTCTTCTAAATAGTCAAGTGGAATAGGACACACATTCCTCCCAGCCCAAACTCAGCTGACAAGCCCTTGGCATAGGGCAAGGTGGGCCCTGCCCCATTGCTTCTCTGGGAGCATTACCTCCCATTTCAGAATTAGCCCCTCTTGTTGAGTTACATTAACTACCCTGGTAAACATACTCGCACATAACTATGTGGAGAAAGTAAGCAGGCCCTGGTCAGGCTCCCACCAGGTTAATTTACAGAACAGAAAGAGTCAGCAGGAGTTGGGAACAGACAGCTAAGCAAGGTAGACCCAAGTGGGAGTCTGGAAACATCAAGAAAAGTCAGATATCCTCTCTGGAGGCCCTGGGTCTGGCTTCCTGACTTGAGGACCCTGGCCAATCTCAGGTTCAGAGACAGGGCCCTGCCCAGAATGAACTCCCCACCCTACCCTACCCCACCCCCCATGTCTCTGGGCTCTCCAAGGTGTGGAGTTCCTGAGACCTAATAATACACACAAATCAGAAGGCAGGCCGCAGTCCCCAGCCATGCAAGGACAGGAAGAAAGTTGATGCCTGCCCTGGCCTGTCCCCTGGCTTTGCCCTCAGGCAGCACGGCTGCCCAGGGCCAGCAGGGCCTATATTGAGAGCATGAGCCTGCTGGCGGGAATGGCCGGCATGCACCCAGCTGTCACGGCAGCCCTGCCCAGCCACCCAGCAGAGCTGAGAGCACAGGGGCACCGCCATGACACTTATCTATGCTCTCTTCCAGTCGGAACCCAACCACTGCACATGGGGAAGGGATGTCACTTAGGGCATGACACCATAAACAAAGGGGGTCATAGGTACTCAGAAGACCCTGCCCAAGGTCTAAGTGGGACCCCAAATCTCTCATGGGGAGGGAACCACCTGGGGCTCCACCATGCCAAGATCTCATGACTCAGGAGGAAGCTGCAGGCAGACTGTCTCTTGTTACTATGGTATCCATGATCATGGACCCTTCAGCCTTGCTCTTCATATCCACTAAGTAGGACTCCTCAAAACTCTTCACCTCAGCAGGCAGCTCCCAGAGGGATAACCCCCTTACCCCAGGTCAAAATAAGCAGAGATGCTTCCCCAATTGGCCCCGGTGTGAGGGAACCAGTTATGAAAGGAAGTTTGGTCTCCACTTTCCTGAAGTTTCGGAGAGTTACAAGGTCCAAGTCAGGGAATGGTGTCTGAAGAGTGTGTCTAGAAGCTTGAGGCAGGGTTACTTCCCACTGGGGACCAGAACCCTGGCCATCTGGACCCCGGAGAAGTGCCTATCGAAGCTGCTCTCCAGTGTGCCTTTTAGGCTCTGCTCACTTGCCTAAAGTGAGCAACAAACCCAGAGCAGGCTTGTCGGTGCCCTCTGCTTCCTGCTGGGGTCAGGCAGTACTGAGGAGAGGTCAGCTGCTGCCAGGACTCCAGAACAGGGAACTATGCCGGGACAGGGACTTGTAGTGGGCTTCAGTGTGCACAGAGGGCCTGCCTAGGCTCTTTTTCTGAATGTGGGGTTGGTTCTTCCTAAGACAGACCGATAGGTTTTTGATTCTTCTCCATTAGGCCCCAAAACTGGCAGCCAGTGTCTATCCTGGGGATGTGGAACACACTTTCACTTTAATTGTCCACCTCCCCAAAGCATGCCAGGAAGGCGCCTGTTGCTCCTCCCTCACTTGGGTCCCTCTTCTGAGAAGGTTTACAAAGCTCGCTTTAGTGTCCCCTTTCCAGAGAAAATGGGGAGAATGGAAGCTTAAAGATGTGGACTAATGTGTCCAAATTACCATCCTTTTCAAAATGGCAGCCCCGGGGCTTCTGTCTGTGGTTTTCCTGTTTGCTTCTTGTACCTAAGAGTCCTCCCACATGGTGCCTGTGCCCACTGTTCTCTGAGCCCTGCCTGGAGCAGCTGCCTTTGGTACCCCAGCCTGCTGCTGCTGCTGTTCTTGTGGATTCTGTCTCCAGAGCCTCTGGGGGTGCCAAGGGCCTGTAGCTTCTTGGCCCTGCAGGACAGAGGCCTAAATCACTGACTCTGGAAAAGGCAAGGAGCTCCTAGTTCCAGAGAGTAATTGCTCTGCAATTCCTGTGTGGATTTTCAAATGACTCTTTCAGTCCTTGCCCTCTGCCATCAGATTCCCTCCACCAACTGGAGGGCTTATTTCATGCAAGATATGAGCAGGCGCTGGTATAAAAATAGAGGCAGGCAGTGGGCGCTGCTCAGTGACTCACTAAGGCAGGCAGGCTGGTGGATGGCACTGTAGACAGCTGCTGAGAATCTCCTCCTTCCCTCCCCTGCCCCTTGGCAAGCTCCCCTCCCAACTAGTACCCTACCCCTCCCTTCCCTCTCCTTCCCTCTCCCTCCCTGCTCCCACCCCTGCTTACAGAGCAGGGCCTCCAGAGCAGACTAAGGGTCAGGCAGGACCATTGGTGCACAAAATAGGAGGGGGCCGAGGCAGCAGGGGCCCTCGCCCTTCAGTAGTCTTGAATTTTCTACACAGAACATTCCAACTCCAGTTTCTCCTGAATCTCCCTGTTAGCCCTAGGGCTCCGGTGCACTGAGGGGAAGTGAAAGGGCTGAAGGCCAAGTCCTATGTTACCCCAGGGCCCAGACTGCACCCCTCCCCCCAAGCCCTCCCACCCAGCTTGTGCTTAAAAGAGGTCAATGGTTTACCATTGTATTTGTTTGTTTAATGTATGTGAGTGTTTTGCCAGATGATTGGGTGCTGGGATCAAACCCTGGTCCTCTGCAAGAGCAGCCAGTACTCATCTCTCCAGATGTCTCCCATTGTCCTTACGATGTAGAAACAGTATGTGCCCAGCAATGAAGTTTACACAGTGGGGCAGCCACCCTCAGCACCCTCCTAAACCCTACACCCTCCCCAGCCGCAGCCTCCCTTCAAGCCCAGCCATGGCCTTGCAAGAGCCTCTCCTCCCAATACCCATCAACTCCTCCTGGTCCCCTGAACCCCTTCCCCAGCACTGTGGCTGAGTCTAACCCTTCTCCTTTACAGCCTGAGTGGTCCTGATGGCTGATGAGAGCATGTACCTCCCTTCTAGGCAGTCAACTCGCTGGGGGAGGAGGCACCGATTTTCTGTTGATTCTCCTGCACACAGCATTTACTATCTCCAGCTGCATGCATTTCCTTGTAAACAGCACAACTTCATTCTTCTTTATGCTAAAACCTCAGTTGTGTATAAACACCCTGTTTTCCTCATCTTTTCCTGCTGATGGACACCTAGGTTGGTTCCCTAGCTTGGCTGCTGTGAACAATCCGGCAGTAAACATCCACGTGCAGGTGTCGCTGTGACTTGACTTGGAGTTCTTTGGTATATCCTCCAAAAGGGAAGTGAAACTGTCTAGCAGAGCATGGGGGGGGGGGGGGGGGGACTAACGGGAGAAGGGAGGGGAGAGAAAGGGGAGGAAAGGGGAGGGTGGGTGGAGGAAATGCTCAACGCACATTATAAGTGAAAGTGTCCTTATATAACCCTGTGCCATGTGCGGTGAACATAATGTCAATAGGAAAAGTGAAACAACCCATTATCCCACCAGGCCTGGCTGATCTTTAGGCAGAGACAGCCTCAGCCAGAACTGAAGATAAAGGTGGTGGTTCTCACGCCTCAGCTGCCCGGCATAAGTGACCATATGTAATGTCTTTCTCTTTCTTCTCCTTCTCCTTCTTTTTCTTCTTTATTTTTATTTTTTATTTGGAGACAAGGTCTCACTCACTATGAAGCTCTGGATAGCCTGGAATGTTCTACGGAGAGCAGGCTGGCCTCCCAAAGATCTGCCTGCCTTCTCCTTCCCAGGTGTTGGGATTATCACCGCACCCAGGCTTGTGTGATTTCTGAGGGACTGTGGTCCCACTCCCAAACTCCTCCTTTGTAGGGCAGGGCCAGCATGGTGGGGAGCAGGACACAGCCCACTCCCCACGGTTGACTCCTGAGTCTGTCCGGGAACTCTTGGGAGCTCAGCTAGCCCTGCCTGGGCCTTGAGGAGCCCCAAGCCCTAATTGCCCCACCTGCTCTGTGCTGAGTACTGGAAGCTGGAATGAAGATTAGGAAATTCAGATTTCAGGAAGGAGTCCAGGCACCTCGTAAGCATTTCTTCTGGAGATGTTCCGTCCTGTCACTTTGTCTACAGTGGCTTGTGTTGGTTAAAACATTTACATAAAAGTCTTACAAGGTGGAGGAGATAAAAGATTTGACTCCCTTGTCATAAACACAAGTTTGACTGAAAATACTAATTTTAATGTTATTTCTAATAAATCCCATCTTATTTTTAAACATTTTTCCTCAAACTCATTAAGAAGGAGTTGGACTTTTTTCCTGTCATCTCTTGGAGTGAGAAACTGCTATGAGGAGGGGGTGAAGTGCCTAACTCAGTGAGCTTCTGAGTTAGGCCCCTACTACAAGGAATCAATTATTCCATTTAGTCATTGGCATGGTTTAATGGGAGCCTGCCTTCCTAGGGATGATTCCCTGGCCAGAAGACTGACCTCACCCCATTGCAATGTTAGGTCTGCAACAGGCCAGAGATTCTAGTCTCTTGTCTAAGAGGACCTTTCTCTTAACAGGCCTTCATTGCAACTCTAACATTCTTCCCCCCACCTCTACCCTCTACCCTCTACCCCCTTACCGGGCACAGAGGTAACCTTAGAATCATTTGTGTAATACCCAGCCAGGTGTAGGCAGGGAAAGAAGTCCTTGCCTGTTGCCTGGAAAGGGATGTGAGGAGGAAGTAAAGGCAAGAGTTATTAGCATTACAAGTCCTAGGCAGGGAACCAGGAGACCGCAGAACGTGATATTTTAAAATGTACAAATCAAAGTCCATTAATCTCTTGATGGACTCACAAGAGCCTCCAGGTTTTGGGCCCCTCCTCTAGTTGCTAAGCTATTCTCCAGAGTGATGAACCCAGGATCTGCTTTCAGGCCTTTTGATAGCTGTAGGAGTGTTTAAAGCCCGTGTGACGGTCCTCTCATAAGGCTTTTAGATAGGGAGAGAAGAGATATTTAGCTATCTTTTTTTTAATTTTAATTTTTATTTATTCTTTTATTTTAGAACATTGCTGTCTTCAATTTCATACACGCACATAATGTATGGTGATTACATTCTACCTTATTTTTTAAATGAACATAATATTTACAATTGTAATAACCATTTTTAAGTTCACAATTCAGTGGCATGAATTGCATTCAAGATATTAATTATACTCATGATATTCATTAATTACACTCATGATATTAATTATATTTGTGATATTCATTGATTACATTCACAGTATTCATTCAATAACTATATTTATGATATTCATTAATTACATTAATTATATTGATTTATTACATTCATGATAATATGTCCTGATACTACTATCCTTTTGTGGGGCTTTTCCATCACACCAAAACAGCTTTTCCTGTGCTTAGGAAAGCTATCATTTAATGTCTGGGCTAAAACAATAGCTGGGAATGGTGGCATGTCTTTAATCCCAGCACTCGGGAGGCAGAGGCAGGCGGATATCTGTGAGTTTGAGGCCAGCCTGGTCTACAGAGTGAGATCCTGGACAGCCAGGGGTACACAGAGAAACCCTGCTGAGGGCAAAACAACAACACAAACAAACAAATAAACGAGCAATAGTGGACCTATCTTTCTTGATGGTAAGTATTCGCTACAATGAGCCAACAAGATCTAAAGTCTCATATCTAGGAATTTTCTTTCTCTCTTCCTTCCTTCTTTCCTTCCTTTCTTCTTTCCTTCCTTTCTTCTTTCCTTCTTTTCTTATTTCTTTCTTTCATTCTTCTTTTTTCTTCTTCTTTTAACATTTTATTTAGCTAGTTATTTAATTATTGTGTGTGTGTGTGTGTGTGTGTGTGTGTGTGTGTGTGTGGGTATATGTGCATAGCACATATGTGGAGATCAGAGGACAATTTTTATGAGTCCCAGGGATTAAACTTGGCTAGTCACACTTGAAAGCAAGTATTTTTACCTGCTGAGCCAACTTCCTAGCCTGTATCATTTATTTTTTTAAATCAAGAAGAGAATCATTAGTGAAATGAGAAATAGTTGTATAAATAACATCTTATATAGATTTTAGCCTAAGTAATATCTTATACAGATTTTAGCCTAATATTTGGGGAGTGTGATTCCCTTGGACTGTTGAACACACCGATCATTTTAGATTTTTTTTTTTTTTTTTTTGGTTTTTCGAGACAGGGTTTCTCTGTGTAGCTTTGCGCCTTTCCTGGAACTCACTTGGTAGTCCAGGCTGGCCTCGAACTCACAGAGATCCGCCTGGCTCTGCCTCCCGAGTGCTGGGATTAAAGGCGTCATTTTAGATTTTGACTATGCTTTCGTAGTGGGTTTTAAAGACCATGTGGGTGTCCAGAATTAGTCTTTTTTTTTTTCTCATTTTTTGTACCGTCAAAGCCAGTTGAAGATCTAGTTCTGAGGATCACTTGGACTTGAGAGGAACCTCTGGCTCTGTTAACCTTTCTTTTACCTGTTTTCTGTGTGAGGATATGTCAAAAGGCCTTGCTTGATTGCAGCTTCGACTGGAAGAGTTGAGAAAATTTTCCTGTGTTGACCCTCTTCTTTGTAGACTGGACACAGATTAGAATTCACCAGATATTGTAGCTAGAGTTTTCCTGCCTGGCCCACAGTCAGGGCAAATCTCTCTCACCTGCCAGTCCCACAGCCTCTCAGACCTGACCAAGTAAACACAGAGACTTATATTGCTTACAAACTGTATGGCCATGGCAGGCTTCTTGATAACTGTTCTTACAGCTTAAATTAATCCATTTCTATAAATCTATACCTTGCCACGTGGCTCGTGGCTTACCGGTACCTTACATCTCCCTTGTCCTGGTGGCGGCTGGCAGTGCCTCCGACTCAGCCTTCCACTTCCCAGCTTTATTCTCCTCCTTGTCCCGCCCACAATTCCTCCTGCCTGACTACTGGCCAATCAGTGTTTTATTTACCAACCAATCGGAACAACACATTTGCCACACAGAACATCCCACAGCAAGATATGGTCTTCATGGCCTCTCTGAATAAAAGAACAGGTGACTTCCCTTAGTTACAGAACATTTCAAGATTTACCCACAGTCCCCTGAACTAGTTGACCTTGGGATCAAGGGGACAGTGTTCTCCTTTAATCTCTCTGGCCACATTACTATAGGCCTCCAAACAGACACCCAGAAAGTCAGTTACTATGGTCTAGTACTTTTAACTGTTGTATACTATTTAGATAAACCTATCTCAAAAACCAAATACTTCAGGCACAGGCCTTTAATTCCAGTACTCTGGAGGCGGAAGCAGATGGGTCTACATAAGTTCAAGGCCAGCCTGGTCTACATAGTTCTAGGTCATCCAAAAATATATAGTGAGACCCTGTCCCAAGAAACAAATAATCAGCTGGGCGGTGGTGGCGTACACCTTTAATCCCAGCACTCAGGAGGCAGAGGCAAGCGAATCTTTGTGAGTTCGAGTCCAGCCTGGTCTACAAAGTGAGATCCAGGACAGGCTCCAAAGCTACACAGAGAAACCCTGTCTCGAAAAAAAAAAAAAGAAGAAAAGAAACAAACAATCAAAAGACCCTAATACTTCTAGATAAACTTTGATTAGACATACTTTTTTGTTCTTTAAACCAGTTTTTTAAAATGGTTACCAAGGACAGATCAATAGCTCCATCATTTTAAGCAGAGCTTTAACACCAATACATTAAACTTCGGCACATGCCTTTAAAACCAGCATTCGGGAGGCAGAGGCAGGAGGATCTCTGAGTTTGAGGCCAACCTGGTGTACAGAGCAAGTTCAGGACAGCCAGGGCTACACAGAGAAACCCTGTCTCAGGAAAAAAAATTGTATTAAATTATGACCTTATAAACTTTAATACCATATTCATCATCTCTAAGTCTCAATTTTTGCATACCTTAAATAATTTACTCAGATCTAATTAACTTGCATAAACTTTCTAGTTTTCCTTCTCATTCTGGAAACATCCAGCCATCTTAGTTTCACATATAAACTCTTCTTTACTAAAACAATTTCACATTTTTATTTTTGTTTGTTTGTTTGTTTTATGAGACAGGGTCTCACTATGTAGTTCTGGCCATCCTGGAACTCACTATGTAGACTAGGCTGGCCTCGAACTCAGAGATCTGCATGCCTATGCCTCCTGAATGTAGTTTCCATTTTTGCATCTTTTTACCATTCTCTTACTTATTGTTTTCCTGTCTTAATACCATGAGACACTGTAATGGAGCCCCAGCCCTTAGTAGGCCCCAAGACCTTAGCACAACTAACTCCATGATGGAAGTACCATTCAGGCTGTAAAACACAGCACGTAGACAGTACCACCCATCAAAACCAAAATGAAGGCCTAACACATAGTTCTAGAAAAGTCTTTAAATGTGCTAACCTTGCTTTTTGACTTCTGTATTTCTGCTTCTGGCTAACTGTTCTTGTTAACTGAAGTATATCAACTCAGGACATGGTTTTTGTGCTTAAAAGATCACTCTGAGAAAGGCCTGGGCTCCACTGGGATCCTGAACTCCACTCTCTGTTGGCTTAAGCCCATGTCCAAGCCGTCATCTCTGGTGAATACTCAGCAACAACATAATAACATTAAGAAATAAATTAATAATCTGTTATGAAAACTTGCCCTCTGGGGAGAGGGAACTAAGCAATGTTTGTCTCCTCTTCATAAGGCCCCAATGACAAACCAAACTTTGGTTTTATCAAAGGTCCCCCTGGGGGAACCAATGAATTTACTGAACTTACTTACAGAGTATAGTGAAGGATCACTGACAGGATAATGGGGCTCAAAAGCAGCCACACTGGAAAGTTCTCACCCAGTATGTACGAGGGCTTCCCCATAGCTGCATACATGGTCCCCTTCTCCCTAGTCTTTCCCCAACCTATATACTTTAGCTCCTCCCCCAAAACCATGAGACCACATCTGATTAGGGCAGAGTTACACCAACTGGCTGGGAGGAAAGGCTGGATACTCAGATGAGGGTCCATTGACACTCCTTAGCCACTCCTTCTACTACAGAGCGCTTACAATCAACAAGCCCAGCTGTCATGATCTTTTTATAAGAATCCACAGTTGGTCTTATGAGGATGGCAGTTGTTTGCTTAGAGAATCCTGCTGTATAGTACCATCCTAGGAAAGAAAGCTAAATCCAAGCTATATACAGAAGATAATGTAATACGTTAGTATTACTTGTGTATACACTGTTAAGCTATGAGGCTTTGTAAGTCCCCAGATAAACCTTATAAGAAACACAAGACAATCTTTATATGTATCCATCCCATTGGTTCTGTCCCTTTAGGGAACCCTGACTAATACACCCTCCTGGCCACCCGAACTAGAACCCCTGCAGCTGGGACAGTGTGGCCTTTCCCTTTGCTTAATTATTTGGTTTTGATTTCACTTCAACATTTTGGTATTAACATGACATATATTTGCTGGAAAAATAAGTTGGAAGTAACATGGAAGAATGAAGAAGAAGAAGAAGAAGAAGAAGAAGAAGAAGAAGAAGAAGAAGAAGAAGAAGAAGAAGAAGAAGAAAAGCAGGAAAAACAAACCCCAGCCCTCATGCTACCGTGGAAGCTTTGTGGTGATTTATCATTCTGACCTAATTCCCTTGTCAATTTGCCCTTCATTTTGTTCTTTTTCATGGTTCAGATGATTCATGGACATGTTATGTGTTAGCTTTAGATTGCAGGGCCTCCAGGCCCCCTGGCCTCCCAGCTGCTGCTCGACCTCCTGGGGACTTGGCGGACTCATGTTTAGTCCAGAAAACAGAGCAGCTTGAAACACAGCAGCAGGGCTAGGGCCGGGCTCAGCTTGCATAACATATGTGAAGTCCTGGTTCTACCCCCAGCACTCCATAAACCGGCCATGCCAGAGCACCCCTGTAGTTCCAGAGGATCAGAAGTTCAAGGTCATCCTCTGTCTTTGGCTAAAAGAAACCCACTGGAAACAACAACGAATAAACCACATTAACAGCAGAGTTTGGGGCAAAATTCCCCAGGCTCCAAGCAGGAGTTGAGCAATGCTTCAGAAGCAAGGAAGGGACACAGACACTTTTCTAAGACCTGTGGGCTATGTTTTCTGTCTGTTCTTGTTCTGTGCTCCTTTGCAGTCTCTAAAGCGGTGCTTGGGCCACAGCTCACCTGGCCTGCTACCCACGGGTTTCTTAATAATGGTGCTGTTACTTCCCACTGTTAAGCCAGAGCCCCAGGGAGGATGAAAAGTCATCTGACTGCACATTGACACTCACAACTTACGCCTTACTTCTTTTCTTTGTGTGTGTGTGCGTGTGCCTGCCTGCTGTGACATAGTTTGTGCCATGCTATGTTGTTTTGTGTTGATACAGGGTCTCATGTAGATCAGGCTGACCTCAAACTTACTGCATGGCCTAGGATGACTTTGAACTGATGCTGCTTTTAACTCTCCACTCTTGGGATTACTGGCATGTGCTGCCATATCCAGTGTGTGCGTGTTTCTGTGCTGGGAACAAAAACAAATTCTCTCTCACCTCTATTCCCTAAACAATACTTATGAACTGCCATGTGTACTGATTCTCTGAACAGCTTTTCAACAAAAAATCTTACTTCAGTAGGCACTAGATAACGGTGAAAATCGTTGGTTCCCCAATCTTGCACAAATGTTTGTGTGTTCTAGGTTTTTGTCTTATCGTCCTTTCCACACAAAACACTACACTGAATTTTCAGGCCTCATTTTTAACACAATTTGTCAGTTATCAACTGTAATAGGGCCCTAGACCTTAGTAGCCCCCAGGCCTTAGCACAACTGACTCCATGATGGACATACCATTCAGGCTGTTAAACTCAGCACATAGACAGCACCAACCGCTGAAACTAAAACAAAGGCCTAGTCCATCAAAGTCCATATAGTTCTGGGAAAGTCTCTAAATGTGCTAACCTTGCTTTTTTACTTCTGTAGTTCTACTTCTGGCTAACTGTTCTTGTTAGCTGAAGTATTTCAACCCAGGACATGGTTTTTGTGTTTAAAAGCTCACCCTGAGAAAGGTTTGGTTCTACACTGGAATTCCAAACACCCACCATAGTCGCCGTCCAGCTAATAAAGACTTTCTATTGGCTTAAACCCATATCTGAGCAGTCTTCTCTGGTAAATACCCCACAACATCAACAACTTTCTCCCAGAGCATAAAAAGACTCAGAACACTAACAAAATGTATGATGCTTACTTCTTTTCAGTGAAATATCAGGGAGAGGAATGTAATTTTAGGCTCAATACATCTTGAATGAAATTATACAGTTCATGATTTTTGTCTCCTTTTCGCTGGGAGAGTGGGTCTTAGTTGCTGATTGGTGCTCAAGGAAACCATTCAATTCCAGAATGTCTTCAAATTTCTGTCAGCTTCAAAGTATCTCAAGTTGTTTACTGATTGATTATCACTGCAGGAGAAATGGATCATTACCTGTTGTGGTCATAATTAAGCCTCTGGCTCAAACATCCTCAAGATGGCAGCTAGCTTAGAGAATACTGATGCTTTCCTGGGCCATTTGCTGTGCAAATTATTCTGGCTGTGGATGGGGTTTGTTCAGCTATATCCAACATTAAAGACACTATTGTGTACCAGCAGGTCAGACATCCTTATTTATATTTAGTGTTATCAATAAATGCTGAGCTCCTCTGTAAGGTTAGAAAATGGACCATTTTAAACTTTCCTTCATGCTGGGTAGAACAAACAGGTGCTTTTCAGTAAGTCTAGTACCATGTGCTCATTGTAATAAAGTCTGAATCGTTATTTAGAAGCCAGTTCTGATCAGTATCCTGGGGGGGGGAGCTTGGAAACTCCTGGAGCTTGTCAATAGGAAAGAATAAGCCCCCAGCCACATAAGCAACCCTATCTGTAAACATGCTTCTAAGTGAGTTTGTTTCCTTCCTTGAGTTGGCATCCATTTTATTTGGACCACTGCTCTTGGAAATATTGCCTAGGAATAGAAAGCTACTTTTAACAGTAAGTTGGGTCTGGTGATACTGGTGCAATGCCAGCAATAGAGAGACTGAGGCAGGAGGATGACTGAGATTTCAAGGCCAGTCTCCACTGCAAATGAGAACCTGTCTAAGACATAGACAAAAAGCAGGTATTGTTTATCTCCTGTAGGATTTCAAACTGTCATGGTTTGTTTCACATTTGGTGGCGGCTGGGATGTAGCTCCGTGATACAGTGCTCTCGTAGGATGTTCAAGGCACTGGGTTGGATTTTTAAAAATGGTGAGTGGTAACCAATTCTTGTGCTTATGTTTTCTCCTATGAGCCTGGCTGCCAGCCTTGGACTTTGCTAGCTGCCTTTCATAGACGCCTCCTTTCTGCAAACTCCAAATCCTTCCTTGCTCTCCCTCCCTGGTAGCTTCTCCACAGCCCTACAAGAAGAGCGCTTCTCTGAGCCACCAGCATTTGATGGGAAGAGAGCAAAGGACTTCCCAGTTTGGAAGAGTCGGTGACTGTTAAGAGTTTTCATTACACGCAGAATGCAAGTTTTTGGTTAGATTTGAGGATCCGATTTCCAGCCCTGGATTGAGGCAGATTTGAGAGGAACTCCGGCCAGCACCACGGTCAGCGCCCGCTGACTCAGCTGGCGATGGCCGCAGCTTTTGTGAAGGGGAAGAAGTTGCCTCACCCAGCAGCCGTCAGGGACCCGGCAAGCCTCTCCAACTCCCTGTAGGGGGAGTGGCTACGATTCAGAAGGGGAAACCAGAGGGTTTGGGTGAGAAGATCTAACTTCCTAACTTTGTTTCCTAAGGAGCAGCACTCACTTGGAGCTCCGTGAAAAGTGACAGGCGGGGTGGGTCTTTCTCCTGCCTACCCCTTATCCCGGGTAAATAAAGACAACACACGCTTTGTTGCAGCAAAACAAAATGGCTGGCTTTAATGCTTCAAGTTTTCCATTTCCTTCCACAGGGCTTTGTTTGAAAAATAACAAAATGAGGTAAAACGAGTCAATCTCTGTACAGGACTAAAACAGGTGCTGGCTGCCGTGGTGGCAATGGAGCCATGGCGGAGGATGGATGGGGCCACCCTGCAACCACAGCACGACCATCGTCCTGAGGAGAGAGAGTGAACGCAGATGAGGGTGCGCCTAGAAGCATTTGCGGTGCACAATGGAGGGGCCGGCCTCGTCGTACTCCTGCTTGGTGATCCACATCTGCTGGAAGGTGGACAGCGAGGCCAAGATGGAGCCACCGATCCACACTGAGTACTTACGCTCAGGGGGGGCGATGATCTGCAAGACAAGAGTGTCAGGTGCCTGCGTGTCCCCCCGCCCCTCCGTCTCCGCCCACACCAGTCACGTCATCCACCTTGATCTTCATGGTGCTGGGAGCCAGAGCTGTGATTTCCTTCTGCATGCGGTCAGCGATACCAGGGTACATGGTGGTGCCCCCTGACATGACGTTGTTGGCGTACAGGTCCTTCCTGATGTCAATGTCGCACTTCATGATGCTGTTGTAGGTGGTCTCATGGATCCCCGCAGATTCCATGCCTGGTGCCCAGGAAGAGGCAGTGTGAGCGACCACAGAGTCAAGGGACTAAGGGCACCGGTGGGTCGAGACCCGGTATTCTGAGGCGTGAGGACGGGGGCGGGGGGAAGGGAGACAGATCCCGGTACACTAGCCTATACCAGCCTAGCGGATGGCTCACCGATGAAGGAGGGCTGGAAAAGCGTCTCCGGGCAACGGAAGCGCTCATTGCCGATGGTGATGACCTGCCCGTCCGGCAGCTCGTAGCTCTTCTCCAGGGAGGAGGAGGAGGCAGCGGTGGCCATCTCATTCTCGAAGTCCAGGGCCACATAGCACAGCTTCTCTTTGATGTCGCGCACGATCTCACGTTCAGCTGCAGGGGCAGAAGCAGTAGGGAAGTTTCAGGGCAAGGCCTGGGGCGCATGCTCGCCCTCCGTGGCCCGCCCTAAGCGGGCGTTGGAAGCACGCACCTGTGGTCACGAAGGAATAGCCACGCTCGGTGAGGATCTTCATCAGGTAATCAGTGAGATCACGCCCGGCCAGGTCCAGACGCATGATGGCGTGTGGCAAGGCATAGCCCTCATAGATGGGCACGTTGTGGGTGACACCGTCCCCAGAATCCAGCACGATGCCTGCGAGGGGGAGGGGCGTGCATAAGCGGAGGGGACCAGCAGGGAGAGCAGGGACAGCACTGGGATCGGAAAGTGGACATCAGGGATTGGATGGGTATGGTGCAGGGCACAGAACCAGGAGGTGGGCTGGGACGACATTATGTTGGGACAACACTACCTGGCCTAGAGTGGGCCATATGTGGGCACTTACCGGTGGTACGGCCAGAGGCATAAAGGGACAGCACCGCCTGAATGGCCACATACATGGCAGGCACGTTGAAGGTCTCAAACATGATTTGGGTCATCTTCTCGCGGTTAGCTTTGGGGTTCAAGGGAGCCTCGGTGAGCAGGGTCGGGTGCTCCTCAGGGGCCACACGAAGCTCATTGTAGAAGGTGTGGTGCCAGATCTTCTCCATGTCGTCCCAGTTGGTGATGATGCCATGCTCGATGGGGTACTTCAGGGTCAGGATACCTCGCTTGCTCTGGGCCTCATCGCCCACGTAGGAGTCCTTCTGACCCATACCCACCATGACACCCTGTAGGTGGAGACATCAGACACTTGTTACTACAGATGGAGGGAAAAACGGGCTGTACTCAGTGAAGCTACCCTTCCCTGGCAGCAGACTGACCTGGTGTCGGGGGCGGCCCACAATAGATGGGAACACAGCCCTGGGGGCGTCATCCCCGGCAAAGCCGGCTTTCACCAGGCCAGAGCCATTGTCGCACACGAGGGCGGTGGTCTCGTCTTCGTCGCACATGGTGTCTAGTTTCTGCAAGGACAAGGCCATAGTGTGTGTGAGCATCGGTGTGTGTGTGGTGGGGGCTAGGGTGATCCAGAGACTCCTTTCCCCCAGCCCCTTGCAGAGGGCCAGAGGATGCTGTCCCAGTCCAAGGCTGTGCTTTTGCTAAGGGAAGCACCGTCTGTGGACCACACTAAGTCTTCCAACTAGGTATGCAGGGGACATCTGGAGACATGAGGCCCTCTACCTTCACCCCACAGCTGGCACTAACTAATGCTATCCTCTCTACTTCCCGATGTCATCTGTGAAGGAGACATTAAGGCCCACTGCTAACCTGCCTGTCCTGTGAGAGGGTGGAGGACGCTGCCCAGAGAGGGCAATACTGTCCCAACTATGGAGAAGCTTCCTGTTTGAATACCCACAATATTCCAAAGTCAGAAAGGACACTTCCACCTGTCTCCTAGTCCGGAGATTAGCTAGGCCTTGCTGGCTTTAGAAAAGTCTTAGACTCAGAGGGAGTTGCGCCAAGGCTAAGACAATGCTGAATGTCTCCAAACACATCTTCAAATCAGTCTCCCAGGGCCTGGGGTGTAGCTCTACGAATCCAGATTTGGTCCCAGCAGAGAAAGAGTAAGAAGGAAGGAGGGATGAAAGGAGGGAAGGAAAAAAGATATTTCAGGGAGAGAAATCTCAAGCAGCCAAGGCTGGCACGTGGCTCAGTAGCAGAGCACCGGCTTGCTCACTTGCAGGAGGCCCTGGATTTAGTCCTCAGGGAGGGGGAAGGCGGGATGTGGGGGTGGTGATGGGTAGATATCAGAGCTTCAGGCATATCCTAAATGCCAAGTCAGCAGCTCAAATGGTCTGGAGATGAGTTTGGAGAAATTTCCAGAGCCAAGTTTCCTCTTTAAACCGTCTGCCTCTAGGGCAGAGTGTGATGCTAGACACAGGCCCAAGGCTAAACAGCTTGATCGGCTGGGTCCTCCAGGGCACCCTCCCCACCTCCACCCTACCTGCTGCTCTGACTCTGGCCCTGGATGCCGAGGGTGGGATGTGAGGCTTCACGTCCTGTGACTGCCTGTCCCCTAGCTCAGGTTTTTATATAGTCCCTGGGAGCTCTCCCTACACCGCCCCGAAGGAATGTTGCTGCCCTTCCCAAGCCATATTTGGGTGTCGGGCACTAGAGTCCCTTCCTTCGGCTGGTTCTCAGCCTGGGTCCCCGCCCGGGTCTTCTGCACTGACCAAAGAAGGAGAGGACTGGCCCTGGCCCAGGTAGCTAGGACCGGACCGGGCCATATATGGAGAGTATCCTCAGCTGTCTGCCCCTCCCAACTGGCTCCAATGCTCACTGCAGGGATGGGCTGGGCCAAAGGTCACTGTTTTTGCAGATGACTGCTCTGCATTTCCCAAACTCTACCTGTTTCAAAGGTCTCCCCAGCTCTGCCCACCCTGGGCACATGAGCCGCTGAGAAGGTACCTGATTCCTGACGTGACACATTACACCCCATTTATGGGTTAACTCAGGCTACCAAGCCCTGGTGCTTAAGCCCAAGCCCTGTGATCAGGTGAGCTGGGAGGGGTCACAGGCCCCAGGTAGGGATGGAAAATAAGCCGCATTTGAACTTCATTTTCTTTCCCACTTCAAAACCCGCCCCCCCCCAAATCCAGAGATCTGACCCCACCCCACCCCACCCCCCACTCCGTGCAGGCTGTCAGTCAGTGTAGGACATGCAGCTGTCACAGGGCAGACAACTGTTGGAGAGAGGAGGAGGCGGTGGTGAGAGGAGCCCTGGGGGCTTTGTGGCCCTGACACATGGCATGTGAGACCAGGGCATTAGAGCTGTCCCCTCCGTTCTGCAGTGCACTCTTGGAAAGAATAGAGGGGTCAGTCTGTGTGTGTGTGTGTGTGTGTGTGTGTGTGTGTGTGTGTGTGTGTGTGTGTGAGACCAGGGCATTAGAGCTGTCCCCTACATTCTGCAGTGCACTCTTGGAAAGAATAGAGGGGTCAGTCTGTGTGTGTGTGTGTGTGCGTGTGTGTGTGCGTGTGTGTGTGTGTGTGTGTGTGTGTGTGTGTGTGTGTGTGTGTGTGTGTGTGACCAGGGCATTAGAGCTGTCCCCTACATTCTGCAATGCACTCTTGGGAAGAATAGAGGGGTCAGTCTGTGTGTGTGTGTGTGTGTGTGTGTGTGTGTGTGTGTGTCTGTGTCCCTAATTCCAGAACTGACTCTCATTTAGTTGGCTGGGTTGAGCAGATGATATCCCTTCCCCTTTGGTGGCACTGTGTCCCTCCCCTGGGTCTGAAAGAGTCACAGTGGAACTACCGGAGCCTGGAGGGGGCTGAGGCAGAGAGGTGGTGATGGAAGTCCCTTCTGAGGAGCACCAAGACCTTACACTGGAGCCCAGGAGTGGTTTCTCCCGGGCAGATTCATCTTTATATTTAGAGGATGATGCCTGTCAGCCCGGCTGCTTCCCATCCACCTTGGAGCCACCACCTGCCAGGCCTATTTATACCACTGATAGATGGGGATCCTTTGGGTTTCTAGGAGCTACTTATGGAAGGTGGAGTAGGGGTGAACAGAGGTCGTTTGTCTCTTGGCGCCTTTCTCAATTTGGGTAGGGATGACAAGAAAGCCCAAGACAGTGTTCTGTGGTCAACCAGACGACATACTTTGAGGGGTGCATCAGAGCCAAGCCACCATGGAGCCATTCACTTCTCTGATGGCTTAAGCGTTCCCAAAATAGTTGTTCACATTTGGAGTGGAACTCGGCAGCTGGGACAGGTGCAGATCCTCTGCTGAGGCTCCTCCAGACTCCCATACAGCTCTTCCTAACCTGTGGGCTGCACAGCCTAACAGGGCCATTATTAGCTCCGTGGCTTTGTCTTTTCCCTGCGCTGGGACAACAGAACTAACAAGCAGCAAACGCATGCTACATGCAGCTTTGGGGACTCATTTATTGGGGCTGTGAGTGCAGGGAGAAATGTGCTGGTGCCCTCCCTGGACATCACAGGGCTGGGCTGGAAGGACTGCCCCAGACTGCAGCAAGCCTGCTCATTACAAAGTTTTCTCAGCTCAGCATGACATTCAGCACATCCAAAGTTGACCTTGAACCCGTGTCTTCGTGTCTTCGAACTCCAGGAGACCTCCTGCACCACCCCCGGCACAGCAGCACGCAGGTGAGCAGGGCAGATGCACTCTCTAACCTAAGCTACACTCTCTTTTCCTTTCCTGACAAGGTCTCTTTCTCTGGAATCCTGGCTAGACTCGAACTCACCATCTTCCTGCTGGCCTCCCAAATGCTTGTGGGCAGAGCTGGTATGTTCACATTTCTTTTCTTTCTACTTTGTCCCTTCACTTCTCACCTCCTACTCAGAGGCAAACAGGGGAGTTAACAGGCTAACACTGCAATGGGCAGCAGCACAGGTCAGCTCTACCCTTCTAACCCTGTAGCAGCTCTGGAACCACAGAGCCCCAGGGAGGCAGGCGCACACGTGGAGGTCAGAGGACAGCTCTGTGGAGTTGGTGCTCTCCTTCCATCATCATGTAGACTCTGGGGATTGAATTCAGGCTGCCAGGCTTGCTAAGCTTGCCTGCTGAACCGAACGCTGGCCCCAGAAATGGACTCCCATGGAGCAAAACACCCCTTGTTTTAATTAAGGCCATGGTACATCTGTACATGGACCTGCCATCCTAGCAGGCAAGGAAAAACTTCCGGAAAGGCTTTGAGTGAGAACGGAGTCAAGGTGTGCAAAGTACTCACCATACCGCATATAAAACAAAAGGTCGTCCAATACCGTCCAAGGCCCATTTCAAAACAGAAACTCAAGGCTTCCTGGTTAAACAGTTGCTTGTGTATGTTTTCTCCACATGCCTTAAAAAAAATGTTCTAGCCAGGGACAGTGGTGTACACTTGTAGTCCTAGGACTTGGGAGGCTGAGGCAGGAGGATTGAGAGTTTGAGGCCAGCCAGAGCTGCATACTGAGACCTTATCTTAAAAAGAAGTTTGTTTATATATGTTTATATTATATAATACATACATATATATGTATATGCTGTAAAAGATATATACACATACCCATATTGTATGACATATACCATATATACACATACAATATATATGTATGGTACACACACACACACACACACACACACACATACACTTTTCAGTACATATTGCATTGATGTGTAGGTTCTTGTCTTTTTTTTTTTTTTTCGAGGCAGGGTTTCTCTGTGTAGCTTTGCACCTTTCCTGGAACTCACTTGGTAGTCCAGGCTGGCCTCGAACTCACAGAGATCCGCCTGGCTCTGCCTCCCGAGTGCTGGGATTAAAGGCGTGTGCCACCACCGCCCGGCGGTTCTTGTCATTTTTGAGATGGAATCTCACTATATAGCAGTGGCTGGCTTGGAGCTCTCTATATACACTATATAGATCAGTGGCTGGTCTCAAATTCAGATCCACCTACCTCTGTTTCCCAAGAGCTAGGATTAAAGATATGTGCCACTATGTCACATGTGGACTTTTTATACATGAATATATAGTCATTCTGAGGACAGAATGGGAGTGGGTGAGGGAGGCTGTAGTGGAACTGTAGTTAGCCTGGAAATACTCAAGAATATGGGACCATGACAGTCTAAGAAGCCATGAATCTGTCTTGAAGATTTCTGGCCCTTCCCACAGCATCCAGTCAAGAGAATGAAACAACCAAATCTCTGCCTCTGTGCCCCATACAGGCTGCCTGGGCCTCTTACTGGGGTTTATAGAACAACATCTATGGCAGACTGGCCTCAGCATTACAGTGTTTGTGAAAGGACCAACTATGGTGAAACTAGGAACCATCATGAAACCATTGACTCAGGCTCACTGAGTCAATACTGAGATTACAGTCAATGCAAGTACCATATTTGGTAGCAGTGACAACTTACTAATAGCTCAGAAAGCCACACAAACATCTTACTCACTAAAACACTTTCATTAAGATTCATCCATTACTGATGGGTGTGGTGAACTTTAATCCCAGGACTTAGGAGGCAGGTGATCTGTGTGATTCTGAGGCCAGCCTGGTCTACAATAGTGAATTGTGAATTCCAGATCATCCAGAGCTACATAATGAGACCTCTAAAATGTTTTGTTTGTTTGTTTGTAGATTTATTTATTACATATACAGTGTTCTGCCTGCATGTATCCCCGCAGGTTAGATGAGGGCACCAGATATCATTACTGATGGCTGTGAGCCACCATGTGGTTGCTGGGAATTGAACTCAGGACCTCTGGAAGAGCAGCCAGTGCTCTTAACCCCTGAGCCATCTCTCCAGCCCCTGTTTGTTTGTTTTAATCAATGCAAAAAGTGAGGAACATTTCCAATGAGTTACCAGCTGTCAACTCTCATGAGTTAAGACCCACTGTTTTGGTTTCTCAGTCATATAGTAACTCAGTAAAACCTGACATTCATTTTGCTAAGTAGGTACTTCCTTCTGGCTCTGTCCTAGAGACATCAGCATCCCAGAGATTTCTCAGTGTACCACACCCAGAGTCACAGTGACTCCAGAGACTGATTAGGGCAATCTTGAAAAACATGGTTTTCCTTAATTTTTTGAAATTAAAATATAATTAAATTGTTTTCCCCTTCCCCTGTCCCCTCCAACACCTCATATTATTCCCTGCTCCACTGCTCTCAAATTCATGGCCTCTTTTAATTGTTGACCTAACTATATAAATACAACCTGCTCAGTCCATAAAATATTACTTGTATGTATATTATTTAAGGGCTGGTATTGGATGACCAATTAGAGGTAAGGGAGCAATGTTTTGTTTTTTAAGACAAGATCTTGCTTTGTTGGCCAGAGTGGCTTTGAACTCAGTATCTTCCTGTCTCAGGCTCTAGTGTTGAAATTATAGGTGCATGTCACCAAACTTGACTCAATCTTACAATCCTCAAAACAGGCATAACGTGCACAAGGGGGCAGTGCCAGAGAGAACTGCATGTCTCACTGGACCAAGGGGGCAGTGCCAGAGAGAACTGCATGTCTCACTGGACCAAGGGGGCAGTGCCAGAGAGAACTGCATGTCTCACTGGACCAAGGGGGCAGTGCCAGAGAGAACTGCATGTCTCACTGGACCAAGGGGGCAGTGCCAGAGAGAACTGCATGTCTCACTGGACCAAGGGGGCAGTGCCAGAGAGAACTGCATGTCTCTCTGGACCAAGGGGGCAGTGCCAGAGAGAACTGCATGTCTCACTGGACCAAGGGGGCAGTGCCAGAGAGAACTGCATGTCTCACTGGACCAAGGGGGCAGTGCCAGAGAGAACTGCATGCCTCACTGGACCAAGGGGGCAGTGCCAGAGAGAACTGCATGTCTCACTGGACCAAGGGGGCAGTGACAGAGAGAACTGCATGCCTCACTGGACCAAGGGGGCAGTGCCAAAGAGAACTACATGTCTCACTGGACCAAGGGGGCAGTGCCAAAGAGAACTGCATGTCTCACTGGACCAAGGGGGCAGTGACAGAGAGAACTGCATGCCTCACTGGACCAAGGGGGCAGTGCCAGAGAGAACTGCATGTCTCTCTGGACCAAGGGGGCAGTGCCAGAGAGAACTGCATGTCTCTCTGGACCAAGGGGGCAGTGCCAGAGAGAACTGCATGTCTCACTGGACCAAGGGGGCAGTGCCAGAGAGAACTGCATGTCTCACTGGACCAAGGGAGGCTGGAGAAAGGGCAGTAACACAAACAATGGTGACTTCACGTGGAAAATGAGAAGAAAGTACGTTACAATGGAAAGAAAATTAGGATTATGCCTCCACTTTATATCATAGCTCCCAAATAAAGCATGAAAAAACCCGGCTGCCACAGATGAAACCATATGCACTTCAAGTTGATTAAAACCTAGTTTTTTCAGCCTCAAATTTTTTTATATGCAAATATTTATACAAATTTTAGAACAACCATTTCTACAAAGGTCACATCTGTCCTTGGACATAATACTCATAATTTGCTTTGAGAACAAACTCAAAGTAAGGGTTGGACTTCAGGCTTCCCAGCTGCTCTGCTTCAAGTAGGTCCTTCACCTCTGGCAAGTATTCGCTGAGCTGGATGCCTGCAAACAAGAGTCACAGTCACTTACGATTTCAGAGACTCCCCAGTGGGTGAGAGGCTGGTGGTCACTGAGCTAACAGGCCCCACACTGGAGCCTCCTCCCAGTCACAGTGCCTCCCTCTGACAACAGCCTCTTCAGAGCCACCTGCAGGCCCTCACTGGTCAAAGCAGCCACTCCAGGTGGGGACTGTAGTAGAGTCTGCACTTTTCATTTTCTGCCGTTTAAGACGCCTTTAATCCCAGCACTCAGCACTTGGGAGACAGAGGCAGGCAGATCTGAGTTTGAGAATAGCCTGGTCTACAGAGCCAGTTCTAGTTCCAGGACAGTCGGGGCTACAGAGAAAAACTGTCTCAAAAAGCCAAAAGACATTCCTTCAATGTGGAAGTTTTCAACTAAGTCATTTCTGTGTTGTCCTATTTGGGGAATAATGTAGCAGAAATACTGTCACAGAGCTGGCCACGATACTGTAAAGGTGTCACAGTTTAACCTGGGTGCATCCTTCCAGCACTCAGGATGCTGAGGGAGGAGGGTCCGTTGAATCTGAAAGGCCAAGTCCAGTCTGGGCAGCACAGCAAGACTCTGTCCCAAAGAAATGAAATCACACATACTGTAGCATTTCAACCCAAGTCAGAGACTAGAAGTATAGTGGGGTCAGGAAAGCCAGGAAGCACCAATCAATGGACTATTGAGCCACAGCAATTACAACAGAGCATGTAACCCCATTTGACAAAGAAAATGGGACAAAAATTTTGCATGAATAAGAGCATATAATCTGTTATATTACTATCAGGTTCTCTAGTTTTAAGGAAGATATCCTTGAGAGGAGTCACTTGTCCAGTAAAAATATTCTTGAAGCATTCAGCACCATCTTTTTCTATTTGTTATAATGATTAGTTGAATAATTCTGCAACATCAAAAAACAAAGGTCTACTGAGCAACTATGTGCTAGGTAGGGGCAGGCATGTTTTATGTAGATTAAATGATATATCTTGCATGCATATGCATAGCAAATGTTGGAGTCATGTAAATGCCACACTTATTCATTCTGCAGGATCACTGGACTTAGGATACATGTCATTGCATGTTCCTCAAATATAGCATCTCTGAATCTGAAAGGATCTGCCAGACGTAGGTTAGCTGGTCTGCACACTACCTGAACCTGGCATCCTGTGTTTTGATCTAACAGATTTGTGTTTGTTTGTTTTTTTTTTTTCAAAACAGGGTTTCTCTGTGTAGTCCTGGCTGTCCTGGAACTTGCTCTGAAGACCAGGCTGGCCTCAACTCAAGAGATCCACCTGCCTCTGCCTCCCAAGTGCTGGGATTAAAGGCATTTACTACCACCAAGTATTTTGATCTAATAATTCTTAAGAATCAGACCTGTTTCTGTATACGAACTGTACTGTCCTTTGTGTCTTTTCCAACATTCTTCATGTCTTAAGCTCCCAGTATATGAAAGGCAGAAGTCTCTTTTTGAGATAGATTCATCTTTCCCAAAGAAGTACCACATGTGAGCCCTTTTCAGCAAATGGAATTTTGTTGTTGTTGTTTTGGTTTTCTAAGACAGGGTTTCTCTGTGTAACAGTCCTAGCTGTCTGGAACTCACTTTGTAGAGCAGGCTTACCTCGAACTCAGAAATCTGCCTGCCTCTGCTTCCTAAATGCTGGGATTAAAAGTGTGAGCCACAAACGGTATTTCTCTCACAGAACATAGGCATAAAACATATTGTTATTTTTATTTCTAAACTGAATGTTAGTCTTAATGTCTAAAATGGATGTGTATATAAATATCTTGCAATTTCACTTTTTAACAGATTTTATAGGTGAGTATTTTGCGTGCATGTCTGTGTGTGCACGTGTGTCCTGTGTCCTCAGAGGCCAGGTGTCCTATCCCGTAGAAATGGAATTACGGATAGTTGTGAGCCACTATGTGGGTGCTTGGAATCAAACTCAGCTCCTCTGGAAGAACAGCAAGTGCTCTTAACTGTTTTAGCCATCTCTCCAGTCCCAATTTTTAATTTAATATATTTTCTTTAAAAATATCTATTTGTTTATTTATTTTAATGTTTTACGTGTATGAGTGTTTTGCTGGCAAGTATGGATGTACACCACATGTGTGTCTGCTGTCTGCACAAGTGACAAGGACTTCAGATTCTCTGGGACTGGAGTTACAGACAGTTGTAAGTCACCATGTGGGTGCTGGAACTGAGCAGACGTTCTTAACTGATGAACCAACTCTCCAGCCCTATTACACTTTCTCAGTGTGTCTATGCGTGAAGGTCAGATGACAACTTTGGGGAGCTGATTGCTCCTTTCACCATATGGGTCATGGTGATTGAATTCGGGACCTCAGGCTTGGTCTAAGTGTCTTTACCTGCTGAGATGCTCAGCAGCTTTTGTTTTTATTTCATGGGTACGTGTTTGTGCCATGTGTGTGCAGGGGACTGTGGAGGCAAGAGAGGGTTCTGTTTACAAAGGAACTGGAGGTACAGGCAGTTGTGAGCTGCCTGACAGGGGACTTTCGCGGTTACAACCAGAGTCTGTGTCATCGCTAGAGAACATAGGCACCTTAACCCTGGTCCCCCAGTGCGGAGAGTAGAAAAGCAGCCTCACTGAGAACAAGCTCCATCCTGTACGTGATCTTGTTCCCTCTGACCCTCTATGCTGTGTCACACTGGCAATTCCCATGGTACGTATCCAAAACCAAGAACAACATTTCATTTCTTTCTTTCTTCTTTTTGTTTTTGTTATTTTTGCTTTTCAAGACAGGGTTTCTCTGTGTAATAGCCCTGGCTGTCCTGGAACTCACACTAGACCAGGCTGGCTTTGAACTCACAGAGATCTGCCTGGCTCTGCCTCCCAAGTGCGGGATTAAAGGCATGCACCACCACTTCTGGTTGCAACATTTAATTTCTAACAGTTAATAAACCACTTACCGTCTTTTATAAGTTTCTGCAAGATCTTCACAAATACACTGTCTTTAGACACTTCGATTGGATCATCTTTACCGTCTGAACTGGACCAGCTGGAAAAGAAAATGATGAGGGAAACTGAATCATCGTGGCAGCTGAGACAAATGGTTTTTGTTTGCTACTGTGGCTTTCTCCTGATGGCCGTGGGATAGAGTGTCAAGTTCTGTGACCCTGCTTCAAGTTATCAAAATAATGGTCTCTAAATGTGGGACACATTGAAATCTGTTTTGACTTAACTACACTGGCAGCAGATGCCATCACAACCACCACACCACACAAGTTTAAAAAGGCTTTTTTGGGGGCTGGAGAGATGGCTCAGAGGTTAAGAGCACTGACTGCTCTTCCAGAGGTCCTGAGTTCAACTCCCAGCAACCACATGGTGGCTCACAACCATCTGTAATGAGATCTGGTGCCCTCTTCTGGTCATACATGCTGAATACAAAATAAATAAATAAATCTTAAAAAAAAAAAAAAAAAAAAAAGGCTTTTTTGGGGAGCGGGGGTAGGGTGGGGCACAGCATTTTGCTATGTAGTGCAGGCTGGCCCTAAGCTCTTGATCCTCATGCCTCACCTCTCAGGTGCTAGAATTACAGGTGTGTATCACCATACCCAGTGTGAGGCATCTTTCTGAAGAAAAAGCTTCAAGTAACAAATCTAGTTAGCATACTAAAATGCTGTCTGTCTTTCTGAGCATAGTACTAGAAACAATTTTCAGCAAATGCTGTGTTTCTTGACATGAATACACCCCAACAAGGTGAAGAAGAAGAGTGGTTTTCTTTCCAGTGGACATGAACACACAGCACTGCTTTCTGGCGCTAACGGTATACAAGCCACAGGCAACCTAATCTCCATTAGAAGCCAGGACAGAGGCTGGCAAGAGAACTCAGCGGGCAAACAGATTCGCCCTACAAGTCTGACGACCCAAGTTTGACACCTGGTCAAGGTGGGTGGAAGGAGAGAACTCATTCCAGAAAGTGATTCCCTGACCTCTACATGTGTGTTGTGGCCTGTGAGTGTGTGCGCGCGCGCGCGCGCGCACACACACACACACACACACACACACACACACACACACACACACACACGGTTTTAAAAAATTTTAAACCAGGACAGGGAGTTCTCATCAAAATTATACCCATATCGTGGTTCCCAATTGTCTGTAATTCTAATTTGGGGGGATGAACGCCTTCTGCCCTCTGTGGGTACCAAGCATGCACGTGTTGCACAGACACACACTCAGCAAAACACTCATAAACTAAATAATTAAAAAAAAAAAGAGCCAGGTGGTAGTGGTGCACGCCTTTAATCCCAGCACTCGGGAGGCAGAGGCAGGGGGATCTCTGTGAGTTTGAAGCCAGCCTGGTCTACAGAGCAAGATCCAGGACAGCCAGGGCTTCAAAAAACAAAACAAAGAGTAAGATTACCAATGAAACTACTACCATGCTCAAAGCATGCTGAAACACCCAGAAGCACATAAGCCCATCTTGTGCACAAGTTCCAGTTCTGGCGGGAGCAGTTCCAGCCTATGGACCTGGCACCCAAGCAAGGACGTACTCATCTCTCTGCAGTGCTCTGCACAGGATCTCCAGCTTCAGCTCATCGATGCTCACGTCTTCCTCCTTCACAGCAAAACAGAACAACCCGATTAAAGCTACGCTTTAAAACTAAAATGTACATTTAAAATTTAATTATATTAACCTAGAGTTAACACTGTTGTTCTGCATTAATTCATAACCACCACCACCACTATCTATAATTTTTTTATGTATATGAATATTTTGCTTGTATGTATATTAAGTGCATTGCATGTGTGCAGGATGCCCAAGGAGGCCAGAAAATGCCCAAGGAGGCCAGCCACTATGCCCCCTAGACAGAGTGATTTCTTACCTCATCAATATATTCCAACAAGTCCAAGGCTTTCTTAAAATCGTACTCATTGGCTCTTCTGTTCTCCTCACAGATGTACAGCTGCAACAAGTCCCCAGGTAGAAAATTACCCAAGAAAGTTGAGAAAGAAAATAAGTCACTGATTTCTTTCATATAATCTGCGCATATTTTTGTAGCCAAGAACAATGTCACATTTGGGAGCTATATTCTGGCTACAGCAAATTGTCTAACAATGCATATTCTAAACCAGAAATCAATTTCTATAATGGGACATACGTTCTTTTTTAAAAAACACCAGAAAATGTATATTCTGAGATTAAGAAGGTACTACAAGCTTTTCATCAGGCTTTCATGTATAATCTTTGACACAAATTCTTGTTCTTGGGCTCAAAGGGGACTCAGTGCATGGCTTTTGGAATGCTACTCTTTCAAATGGCTTTAAAAACTACAACCTAGCATACAGCTGGGCTTAGTGGTGAGTACTTGCCTAGCACTGAGGCCCTGGGTTCCAACATTCAACACTGTAAAGAAGTAAACCAACACTTCCTGTGTGATCCAGTCTCCCTGGTGAGTTAGATGCTAGATGTACATGTTCCCCCAAATCCTGCCATCTTTTAATCAATATGAATTTTTCCTATCTTCCCCTGCTAACAACTATATGTAATAGGACAAATTTCATTTTTAAGAACAGCATATAATCCTTTAACAATATAAAAAATCTTTTATAAATAACCTATCTCCTAGTTTTCATTGTCACACAGGCTTAAACCTAATACTTTGCAAAATCCCTTTGTCTCCACTTTTGAAACTGGAGAGTAGCATTTAACTAGATGATGTGTCTGAGCAAGACTGGCACCACACTTTCCTCCTTAGTGACAAATAGAGTACTGGTACTTACAGCCTACATTTTAGATCTCTCAAGTAAATGCTCTCTCAGCAGAGAGCACCATTCAGAAGCTCAGTTGTCCACAGTGGCCTACGCTCAAGACTCTGGACTGCTTGCTTTCCTTTAACTACAACTAGAGCACACTCAGTGAAATGCCTGAAAGGAGGAGGAAGACAGTGTGCACGCAACACCAGATGCTCATCTGATGCAACCTAGATGTTCTGGTCTTGCCTTGGATTATTTGGTTGCCAGGAAACAGGTGAAGGTGGTACCTGAAGCCTGTGCATCTTTGCTAACGAGAGTCTGCAGAGTAACATCTAGGGGGATGGTTACCCCATAGCCCACACTTCTATTCTGAGAAAGCAAACTACCATGATTCCTACTAGTCCCCCATGAATGAGCACCTGGAGGGCCAGGGCAGCTGCATCCTGCTAATGCTGTCTGCTCCTAATAGCTTTTCTAGGAGAAAGGTCTCTGGCAGGTGGGAGGAGGGAGAAAGATCCTGTTGGATCCACAGTATGGCCTAGAAAGCTCAGGCTTGTTGAGTGTGGAAACAGGACAAGGCCGTGACATATACAACACTTACACTGATGAGCTGTGGTGCAGTCAACACAGGCATCGCACTAAGACTCAGCTGTCTCTCGGTCAGAAGCTGCTCTGGCAGGGTCTCCTGGTGTAGTAGGAAGCGCTCTTGCTCAGCCATTGCTAGTGATCAACAACAGACAATGATGAGATTTTCATTTCTGCTATCATCAATCAATTGCAAATTAAAAACCAAACCACTCTAAAGGCAATTCATTGCTACCCCAGAGTCTCCAGATGTTATGTCTTTGTTTATTCTTCACTGCTAACAACATATTTACTGTTTGATCCAAGGTCTATACATGACCACAGTAGCAGAAAGCAGCTGTGGAGAGAGAAAGCTACTTGGGCACTTCTGGAGGTCGGAGGCCCAGCTGCAGGCCCACTTTAGAGCATCTCAGTGGAAGAGCATGGCAGCATCATTCAGAAACCACAATATATCAGAAGAAAAACAAAACCTGGGTTTTTTTTTTCCTATGTGCACTCATGTATTAATGGATAAGAATACCCCATTGGATGAAGTGCCAGGATTCTGCATGTTACAGATTCTCTGCCCCATGCACTGGGCTGCTGGAGAAGAGAGGATGGACTACTGTCTGTCCACCACAGCAATCACAATAGACAAAGGCCGAAGAGCACAGCATTTCTACTCACACAGCAGCAGTGTTCCACAAATTGCCAGCGGGCAAAACACAACCAAAATCACAGTAGTTACTTCAGGAGGTGGAACCTTCAATCCAACACAACCCCCCTTTCCCCACGATTTAAAATTTCCCATAGGAATTACTCATAGAACCAAATTTTATTTATTTAATTTTGAGACCCAGATCTGCCATCTTCTACTTATTGAGTGCTAGGATTAAAGGCGTGCACAACCACATCTAGCTCTTTCAGTTATTTTTTTTTTTTTTTTTTGAGACAGGTCTCATATACCCCAGGCCTTCAGTTTACTATGTAGCCAAGAGTGGCTTTAAAAGTCCAGCTCTTCTGCTTTAGCCTCCAAGGTGCAGTGATTACAGGTGGACACCACCATGCCTGGCTTTCCTTGTCCACCCACCCCTTTGCTATCACAGGGATGCTGCAGGCATCATGGCATTTAAATTCTAAGTACTTTAGTATCTTCAGTATGTATTTCTAAGCAAAAGGACACACCTTTAATCCTAGCATTTGGGAGTCAGAGGCAGGTGAATCTCTTGAGTTTGAGGCCAGCCTGGTCTACAGAGTAAGTTCCTGGACAGCCAGGGCAACACAGAGAAACCCTGTCTTGAGAACAAACAAACAAACAAACAAACAAACCTGCTGTGGGATGTCTTTCTGTATGCTGTGAGTATGTGTGGCTCCCACTGGATTAATAAATAAAGCTGTTTTGGCCTATGGCAAGAAAGCTTACAGCCAGGCTGAAAATCCAAGCAGAGATAGAGAGGGAAGAAGGGCAGATGCAGGAGAGATGCCAGCCACTGCCGAAGGAGCAACAAGATGTCAGCAGACTGGTAATGTCATGGCCATGTGGCAACATATATTAGTAGGAATCGTTATTTTAAGATGAAAGAGCTAGCTAGCAAGAAGCTGAAACCATAGGCCATACAGTTTGTAATTAATATAAGCCTCTGAGTAATTATTTTATAAGCGGCTGTGGGACCAGAGGGTGGGGGAGATTCATCCGGACTGCTGGGCAAGGCAGGTTCAGAGAAATTTACAGCTACAATAACAGAATAAAGACATCTAATCACAAGCAGTATTAAGCCTACAGAAGTTAAGAAGCTCATGGTAATATAATCTAATATTAAATATGCTCATTCATAGCATTCAGGAGACTGATGTGAGAGGGCTATAAGTTCAAGGCCAACCTGGGCTTCATAGTAAAACCCTATTTCAAGAAAAAAAAAGTTCAATTTTTTATATTTATTTTATCATATTAATATTTTATTATATTTTATAGTTTCCAAAATATTCATCACAGTTGTTTGGTTGAAGGATGACCAAAGATCCAATCGAAGGCGTTAATTTGGTGACCATGTGCCATGGCTCCTTTCATCTAAAACAGTTTGCCCTTTTGTCTTCACATTACTATGACGAGTCCAGGATAACCAAGTGTACAATGCCGTATTCCCTCGCGATGAGATGCAGGTGCAGGCTAAGCCCTGGCAAACGGATACGTGTGATAACATACATGACCATGTCACAGCACTTCCGAAGTGTGAAACATGGGCTTGTCTTATCTGAGAGGTCGGTGTACGGACACTGAAACACAGGGTTATCTTTTCCTCAAGCCCTCAACTCAACGGTTTAGCTTTTGTATGTGTGTAGAAGCCAGAGGCTGACACTGGATGTCTTCTGCAATTGCTGTGCCTTCTTTTTTTAGATAGGGTCTCTTAAAAAAACTGGAGCTCCCTCATTTGGCTAGACTGGTTGGCCAGCAAGCCCCAGGGATCCTTGTTTCCTACCCAGCAGAATAATAATGGTATTGATGATTCCATGTTTGAATGATGAAGTATGGACATGGAGTAAAATAAGCAACAGCATTCCTACAGGTATGGAATGCCTACAGGTAGTCATAGTGCAACTGACTCATGTGCCTTCTCATCCTGATTCCTTACCTTCAATTTTCTCTTGCAGCGTGTCCTCTGAAAGGTCTGAAGCTAATGCAGCCAGTTTACTCAAGCCAAGAAGGGTTTTTTTCTTTGCAAAGTAACGAGTTTCTGTGTTTGCCAAACCGAGCAGTGTCATATGAGCCTCCAATAAACAAAACGAGAAAATCACAAGAGGCTCTTGGACGAGCTCAGCAAATACCAAACCCATTTCTTCTCAAAGAGGTCTGAAAGAAGACATGCTGGTCAGCAGTGAACCTACCTGGGATCAGTGCCAAAGCACTAAGCAATACACGTTGAACTCTCAAGCGAACACTGGCAAGCACTGCAAAGGGAGAATTAAAAAATACCCACTCCATAACAACTGTGTATTCACTTAGCACTCTGTCACTAGCACAACTTCAATTTGCACCGTTTTCACTTATAATTTGAGTTTTGCATATATGTGTTCCTGTTTTGCATATGCACATATGTGTATATGCAGGCCAGAAGTGTTTGAGGTCTTTATCAGTTGCTCTCTGATTTCTCATATGAGGCAGGATCTCTCACTGAACGTGGAGCTCATAAACTAGGTAAGGCTGTCTGTCCAGTGAGCTCCAGGGATCTGCCTATCTCTGTCTTTCCAGTATGAGATTATATGTGTGCAGTGCAGGCCTGGCTTTTCACATGGGTGCTTGGGATCCTAACTCAGGTCCTTACATTTGGGTAGCAAGCACTTTACTGACTGAACCACCTTCCTAGATGCCATGATTTGAATTTTCATTACAAGTCATTAATAAGAAAAGACCGGGGCTGGAGAGATGGCTCAGAGGTTAAGAGCACTGGCTGCTGGTTGCTCTTCCAGATGGTCCTGAGTTCAATTCCCAGCAAACACATGGTGGCTCACAACCATCTATAATGAGATCTGGTGCCCTCTTCTGGCCTGCAGACATACATGCAGACAGAACACTGTATACATAATAAATAAATAAACTTAAAAAAAAAAAAAGACCAATGACTTCTATGTAAAATTAATAAAATGTCTGTAATGTTAAAAACTGTAATAGACCAGTGCAGTGACCTACATTTGAAGTATTAGAAGTAAGACAATACCATCGCAACGATGTGAGACTATGGGAGGTATGCTGGTGAGATTTTTGTCAACCTGACACAAACCTACATGTACCTGGAAAGAAGGAATCTCAACTGAGTGATCACCTCTCTCAGACTGGCCTGTGGGCATGTCTGTTGGGAATATTTTCTCTACTGCTAATTGATGTAGGAGGACCTACTGTGGGCAGTACTATGCTGGCTAGATGGGCTTGGGCTATAGAAACAAGGTAGCTGAATGGGAGCCTGAAGAGAAGCCAGTAAACAACTTTCCTCTACAGTTCCTGCCTCTGCTTCTGTTTGAGTTTCTGTCTCAACTTCCTTCAATGATCACTGTGATTCTGGGATGTGTAAGCCAAATAAACCCTTCCTTCCCTAAGCTGTTCTTGGTCACAGTGTTTATCACTGCATCAGAAAGTAAATTTGGACAGGAAGTACATGTGTTAACAATCCATTAATAGCTTGTTTTAATTAAAAAAAAATTGTGGGTTGGCACATCTTAACTATATCTATATATTTATAGAATGTAAGATGAAGTTTAAATAGATACATACAATAAGAAAGGTTAAATAAGGCTAATTAACATATCTGTGCCGTAAGAACTTATATTTAAGAGTCTGAGATGGCTCATCAGATAAACAGACTTGGCACCTAGCCTCACCATCTGAGTTTAATCCCTAGAATCTATGGGAAAGAACTTCCTCAAGTTGTCTTCTGACCTCACCCCCACCCCTACCCAGTGCTCATGCATATGCACACATGCAAAATGATGTAAAAGAATTTTAAGTCAGATATGGTGGCATATGTTTTTGATCCCAGCACTCAGAAGGTAGAAACAAGCAGATCTCTGTGACTGGTCTATATAGTGAGCGCCAGGTCAGCTGGAGCTACAAAGTGAGGCCCTGTCTCCAGTGAGAAAAGAAAAAGTCCAGGCTGCATGGATATAAACAATGCTTTAATTACTAAGTATTAATTTAAAATACTTAAACTGTATAACCAGCTGCTTCTCATAACCAAACCGTCTTACCTTTTCTAATTCTTGACTATTAATTTCATGTAACCAGCTGAGATGCTCATGGGCTTGCAAAAAATTTGCCAACTGTCCATGTTGAGAAATGGGCTGAGATAATAGTTTGCCCCGCTTTCCTTTTTCCAGGTACCAACGAAAGAGAAAGTCTGAAAAATTCTACAAAGAATACAGTAAGAATGTATCAAGTTATTAAGACAGCTTTAAAATATAAAACACTAAGTAAGTCCCTTTCAAAGACCTCCTAGTAGAAATCTTCACATTTTTATTTTACATTTGTTTATTTGTGTATGTGTGTGTCCTTGTATGTGCCATGGTGTACATGTGGAGGTCAGAGGACAACTTGAGGAATGTCTGTTCTCTCTACCATGGAGGTTCTGGAGCTCTAACTCAGGTCAGCAGGCTTGGCACTAAGCCACCTTGCAGTTCCCCAAATAGAATCTTTTAGCAAGTAATTCCTGTATTCTAAGAATACCTGTGTTGGGGCTGGAGAGGTGGCTCAGCATTTAAATCACTGGCTGCTCTTACAGAGGAACCAAGTCCAATTTCCAGCACCCACACAGCGGCTCACAACTCCAAATCCTGGTGACCCAACATCCTCTTCTGGCTTCCTTTAGCACTGGGCATGCATGTGGTATACAGACATACATGCAGGCAAAACATCCATATACATTTGATTAAAAAGCAAAACAAAACAAAACATGTGTTCCACACAGTTAGTGTCTATCCTACATGGACAATGCATTCTCTCTCCTGAATTCAGCCATCTCTCTTGACACATCTCTGACTGGCTCAGCGGGGATCCTAAGAAGCAATGGTAGGAGGCCTAGAAAGATGATTCAGCAGTCAAGAGCACTTGGTGCTCTTGCAGAGGACCTGGATTTGGTTCTCAGAACCACATGGTGGCTCACAACCACCAATAACTACAGTTCCGGGGGATCTGATATCCTCTTCTGACCTCCTCAGGTACCAGGTATGCTTATGTTGTACACATATTTGCATGCAGGCAAAACACTCATAAACATAAAAGAAATTAAGCAAGAAGGAAAGGAAGAAAAAAAGGAAAAAATCCCACTGGCACAGTGTTAATAATGGTAGACTGGCCCACATTGGCCTTCATGAGAGCCGACTGCCAAATGTCGCTTTTGGAACTTAATTACATTAAAACCTGTTTTCAGCTGGGCATAGTGGTTTTACTCCAGCACTTCAGAGGGAATGGCAGGCTTAGTCTACAAAAGGAATTCCAGGTCAGACAGGAAAGAGATCCTGTCTTGGAAAACAAAACAAAACAAAACCTGTTTTCCTCAGGCACACTGGTCATACATACTTCAAGCCACCGACAGCCACTTACAACCAGTGGTTCCCTTTTTGGATAACACAAATATCTCAGTCATCACATGGAGTTCTATCAACAGCACCAAGAGGTGACACCCTAGAATGTCACCTTAAGGTGGAGTCCTATACAGATAACCAGATGAGCCAGTTGCCAAAATGCAATCCAGAGAAGCCCAAAGTCATGTGGTCTGGTGGTCCCCATATGGCATGCACCAAGTGTTGGGATGCTGGGAAGAATGACTGGAAAGCAGCAGTAAACAGTCCTTTGGTCTCCTAGTTTAGGAACTCTGCAGTAATGAGGAGACTTGCCCAGGACAAAAAGAGCATCTCTTTCTAGTCTTTTCAAACACATCTAAAACTCAACTAAAATATTACATGATGTACAAAGCAGAAAAGCCTCAATGGCAATGTAAAAAGCAGGCAGCTGAAGCCAATCGGAGAATGACCAGACTGTGATGTCACAACAGGACTCCAAAGGAATTACTAAACACATTGAAGAAAAAGGACAAAACCAAGCGGTGGTGGCACTTGACTTTAATCTCAACACTTCGGAGATAAAAGCAGGCAGATCTCTGAGTTCGAGGCCAGCCTGGTCTATAGAGGAAGTTCCAGGACAGCCAAGGCTATACAAAGAAACCCTGTCTCAGAAAAAAAAAAAAAAAAAAAAAAAAGAAAGAAAGAAAAAGAAAAAAGTGGAAAACTATAGAAAATGTCAACAGACAAGAATCCATACAAAGAATTTTTAAGCAGCCATGACCTTCAAAAGCATTTGGCACTGCTATACAACACATATTGCACTATGCCTATCACACAGGCCCTGTCACACAGACTCGGTAATGACAACGTCAACACAAATACAACTGTAGACTATTCAGCAACATGGCGTGCTTGAGACCATGTGCTCAGCAGAGGAGTCTGTAGTGGTGTTCCGGATTTTAACAAAATTCCTTTGCTGCAGGTGAACTACTACTTCACTCCAAGGTTAACTCATGGGGTAAACTGGCTAAACAAGGAACAGTCTAGATCACCCTGCAGCATCGAAACAGGTACTTGGTCTAAGAACAGGAAGCTGGCCTCACAGCTGCTGACAGCAGAGCGCCCTGGGCTCTCTACAGGCAAGCTCTCGCTTGCTTGTGAGGACACCTGCTTCCAGTCTCACTCATGTTCCTGCTCCTAAAAGGTCTTACACGATAGGGAGAGAATAGAACTCAAAGTTAGCCAGACCTGCTAGCTGGTGCCTGTAACTCTAGCACTTGGGAGGTTGAGCTGGAATCTTGAGTTCCAGGCCAGCCTGGTCCACAGAGTGAGATTATGTCTTAAAAACAAAACAAACCCCCAAAAGTAAAAGTTTAACATTTCTCAAAGGCCAGGAAACCTCTCCATGTGGTAGTTTGAATGAGATGTCCCGTACGTTTGGACATTTGGACGGTTGGTCCACAGTCAGTGCACTGTTTGGGTAGGTCTAGGAGGTATGGCCTTGCTGAAGGAAATATGTCACTGGGGGTGGGCTTTGAGAATTTAAAGACTCATACATTTCTATTCTCTTTGCTTGTGGTTCAAGATGTGAGACCCCAGCTTTCTATGGCCACACATTTGCTCTACCATCACAGACTATAACACTCTGAAACCTTGAACTCAAACAAACTCTTCTATCCATTGTCTTGGCAATGATGTTTTATCATAGCAACAGGAAACTAATGAATATAATCTATTTACATAAGGAAGTGTCTGCTCCAAAGACAATGTAACGTGCAAATCTGCCATATTTCCGTCTAAATCATTCTTCACCTCAAAACCAAAACAGCATTCTGGAAAGGGAAAGCCTCAGACAGTGTGGTATGTTTACAAGCCCCCTAACACACACACCAGTGTGGTTACCTGGTCAGCGAACTGGGTCATGTAGCGCTGGAGTCGGGCCTGGTTGTCTGTCTGTTCACACATCTGTACCAGGATATCAAAGTCACAGTACTTCTCTGCCAGAGAAGCTGCCCATGGATACTGGCCTAGTGTGACTTCAGGAGAAAGAACAAATGACATGACATAAACTATGTCCATTACTGACCCATCTGAACTTTCCGAAGAGGGAAACACAGCCCTGGATCCATCATTACCTCCCCAGGTGAGACTTCCATCACTCACTAGAACAAACTTTCCTGACTCTGGACATGAAAGACAATTGCTTTCTGCTCAGTAGCCACATTGGGCCACCTGTGCCCTTCACCAGCTACTGCCAGGCTCTGTTCTAAAACCAGTTACTCATGTGAAGGCCTGAGGGGCTGAGTTTGTTTGTTTTGACTCGGCCTCTCAAGTGCTGGGGAATGCCACCAAGCTCAGCATGCTGAACTCAATGACTAAGGGCATCTCCACAGCTTAACTTACTGATTTTTTTTTCCAGTCAATTAAAACCTCCTATGGTATTTGTACCAGAACAAGTAATTTTAAAAAGCTGGTGTCATGAATACAGAAAGCTATCCAAGCGTGCCTGGCTTTGTCTCTGTTCACAGGTAGATAAACTCTGCATGGACTCCACTGGGTGAGTTCTCCAACCTCCATCTGTCTTGCAGCCCACAGCCATTTCTAATCCAGACACTCACGAAGGGGAGAGAGGAGTTCCAATCTCTTCTGCAGGTATTCCACTTCCAGATTGCTGTATCTTTCTTGGTCACTGGATTTCTCTAGAGACTTCAGTTGGGAAACGTAACTGTCCAGAAAGCAGTCAATCAGTGCCACAAGCTGCTCCATTACAATGCTCCGGAGGTTGCTATCAGCTTGAGGGTACACCATCTGCAGGATGATCCCATGCTGGCGCATGATTGCTGTGCGGATACCGGATGGACCACTTGTAGCTGTAAAGTCCACAAAGTAACTTCCTAAGAAAGGGTTCCATGATGGAAAGGGAAAAGACCAACCAACTGCCTAAAAAATCAGGTTACCTCACTGCTCTGGGAAAACAGAGCAATGTTCAGGTGATGCCTGTTCATGCCCTGGTTGAACCCCATCTTTCTTCTCAGTGGAGATTTCCTTATCACAGGCCCATGTGATTCTTCTTCCTACTCAATGCCTTAATGCTATTCCACTTACTCTGTGATATGAACATAACATAAAGCCTAGTCCTCCAAAGCCAGCATCTGTTTCTATGAAGGACTTGGTACTAAAACCTAACAGATGCATCATAAATCCACTCAGATAAAGAAATAACAGGGTGGGATCAATAAATACGCCCAAGGGACCCAGTGAGTCTAGAGATGTCACTTGACTGTTCCTTCATCTTACGCATAAACCTGTCCTAGGGACTAACACAGCATCTAACATGCCAGACCAATAGGAACATGCTCCGAACAGCTGTCAACACTCCAGCATGGTACCTGTCCATGGCACATACTCTGGTTCCTCCCCTAGTGGTTCTTCCCGACTGTACATGGAGCTTCTGTTTAGGCGATAATGAGTGGCAGCCTGTAGCATGTCCTGGGAAAATGAAATGCATCATCACACATGGGAAGCAATAGGCTGTTGTTAATGCCATAATTCAGTTAATTTCTTTCTGTGGGATGCTGTGTCTAAGGAAAACCTGCAATATTAGCCTACCAGTAAGAAAAACATTCAGCACTTGAGGGTTCTGCCTTCAAAAATTTGTTTTACTCCATAATTTAACTTCGTTTTGGAAAACTATAATAACCAAAGCAGGGGAAAAAAAAAAGCACTATAAAGTCTAATAGGTAAAATTGAATGAAATCCCTTAGGTAATAATTTAAGAAACAAATTTTGAGTAATTAAAGAATAAAAGGCAGATGTAGTGGTATGTGTTTGTCCCAGGCAACTAGAAGGCTGAGGCTGAGGCTGAAACATGAGTTCAATGCTAGAGAAATGAATGGATTTTGACAGCTACATTAACACCAATATCTGCAATAACATAAGAGAGAAAAGTCTCCTCAAAGAAAGACTTTACCAAACAAAAAACATTACAGAAACTCATTAGTATGCACAAAGGAAATACTCAGAAATTTTATCTGTTCATAAAAATATAAGCTGTTCCAGCTTTTTGACCTTGACAAACAGCTGTAACCTCACTAGATGAGCAGGCATAAGATAACCACTTTCAGCCGGGCGGTGGTGGCACACGCCTTTAATCCCAGCACTTGGGAGGCAGAGCCAGGCGGATCTCTGTGAGTTCGAGGCCAGCCTGGACTACCAAGTGAGTTCCAGGAAAGGTGCAAAGCTACACAGAGAAACCCTGTCTCGAAAAACCAAAAAAAAAAAAAAAAAAAAAGATAACCACTTTCTTGTCCCTCCCTATATTGGACTGTGGTTTGTTGACATCACTGTCGTGGTGTGTTACCTTGAGGACTGTATTGACATGGATCGCCACCTCTGCCCACTCCTGAGAGTCCAACGCAACATCACGCAGGACTTGTTCCTCATGCTCCAGCAGGCACTCGCAGATTGTGTCCACCTGGGACACCTGAGGGCAGACAGAGTCACAGTCATCAGACTCTTAGGGATAATGGATCCCACCTGGTAAGCTGTATCTTTCCATCACTCACCAGACATTAATATATTGACTTTATGATGAAAGCAGATGTAAGACCAAAAAAGTCTTCAACTTTTTACAAACAGTTATTGTCACTTTAGGTAATAAAAGGAACCTAGAGATGATTTATAGTACACTAGAAGATGTGTGTAGCTTGTATCTTACACCATTTTATTTACAGGACTTTTAGATTTAGGGGGTCTATAGGGCGGGGGATCTGAAACAAGTTTTCAGCATACATCAAGGATGACTATCTAACATAAAAGCAAACAAAATGCTACATGCTCTTACCCTCAGTCTTCAGTGGTAGCAAACACAGCTCCCATGCTGTGCCAACACAGCCTATTTCTGAGTAGTTGGTACTACTTCCCCCGACGCCCCCAGGACAAGGTTTCTCTGTGTAACAATCCTGGCTGTCCTGAAACTCGCTTCTGTAGACCAGGCTGGCCCCAAACTCAGAGATCTGCCTACCTCTGCTTCCTGAGTGCTGGGATTAAAGGCGTGTACCACCACCACCTGGCTAGTTAATACTACTTTTATGAAGCCTTGGATGGTCCCGGGCCTCTTCCCACAGTGAGTCAATGGCAAGGTGGGGGCTGCACCTCCAGAAGCAAGCCTATTGTCCTTTTACTTTCTTTCTTTTTTTTTTTCAAGACAGGGTTTCTCTGTGTAGCTTTGTGCCTTTCCTGGAACTCGCTTTGGAGACCAGGCTGGCCTCGAACTCACAGAGATCCGCCTGCCTCTGCCTCCCGAGTGCTGGGATTAAAGGCGTGCGCCACCACGCCCCGCCCTTTTACTTTCTATAAGGGCTACCAAAGCAGAACTCTCTCTCTATGGCTGAGCTGAGCAACCATCTCTTCTTAAAAAATAGCACCCTTTAGGAATATGATGTTGCTACTTGCAAGTGGACAGGAGAAAAGTAGTGCTCCAGAGGAGGGGTGAGGGGAGGGGATGGTCACTGAGACATAGGGAGTCAGCTGCACAGAAGCTTGGCCTTGGGCCAGTGAGATGACTCAGCAGGTAAAGGTGCCTCCTGCCATGCCATATGACAAGTTTGATCCCTGGGACCCGCATGGTGGAAGGAGAGAACTCCTTAAGTTGTCCTCTGACCTCCACATATATGCCATTATGTGTTGCATGTGCACACTTGCATGCCCATACACATGCCACGCGTGCGCGCGCGCGCACACACACACACACACACACACACACACACACACACACACACACACACACAAATGAGTAAAAACAAACAATTTTTTTCTTTTTTTAAAGAAACTGGTCTTTGACAAAGGGAAAATGCCAACATGCTGGAGAGCAGCTACTCTAACCTTCTACCTGCTCAGTGCTCCAACTCTTCACCCCAGTAGCAAGCTAGAGGTCTGGGAGCCTACTGAACAAGAACAGCTTCCTGTGCTAGTCACAAGGGAGCTGGAGAGATAAGGGAAGTGGGGAATCCCTTTCTCAGTCAACCATATGCCCCTCTTACAGGGCAAACAGTAAACAAGAGACACTCAGTAATAGGATTCATAAAGCAGGGAGCCCAAGTCAACATTTCAGCGAGGTCCTTCAACACTCTGCCCTGCCAGGGATGTCCACACATGGCACAGTGTGACAAAGACACAGGAAGACAAGAAGGAGGGTGTATCTGACCTCTCGAAAGAAGACATCGGCAGGAGTCAGGCTGGATGGGACCTCACACTCCCTCTTGTTCAGGGCGAGCAGGATAGCTGCATTCACCAGGTCAGGCAGCCGAGAGTGGTGGTTTTTGAGTGTGATGGCAGCTGACAGCTTTTCTGCATGTTCACAGAGCAGCAGCCGGGTAGTCATGGGCGTCCCTCTGATTGGGTAAGAGCTCAGACGTCTAAACAAGCCAACCTCACCAGAACAAACAAACAAATAAACAAGCACTTATTCATAGAAAGCACTCACAGAAAATGTGGCCACATCCTCCTAGGAGCTTCCCTGCCATAGGCCACCTCTGGCTGCCATTGTTCCCAATGTGTACAAGGTATACTCATACAGCACCCACGCAGGGAAACGCAGAGGTTCTTGTCAGAGTCACCTCACCGTTTCTATCCATGGCTGTTAGAGTTTTCAAAGCACTGTTTAGATATCATAATGATCAAATGGCTTTTCTGATTTGTACCAGTGACCTATCCTAGATCACAGACCTTTGGGAAATGGAAACTTGGATTTTTGCTTTGTTTTGTTTTTTGAGACAGGGTTTCTTTGTGTAGCCTTGGTTTTCCTGGAAATATCTCTGTAGAACTCATACAGGTCCATCTGCCTCTGCCTCCCGAGTGCTGGGATTAAAGGCGTGCGTGGGCCACCACCGCCTGGCCCGGCTTATTCTCACAGTAAAAGTTACAGTTCCATGATTTGAATTCATTCTCCTCTTCTCTCACAGGTCACCAGGGAGTGCTCAGGGGAGCACTTAGAGTGCGGCTGCAGCTGTGCACTAAGATCATCCAGCCACACACCAGGACCACAGCCACAATGCTAGCATCACTTCCTACTCCATTCAGGAAAGAGTGGCTGCAAATACAGAAGTACTTCTTTCGAGTACTTGGTTGTATACGTGTCTTGTCTATGAAGGCAAATGCTACCTGCTCAGTGACAAAGCTGTGGAGATGAGCTGGGCATGATGGCTTACTCTTTTGGATCTCTGTTTGAGGCTAGCCTGATCTACACAGTGAATTCTAGGCCAGACAGATTTATATAGCAAAACCCTGTTTTAAAAAACAAAACAAAACCCCCCTTCAAGCCACAGAAAAAAAAAATGCAAACACAAAAGGCACCACAGAATCAGGTCTGCACATAAAGCTACAGCTGTTGGCAGCTGAGACATCATTAAGGCCTCCACCTTGCTGTGTGCCCACACCCTGGTTGCCTGTGGCTTCTGATAAGCAGTGTATCCACATCTGTCACTAGCTCTCAGCACACAGCTTTGCAGTGTGACTTTGGCCCCCTCCCCCCGCCCCCCCCACACACCTTAAGAAGATAGCTTCTTGAGCCCTTCCATCTGGTTAATGCCAAGGTCCTCCTAACAATATAGAACCAAATGTACAAAAACACAAAATTCTAGTTTTTACACAAAAGCATAAAGAACATCTGTATGAGACTGTTTGTACAAATTGCTGGATTTAGGCTGCTGAGACAGCTCAGGGGGTAAAGGCACGAGCCACCAAAACTGACACCAGGGTTGGATCTCCAGAAAGAAGGGACTCTCGAAAGTTGTCCTTTGACATCCACATGTGTGCCAGGGCCCTGGAACTGTTTACTGCTGCATCAGTATACAATCAGGTCCCTCCAAGGACATACCCAGAGGGCAGGGGTATCTCACCGGGCTAGAATGCCAGGCCTACCCCTTACCCAGTGCTGATGCTTACTTGGTGAAGGAAGTCCACCAAGAGGCAGTGGGCTTTCATCTTGTCCTCTAGCTGGTGCAGAATGATCAGTGATGTGTTGCTCAGCCCAGGGGCCTCTGTCAGAACACAGCAGCAAGGAATAAGCACAAAACCAGCTTTAGAACAGTAGCTGCTAGAAAGTAACAGGTTAAGAGGATGAGAGGGAGAGGAGCACCAATCCTTAAAAAACTGAGTTAGAGCACTCCAAGAGTTTTAGAACTGGATAGATAAAAAAAACTTAGTTAGAGCACTCCAAGAGTTTTAGAACTGGATAGATAACTCAGTGGTGACTCACATTTGTAATCTCACCTCTTGGTAAGCTGAGGCAGGAGACTGCTGAGTTCAAGGATAACCTGGGCTACAGAGTAAGTACCAGGACATCCTAGACTACCAAATGAGACCTTGCCTCAAAAGAGTTTTTAAATTCGGAGGAAACCCTAGTAGGGTTGGTACTGAACTTCCTTAAAACAAAAGGATACCCTGGTTTCGCCACTGTATGGTTTGGCTCCAAGAAGACAGCAAGGGAACTCCCTAAGTCCCTGGTAAGGCTCAGCTGACCTACCTGAAGCGGACCTTTGTGCAGAGACTTGTATCTGAGACACTTTCTGGTAACTGGGAATGCAGAGTAGCCCAAGTGGGTAGTACACACACACACACACACACACACACACACACACACACACACACACACACACACACACACATTCATTCATTCTACTAGTTCTGTTCCTCTGGAGAACCCTGACTAACACAAACACCAAATTCTTTCTGTAGACCAGGCTGGCTTCAAACTCACAGAGATCTGCCTGGCTCTGCCTCCCAAGTGCTGGGATTAAAGGCGTGTGCCACCACTGCCCAGCGGGTTCTTTTAGAAATAAAATGCTGAGAATCACGAGGACTTGTTTCAATGTCCTCTCAGACTCTACTCTCTCTAACTAACAAACAGGGCCATCTGTTCTAGGGCCCTTTTCAAAATGTGCCATTGGGAAAGTTACCTTCAACTGCTTGAGAAAGTAAAAAAATATGCTGAGTGAGTGATCATTGAACGCAGAAACAAGTATTCCCATCTGCTCTGTATTAATTCCTCCACTGTAATGGACCAGTCGACTCACCCTGGGGGACTGACTCTGCCCACCGTGGGTCAGAGGCCGGGTAGTCATCCACCAGGTCCATACTGATCTGAGTCACAGCCTTGTCTAACTCCGAGTCCGAATCCAAGTCAGTGTGAGAGGAAAACAACTCATCAGCCATCATCTGAGCACGGCCCAAATCTTTCCTGCAGTAAAATGGGAACACAAAGGTACAACGGAGGTAAATATTCCCAAACTCAGCACAGAAAAGTTAACTGTGAGGTTATAAAATCACATGGATAGCTTTAGCCCAAAGGACTGTTAACAAGACTTACCTCCTTACACAGAAAAAAGTTTCTGTGTGGCTATGGCTTCAGCAATACTCTGAGTATTTCTGACGGACCAGGCACTGGACAATGACTAAGAATGAAACCAGCCCTAGGCTTTAAAAAGTCACAGTGCCAGGAGTCAGACCACGGAAAAGCAACGGCACACGCACAGGCAAGGACTCAGGACAGCAGCGGTGATGGGTCACACTGCTAACTGGACAGGCTCTAGAATCACCTTAAGACACATCTCTGGATTGCTCTAGTTTGAGGTAAAGGCTCATCCGACTGCCAGGGTGAATAAACGGCAGAACTGGAATGGAACTGTGTAAGCCCATTCACTGTAGTGCTTCCTGACTGCAGATGCAAAGTGACCAGCTACCGTCCTGCTGCCATGCCTCCTCCCCTAGGATGCAAAAACTGTTTCTCATCAGATATTTGGGCACAGCAATGAGAAAAGTAACTAACACAGCACCAAGCACAAGGAAGGACACCAAACCTATCAGAGGGATGGAAAGCTCTCTGCAGGAAGAGGCCAAAGGGGCCAAGGAGAATGAAGTGGGTATCAGCCACCCACAGAGCATGCTCTGCTGGTCAGCAAGGAAGCCACACTGGACATGAAAAACAGGTCTTCTAGGAAAGGGAGTCTGGGGGAAAAGTTCCAGAGCAACAGCCTGAAGGACAGTGAGCCCTAAACAGAGGACTCTTCTAAACTGGGCAGACATGAGAAAATAACCAGACACCAACGAGGCCAACAGGAAGGTAAACGTAGCCCTACATTCAGAAGGAACGAAACAGATCAAACCCACAGCCCGTAGACTGTGCTGTAAGGACTGCACAAATACTGGGAAGAGGCTGTGCGGCAGTGCAGATGCAAAAAAGGTAAAAACATCAACAAGCCCATGGCCGTTAGTGCGAACAGGAAGGAGAGGCATGAAAGCGTTCCCTAGAACCTCCAGAGGATACACAGCCCTACTGACCCTCTAATGCTGGATATGAGTTCCAAAGCCACAGGGTTGGTGGTAATTTGTTTTGGTAGCCACAAGAAATCAAAATAAAGACCTCAGTTGCTGGCTCCATTATCATGTACACTTAACAGAATTGTCACTGAAGAGACATATGTGCAAGATGAAGTGCCAATCTTTCTAGTCACACTGAACCAACCATACAATAAACAAAGTCGTAAAGCATACCTGTTTAGTGGTGCCCCCACCTGGACAGGACAGGGAGTGCAGCAGATCATTAGCAAGGCAGTCTTAGACTGACAAGCTTAGAATCTAATATTATACTTCAGCGAATGAGCAGCCACCCTGCACCACTGAGTGAAATGTCAGGTCAGGACCTGAGAACTTGGCAGTAGAGGCAGCAAATGCTAAAAAAATCATTTCTTCAAAACCAAGACGTGCTAGGCAAACTACTGATCTTCACTCTTCTCAACCACACACAAGGGAAGAAACAGTGCCAGAATCAGGAACTATCTTGCCCAAAGCCTCACAGCTCTGGGAAGAGGCAGACTAGGCAAGGCTTGGTCATGATTTTCCCAAGTGTCTATTCAAACGAGAAACAACTCTGTTGATGAAGGAAAGTATGTAATAGGCGTCAAACATGCTGATCACAAACTGAAATGTGAACCTATCTGTGCCCATGATACCCCTGCTGTAGATTCATGTCCGTAATACCTAGACCTCACGGTTCTAAGGGTGTTGTGCCCCAAGCATACTCTAGTATTAGAAATCCTGCATTCCCCAAACAAGCCCAGATAGCCAGTGAGAGAGTGGAGTGGACAGGATGGTGTGCAGTTAAGTTCCAGAGGCTCTTTGGACAGATGACTCATCTGCTAAAGGTAAAGATACATGGTCAAGACAAAAATGGCTGAAATGATCTTGCAGTTTGAACAGCCAGGCTGAAGCTGGAAACAGTCTTACTACAGGTTGTAGGAATACTTGTACAAGACCTGACCAATAATTACAGAAGCTGTTTCCTTAACTCTCATGAACAAAACATTTGTATTTACATTTTTTGAGTAGAGTAAAATAAAAACCAAACAATATGAAGTTAAAAAAAACAGACAATGCTTGAAAGTTTTATCTATTATGTTTGACTCAGAGGCATGTGACAACGTTTGGAGACAATGTGGTTTTAACAAGTAGGGGGAAGGGCCATTGGCTTCTAGTGGGAAGAGGCCGGGGGTACTGCTCAATAGCTTGCAAGTCATCAGATACCCCCAAATGGTCACCTGTCTCAAACGTCAATGCAGAGATCAGAAGCCACAGGAAGCAAAGAACTAGACAGCAAAGGTCCTAGAAATGTGAGGAGCCCAGGCACAAAACTGGAATCTGGCCACATCGAGAGCCCAGCTGGGACTTGGTCAACTGCCAGCTGACCCGACCTCCAACAGCCAAACTGCAGAATCTGCGCTTGGCTGAAGAACCACTAGGTTTTGTGATAACTAAATCTCAACTAATGGGTAGGGTCTACTTCTATCATAACACCCATATAACTCCATATGCAACTCATTTGCTGTGATGTTTTATGAGAGATTTTATCTGCCGTCTTTAGGGCTGCCAATTTTAAGGGTCATTGCTTCCTATGGAGGCTGGATTAGATCTGATGCTCCCAACCTATGTGGGGTGGGGCCTCTGACAGCTGCCGTATTCAGATAATCCCGTGTAAAACCCTAGCACTCAGAAAGAGTTCCTCGAAATGGCACACTACTACACTAGCTCTCACTACCCACCAGGGCACAGTAAGCATCAGTAAAATGTGTCCCATACATAAGGTAAACTGTGATTTACAAACTGTGCTGTGCCAGCTGAGCATAATGGGCATGCCTATAATCCCAGCACTAGAGAGGCAAGATAGGAGGACCAGCCTCGTTATATCGCAAGAACATTAAAACTACAGTGGGGGCGGGAGAAGCTGTTTAGGAGCACCTGCTGCTCTTGCAGAGGACCTGGATTTGGTTCCCATCACCCACACCAGGTGCCTCACAACTGCCTGTACCTCCAGCTCTAGGGGATCTGATGTCCTTTTCTGGATTCTATGAACACACACACACACACACACACCCCTTAACAAAGCAACAAAAATGTGCTATACCTGCAGTACTGTAGGAATGCAGCTTTAAGTAGTTTTGTCTTATCTTCATGGGCTACAGTTTCATTTTTTGTTGTGGTCTCAAAAACCATACTCTATAAAACAAAACAAAAACCAAGCTGTTGCTTGCAGGTGAAGGCACAGAAATGTTTGTTCATGTTGAAGGAAGGTCCTGTGATAGAACACCACACCCCCAGATCTGTTTGCCAATGATCAATCAAAGCCCTACAGAAAAGGCAGGTAACCCAGGGCTTTTTCATCATGGCCAGTGAAACTGTCTCAACTGTCCCTATACTTTCACAATATGCATTAAGCAAAGGGGGAATGACACAGTGAAGCAGGACTAAAGCAAACTAAGAAGAAACGGAACAGTACGAAACAAATTCAGGAATAGGCAGCAGTACTACTATATAACCATGTGATCACAAACAGCAGTTCCAACACATTACATTCTACAGAAACTGCCAAAGCAAATTTTTTTGTTTAAATTTTTTGCTTTTATTTTATGTGTGAGTGTTTGCATGTATATGTGTACACATGTGTGTTTTGCCTGATGTATCCACAGGCCAGAAGAGGACACAGATCTCCTGGAACTGGAGTAACAGATGGTTGTGAGCCACTATGTAGGGGCTGGGAATTGAACCCAGGTCCTCCTCAAGAGCAACAAATGCTCTTGATTGTTTAGCCTTCTCTCCAGCCCCCGTTTCTCCCTTTTTTTGAGACAGGGTCTCACTAGGTAGCCTTGGCTGGCCTGGAACTCTATGTAGATCAGACTGACCTCTAACTCACAGAGATCCACCTGCCTCTGACTCTCAAGAGCTGGGATTCCAACCGGCTTCTTTCACTTCAATTTTTAATTATGAAAATGTCTACACAAAGTCTACATGTGGCAGCACATGTCTGTTATTCCAGTGCTTGGGAGACTGAGGCAAGAGGATCATGAATTCAAGACCAGCCTGAGCTACACAGCAAAACTCTGTCTCAAAAGAAAAAAAAGAAAAAAGTCTATGACGATTACAGACATTAGACAGGCCAGTGTCTTATGGTAAACAAACTCAAATATGTGCATTTGTCATGCATTTCAGTGGAAAAAGACACTTACATTTTAGCAAATATGAAAATATTCTTTGAAAACATTTTTATGTTATCAGCTTTGGAGTTTGTTGGAAGATAAATACAATTGGTTGTGTTAGCATCAAAATAATGTTTCGCCGGGCGGTGGTGGTGTACGCCTTTAATCCCAGCACTTGGGAGGCAGAGCCAGGCGGATCTCAGTTCGAGGCCAGCCTAGTTACAGAGTGAGATCCAGGACAGGCTCCAAAGCTACATGGAGAAACCCTGTCTCAAAAAAAAGAAAAAACAAAAAAAAAAAAAACAGTTTCTTGTCTGAAAAAAATTATATTTCATATACTATTTAAACGAAAAAAAAATCCCTAAACAATTTATTTTTAGCCTTCTGTGACTGAAATATTTTTTTTTTCTGTTTATCTTACAGATAAAGTTACCCCAAGTTTCAAGATAATAGAAAGTTGTTTTTTGTTTGTTTTTTGAGACAGGGTTTCTCTGCATACAGCCCTGGCCATCCTGGAACTCACTTTGTAGACCAGGCTGGCCTGAAACTCTGCCTCCCAAGTGCTGGGACTAAAGGTGTGCACTACCACACCTGGTGAAAGTTAATTTCTTATTTATTTATGTTTAATCTCATTAAGCCTCTCAGAATTCATCTGCTGCAGTCACTGAGATGTCTCAGTGAATAAAGATACTTGCTGTTCAGGTTTAGCGACCCGGGTTTGATCCCCAGAGCCCAGGTGAGGTGGCATACAGGTCTGCCTAGCACAGGTGGGGATAGGTCCTCAGGGTCTGGGCAGTAAGACAAACTGCAAGATAAGCCGCGTCACTTCCCAAGGGGACCACAGGAAAAACTACCCCAAAAAGCACCTTTCCAAAGGGGCTGGACAGTGGGTGGACTGTCACTGTGCTTCCCTGGGCTCATCGAACCATTCCCACACTCATCCTGCCATCGGATTCCTAGGGAAGGTAAAGGAGAGGAGGAAGCGGACGTTGTTCCAAGACCTTGTTTTACAACTGGTGACTTGGAAACAGCGACACACATACATTTGGCTCAGAGATGCCGAGGACAAAGCAGAAGGAATGACTGAGGCCCATGAGCAGCTGTCCTGAGAAAGAGGACCTAGAGATGGGGACAAGAGAACAAGGAACTGACTCCATCCCAGCCTTTCTACGTTGCCTGCCTTTTCTGGTGTGAAATGCTCTGATAAAGCAAACGCTAAGTGGTCTGTGGACCACCTTACCTCACTGCCCCGTCCACCAACTGAAGAGGCCAAAGACTCTTCCAGGTCCTCTGCTAATAGGGACACACTTTCCCTTGGAGTGACAGACACCAGACCACTGTTCCTAGAGAAAAGGATCGGAACACCGCCACAGGAGCCAGCGCCCAAAATGCCATCTCCTGAGAAAAAAATACACAAAGATGCACAGAACAATTCCTCACATCTCCTACCCCAACTAACCCGATGACCTGCGTCCCTCCTCTTTATGACACCTAAAATAAAAACGTTATGGCATAAATGAATTTAATATAATTTATTTTACTTTCTTTGACCAGACTGGTTCAAGTTGGGAAGCTTACGCTATCACCTGCCTCAGCCCCCAGAGTCTATGCTCTACTTTAGCCTCAGCTTTTAAATTCCAAAAAAATCTCAAGACCCTGTTGCTACTCAATGAAGCAGACCGTCTTTGCATGTTAAAGACAGGAAAAGCTGGGCTGCAGAGATGACTCTGCAATTGAAGCACTCGCTGCTTCTGCAAGTCTTAGTGACCTCACCGAGAGGCTCACAACTTCCTGTGTCTCTAGCTCCAGGAGACTACACTCTCTTCTGGTCTCCACTGGTGTCCCTGTCCCTCATAAATAAAAATCTAAAAAACCAAAACCAGGGGCTGGAGAGATGGCTCAGAGGTTAAGAGCACTGACTGCTCTTCCAGAGGTCCTGAGTTCAATTCCCAGCAACCACATGGTGGCTCACAACCATCTGTAATGAGATCTGATGCCCTCTTCTGGCTTGCAGTCATACATGCTGTATACATAATAAATAAATAAATCTTAAAAAAAAAAAAAAAAAAAACAACCAAAACCAAAACCAAATAACAAACAAAACCACCCAAAAAACAAAAACAACAAAACTTGTCCCTGCAAGAGAAGAGTGAGCAAAGCCCTCCTCAGTGCCCCTAAATTCCTCATTCTGTAAAACTCAGGATGGCAGCATCTCCGCCCTATGGTATCTTCTGGCTCCTTGCCTGATGGTCTTTCTCTATTGGGCCAATCCAGGCAGTAGTCAGCCTGCTCTGTGCCTTAGGAACAGCCCACAATACTGTCCCTGTGTGGACCACCACCCAGGCTCCCTCTGTGGCCTTGCCCAGGCCCTGTCCTCCGTACAGTCATAGTAGGGCTATACCTGGTCAGTATTTACTTGTCTGGTCTGTGTTTTAGGCCAGCTCCCCAGGATTCCTCCTGCCAGGGGTCTGGACAAACTAGCTTACAGAGTGTTAACTCAGAGTGAGCCATTCTCCCAAACCAATACGAGCATGTACGTCTCTGTGTTAATTCTTTCTTACTTGTCTCTTCTGAGGAAATTTTTTTTTTGTGTGTACTAATTTTGCCTGTAAAGATAACAGCTTGTGTAAATTCTACCCACTCTTGGGTATTCATCACAGCTGTGAATACAGCTGCTGCAAACAGTACTAATATTTCTACCCGGCAGGTAGCAAACCAGAGGCAAAACGTGCAGTAAAAGAAGAGAAACGGCCAAGAACGGCTAACGAGCTGGCCGAAGTGCGTGAGTTTAAGAATTACTTACTGAAGACTGTATAATATTGGGGATGGACAGACACATACAGGGAGAACCAGAGCGTCCACAAAGATACCACATGCATATGATTAACTGAATTTTTTTTTTTTTCGAGACAGGGTTTCTCTGTGTAGCTTTGCGCCTCTTCTGGAACTCACTTGGTAGCCCAGGCTGGCCTCGAACTCACAGAGATCCGCCTGGCTCCACCTCCCGAGTGCTGGGATTAAAGGCGTGCACCACCACCGCCCGGCGATTAACTGAATTTTTACGAAGGTGAAAATACAATTCAATGGAGAAAGAACCATCTTTTCATCTAAAGTAGCTACCCATGTACCTTGTGTATCAAAGACAATTTTCTCCTGAGGAAGAGAAAACTTCCCAGTTCCTGTGGAGCACACGAAAATGGCATTCTCCATATAGAGATAGGTCATCTGGCTTGAAAAGTTTGGCACTATCAGTCGACATGTAATCAGGTCTTCAGACTGAAAGGTACATTTAGGATTATAGTTAGTAAGAATTAAGACAAAACGATGTGTGATTTTTGCAACCACGTTTGTATGACATCATTCCACAAAAATGTTAAGAATTCTCATTCACTGATTTTCCTTGTGAAAGTAACACACTGCAGAAGATGACTCACTCACAGGAGAGGTGTACAGTCATTGCTGTGGCGTGGACATTTGTGTCCCTCAAGAATTTAGATGCTGACTGCCAACTGTGTTAATATGTGGAGTCTCTAGGAAGGCTCTGCTGAGTAGGCGTGTTCACCTCTATGTGAGGACACCAACAAGAAGGTGCTGAGTGAGGAATAAGCCACCACATCTACTGGAACCTTTACCTTAGACCTCTAACCTCCAGGACTTCCTATAGCTTATAAATTATCCAACCTTAGGTATTTTGCTGCAACAGCCCAAATGAACTAAGACATTTGTCTTATAGGAATTATTTGTTAAGCTGCAACTAGCAAAACTCTAAAACACTTACATGGAGTTAAGATTGTAAGCCCCTAGTAGTAGTAGGATTAAATATCTTTAATCTCAGATCTTGGGAGGCAGAGGCAGAGGCAGGTGGACCTCTGAGTTTGAGGCCAGATTGGTCTACAGAGTAAGTTCCAGGACAGCCAGGGCTACCCAGAAAAACCTTGTCTTGAAAAAAATCAAGCAAGCAAACAAAAAGATTATAACTAGAAGCTTGTAACAAATGAGAAACAAAAAGCTCTAATTTGTTATATTATCTAAACTGGTAGATACAAAAGAAAACATTATGGTTCTGGCTTCTTTTTCTTTTCTTTTTTTTTTGGGGGGGGGGGTTTCGAGACAGGGTTTCTCTGTGTAGCTTTGGAGCCCGTCCTGGAACTCACTCTATAGCCCAGGCTCGAACTCACAGAGATCCACCTGCCTCTGCCTCCCTGTGCTGGGGTTAAAGGCGTGCACCACCACCACCCGGCTGGCTTCTTTTTCTTACACAGTCTTGCTCTGTACCTTGGCTGTCCTGGAGCTCCCTAGGGTGACCTCAAACTCACAGAGATCTGCTCATCTCCACCTATAAAAAGGTGTGCACCTCCAGAAATGGGTGTGCCACTGCACCCGGATGGCTTTTACTTTACCATCCAGTATCACATACAAGCCTACATAGAGCAAGCTTGAAGCCTCCAAACAAACTCACATACAAGACAATTGAATTTATTTGTTCACATATAAAATCAGAGGAAGAAATACAATAAGAACTCACTAGACACAAAATTAGGATATACTAACAATCACCAACTATTTACTAAAGAAGTATTAAAATTTTATAAAAATTATTTTCAATGTGTATATGTGTGCCTGTAGTGGGTATTTGCACACAAATGCAGGTGCCTACAGAGGATAGAAGCTTTGGATCCCATTGAGCTGGAGTGACAGGTAGATATAAGCCACCTGGGAACCAAACTTGGGTCCTCTGCAAGAGCAGCAAATGCTCCTGATCACTAAGTCATCTCTCTAATCCCCTAAAATAATTTTTAAAGCATTTCATTAAAGTGAGACTGCAGAATGTTTTTTCTTTATGTTCTTTTGCACTTTCTGAAAAAAATTAAATGAGTTATAATTTCCAATTATACTAAATTGAAACACATGGTAAGGTTTCTTCTACTTAGAAATAAAAGAACAACAGGTTTTCTTTTTTTTTTTTTTTTGGAGCTGAGGACCGAACTCAGAGCCCTGTGCTTGTTAGGCAAGCACTCTACCACTGAGCTAAATCCCCAACCCCATCAACAGGTTTTCTTATGGGATTCAGATAAGCAAGTATATTAAGAATAAAGACTTAATAGCAGAAGAAATGGCTCCATGGTTAAGAAAGCTTGTTGCTCTGGCAGAGGACCCAAGTTTAATTCCCTGCACCCATGTTGGGTGGCTCACAATCAACTGTCTCTGTCTTCTACAAACATCTGTATGCATGTGCAAATACGCCCCTCCCATAAATAAATAAAAAAGCAAATAAATAAAGGCTAGGCATGGTTACACACACCTTTAACACCAGCACTTGGGAGGAAGAGGCAAGCAGCACTCTGTGAATTCCAGGGTGAGCTAGAGCTACATAGTGAGACACTGTCTCAAATAAATAATAAAGATTAAAGAGAATTAAATGCTACATAAGGTTAAGGGGTATGTTGCACAGCTGCCATAGCTTCCCCGGCTAAGTATCAGTTACTAGATAGTGTGTTTAATTGCTGTTTACATACTCAGCACTAGTGCAACTATCTTCCGGTGACTTACTTTGTAGAATATGTAAATAGAGCCATTCCCTAGGCACATGGAATTCTTCCAGAATATAAGTGTCTCAAAATTAAACCCCAGGAAGACAGGGTGGCACACACCTATAATACCAACAACTTGGGAGACAAGAGACAGAAAGATCTTGACTACATAGTCAGACAGGGCTACACAGAGAGACCCTATCTCAAATACCATACACACACACACACACACACACACACACACACACACACACACACACACTCCAAATCACACTGGGCTACATAGAGTGACCCTATCTCAAATACAACACGCACACACACACACCAAAATCTGCATCCAAGTACTTCTCCATGCACCTCACCATCAAACTTCCTTCCTACTCAGTAAAGAGCTGCTACAGCAGAAGAGTCAGAGGACTGGCCGCTGGCTGCCTTCATTGTCATCTTTCAAGAATGAGACAGAAAAACAAAAAAGCAATAATATCTGAAAGTATTTCCAAGTCCTGCAAATGACACCTTAAAAGACACCAATGGTCATAAAGGAGGCTGATGTGGTGGCTTCTGTGGGACTTTACTTACCTGGAAAGGTGGGTTGTACTGAGTAACTTCTACGGTGACGGTATCTGACATTTGGTTACCATTGTCTTCCACTGTTATCAGGGAGTAATAGACGAGGCAGGGACTGTCTCCCAGGTGCCACGCTGCTGCCAAAACCAGGAGCCCATCACTAGATAAGAGGGGGGAAAAGGCAGGCTTCTTGTGTGTGTGTTTTGTTGTTGTTTCTTTGAGACTGTGTTTCACTATATAGCCCTGGCTGTTGTGGAATTCACAGAGCTCCAAAGGCATGTGCCACCACACCCTGCAGGCTTCTTGTAAACAGTATGCCAGATTACTACAAAATTAAATACATTCACCATACATGCTAGAGCCCTGCACCTACATATTTACCCAAGGGAGAAAAAAAATATTCTCATAATTGCCTTCATGTAAATGTTTACACTGGCTTTGTTACAGTAGCTAACCTGAAAACAACCCAATGTCTTCAACTGATGAGTAGATAAATCCTGGTTTCTCTCTCTATATATATATATATATTCTCTTGAATATTATTTAGCAATGAAAACAAAGAAATTTCTGAATCAGTTTTACATCCACCACATCAAAGCTGTATTTACAATGCATGACTCATTTATACACAGTTCTGAAAAAGACAAAACTTTGAAGACAGAACAGATGAATGACTTTCAGGGGCACAAAGGAATTTTGGAGGAAAGGTGATCTCTTTCCCTACCTTCTCCCCCAGCCCCTTATTGAGGTTCAAAATCTGCCTGTATGTAGATACTGCTCTACCACTGAGCAACACCCCCAGCTCTGTTCTATGTCATGACTATGGTTAAGAGGACTATACGCTGCCAGGCAGCGGTTGTACACGCCTTTAGTCCCAGCATTTGGGAGGCAGAGGCAGGTGAATCTCTGTGAGTTTGAAGCCAGTCTGGTCTACAGAACTAGTTAGGATAGCCAAGGTTACACAATGAAATTCTATCTCAAAACAAAAACAAACAACAAAAAAAGATGACTATATGTACTTAGCAAGACTCACAGAATTAAAATCAGGCATGGATGGTGGCACACACCTGTAATTCTATTACTTGGGGCATGGTGGCAGAAGGCCCTGGAGTTCAAGGCCAGCCTGGACTACTCTTCCAGGGGGCCTGAGATCAGTTCCTGGCACCCACATCAGGAGGATCCCAATCATGAAACTCCAGCTCCAAGGGATCAGATGCTGTTTTCAGGCCTCTGCATGTACACACACACACACACACACACACACACACACACACACACGAGAGAGAGAGAGAGAGAGAGAGAGAGAGAGAGAGAGAGAGAGAGAGAGAGAGAGAGAGAGAGAGAATGTAAATCATTAAAAACAAAAACCCACACTTGGGAAGCAGAGGCAGACAGATCTCCGTGAGTTCCCAGGCCACACTTACACAGTAAGCTCGTCTCAAAACAACCCCCCTCAAAAAATCCATGAAGTTATTTTAGGTAGTGACAACAATAGGAACATAGGTACATAATCACAATTTTACAGATCAGTAAAACTTTGACAAATAGTTTATGTAAGAATTTACACATTGGGGCTAGAGAGATGGTTCAGCAGTTGAGAACATTGATTTCTCTTCTAGAGGACCCAGGTTCGATTCCAAGCACCCACATGGCAGCTCATGGCTGTCTGTGGATCCAGTTCCAGGGGACCTGACACCCTTACACAGACATACATGCAGACAAAACACCAATGCACATGAAATAAAAATTTTTTAAAAAAGTAAAATAAAAGAGAATCTACACATTAATAAACTGAAATGGAAAATCTCAAGTCAGGCATGATCGCACATGCCTGTAATTCCAGCACTCTGGGGACTGAGTCAGCAGGATCCCAAGCCTAAGGCTAACATGCTAAAAGAAAGACTGTCACAAAACAAAACAACCCTAAGTTTATATCTAAAATGAAGAAAGCTCAGCCTTATCAGTAGTAATCCAATAAAAATTCCTAAGTCTGCTCACCTGAACACGTAAGCTCAGATTGTGGCTATGGAAAAAACAGCAAATTATCAGTAAGAGTCAATGATGACAAAGGAGACATGATGTTCTCACACAGAAGAAACCTCATGCATTCCAATTAATGAGAGCTCATGACAGAGAGAACAGTCATCAAGAAGACAGAGAACAAGAGTGCTTTCCAAGTTTCTCAAGGACTTGGGTCACAGAAGAGTGGAGTCGCAGAGCAGCAACACCTAAGCATGCTTTATTCCTCATTCTCAACCTAAAAAGGTTATGGCAAGCCCAGAGGGCCACACCCTAAATTTCCAAAAGTCAGATAAATGAAAACAAGTATGGTCTTTAATAAAAATGCTTGTAGAAATTAAGGAAACACTATCATTCTACCTCCTTGGTAGCTTTTACAGGATCTTCAAATACTGCGGAGAAACATGCTAAGGGTCTCAATAGTGCCAGTGAGAGAACCACACATCATTGTGACAACTGTAACACCCTTCTGAGAAACACGTATACCAACTGTACTATACCAAAACCAGGACACAGTAAACACGACTCTGAAACATGAAGTCTTTAAATGCCAGGTGTGGTGGCACACACCTTTAATTCCAGCACTCTGGAAGGCAGAGGCAGGCAGCTCTGAAATTGAGGCCAGCCTAGTCTACATAGTGAGCTCCATGTCAGCCAAGGCTATATAGTGAGACCCTGTCTCAAAAAAGGCAACAAAAAAGTCTTCAATTTTCTTTGTTTGCAATAGGGTCTTGTATATTGCTCAGGCTGGCCAGGAACCTCCTGCCTCAGCCTTCCTGAGCTGTCAAGGCCTGCCTGAGAACTGCTGCTAAGAGGAACCTCACTCCAAGCATAAGCATGCTGAGTCTGGCTTGCACTGGAGGGACACGGCCTCATGACAGCTTAGCCGCTGACTACAGGGTACAAGAGCTCCTTCACTGACACTGATGAGAACCCGAGGTCTCCAATAGAGAGCAGGGAGACTACTGTTCTGGACTCCCTTGGCAACAGAAAGGAGGAGGTGTTGGCCTTAAGATGGAATAAAGACAAAGCTGGTCCAGCTGTGCAAGCCAAGAAGCTTCAGGTCTAACAGGGACAGGAATAGACCATTTATAGCTGAGGAATGTTTCAATTTCCCACATGAACCAGCATCACTATGTAAGGAACAGCAGACCACCCAGAGGCTTAGCAGACACTGAGAAGAGCAGTGCCAGCAGAGCAGCAGCAGGGCACACGTCACCACAAAGATGTCAACTCGTTATCCAACTTCTTTAGGACAAGTTAGCTGCTTACCAGTTTTGCTTCAAGTCCAAATACTGAATGTTGACCCCTTCTTTAATAGCTTCGTAGTTACTTTCAGATCCCTAAATGGAAATAGCAAAGTGTAAGCAAGCTCCCAGTAATTACTGTGTCTTTCTTTCCACGCACTGAACACCCAGCACCTGGAAAAGTGCTGCATCCATGGGCAATGAACACTTAAAAACTAGCAAACCAAGCCAGCTGTGATAGTAGACAGGCAGATCTCTCTAATATCAAGGCCAACCTGGTCTACATAGTAAGTTCCAAGACAGGCAGAGCTGTCTAGTGAAACCCTGTCTTTTTTTTTTTTTTTGGTCTTTTTCAAGACAGGGTTTCTCTGTGTAGCTTTTGGAACCTGTCCTGGAACTTGCTCTATAGACCAGGTTGGCCTCGATCTCAGAGATCGCCTGCTTCTGCCTCCCAAGTGCTGGGATTAAAGGCATGTGCCACTACCACCTGGCAACTCTGTCTTAAAAAAAAAAATGAGGTCAGCTGGGTAGGGTGGCACATGATTATATCCCTACTGCATAGGTAGCGAAGGCAGGAGAATAACTACATAGTGAGCTTGAAGCCAGCCTGAGTGACATGAAACTGTCTTGCCACCCCACAAATTAGCAAATTAAACACTGATTTCTATTACAGATAGGGATTGAACACCCAGTTATACTTATTTAGTAGCTATATGTATGTACACACACACACACACACACACACACACACACACACACACACACACACACACACACACACTACTTATTACATGGAAATATATTTCAATGAGGCAGATGGGATGGCTGTGGCAATGCTTATCTATAATCCCAGTACTTGGGAGATTGAGGCAGAAGGACTTAAAAGAGTTCACAACCAGCCTGGGCTACAGAGTGAGTCCCTGTCTCAAAGAAAACAAAGAAGGAATAAACACAGTTACACACCATAAATCAAGCCAGAAATAGCCATTACTATTCCTCACCCAAATAGCATCAGTAATGCTTTCCTTCAGGGCTCTGTGCATATCCCAACTGTGAGCCTGTTTTTCTGAAGAATCATCCAGTTCCCATTTACAGATGTTTGAACTTGTCAGGGTGTAGAAACTCGATCTTCCTCTGTCCCACAGAACACTGGCCAGCTGTGCAGAGAGAAGGGGGTCATGCTGAGACTGAGTCCAACTTCATGTGTTTTACAGCTTTCTGACTATAAATCTTCCCCCAGGCTCTGTAGGAAGGAGTAACTCTGAAACAGACCTTGAAAATAAGGCTGAATCTCCAAAGGAAAGGCCTGGGAAGAGCAGAGCTGGAAAGAGCAGAATTGGAAGATGGGAAAGTGAGAGTCCTCAGAGAACCAGTGTCTTATTAAATTGGAACTATATGTAAGAACTCTTTAAAGAAACCACAGCAGAGTCTTGAGTGTGTGTCTATAAACCTGGTGAGTCAAGGAGATGTTCATAGCTTTTGAGTCTAGCACTTGAAGGGAGCCCAGCAGGGAGGACACGCATTAGACATGGGCATTATTTGTATGATGAGTAGAAGCTTTAGTATGAAATAGATGTGTTTAAGTTCAATGTACACAGTGGTTTTTAGTTTAAACCCCCAGTGCTCCCATTTCTCCTGTTACAGGGCAAGAAGGGCCAACAATGAGGCGGTCCAGGGCTTTGACAGAGACAGAACACGGGATGAAATGCACCCAGAAGCAGCTGGGGAACCACTGGATGTACGACAGAGAGGGAAGTGCAGTGACTGTCATCATGGTTTGAAACCCAAGTCACTTGAGAAAAGGGACAGTGCCATTAACAGAAACAGACATGTCAAAAGATGAAAATTTTGTGTTTAAACATACTGTTTACGTTTAAAGGACATTCAAGGGAACAAGTGACCAAGTCACCTGAGGTGAGGAACACGCAGTATGTTGAGGAGCTGAGCTTTAATGCAGGCTCGAGTATGACAGCAGCTCACTACCTCAACCTTTTTGGAACAATGGAGAGAAAGGGTTCTGCTTCACACGAGAATCAAAGCAGCTGGCGGATCCAGGTCTATACTCTCTTCCTCCCGGACAAGTCAGGAGGGTAAATGTGAGTCATCCACACGGAACTGGAGGTGTGGGAGAAGACACACTTCAGGCCAAATTCAGCCTTAAAAACTCATAAAAAAAAAACTTCCATAGGAGGGCTGGAGATGTGGCTTAGTGGTCAACAACACCTAAGTGTTCTTCAAGAGGACCCAGGTTCGATTCCCAACACCCACAGGGCAGCTCACAACTTTAACTCCAGTTCCAGGGGATTTGATGCTCTCTTCTGGCCTCAGCAGGCACCAGGCAACCATAAGATGCATAGAAATACATGCAGGCAAATACTCATACACACAAAAATAAAAAGCAAACCCAAAACCCAATAGCTTATATTCATATGAAACCAGTAACACTGTTCCAGGAAACTTTCAATTCAGTATAAACAGCTCTTTGTAAACATACCATGAGGTCACTAGTAGGGGACAGAATCCCAAAAAGGGAAGAAACCTTTCGGCCAATCCCTGAGAGCATGCCTTGGCCCTGGGGCAGGACGTGCTGGTGAATCTTCCCTGAGCTTTCAGGAATCAGTCGAATTAGCTGGCTCCCCACGGAGGACAGGATGAAACTTCCTCCCTGTGAACAAACAGCACAAGATAAACTCGGAATACATAGAATCTTAGGACCAAGAACTACCAAAAAACCTGTGACAAAGCCTGGTGTGGTGGTGCATGCCTCAAATCCCAGCACTTGAGAAACTGAGGCAGGGGGATTACCATTAATGCCAGCCTGGGCTGCAGAGCAAGATTTTGTCTCAATTGAAAAAAAATTTTTTTTTGATAGACAAAACTTACCCCTACCTTAAATATACCTGAGAGGATTTTAAAAAGATATTATTATTCCATTAAAATCTTTTCACTAATTAAGCCGGGCGGTGGTGGCGCACGCCTTTAATCCCAGCACTCGGGAGGCAGAGCCAGGCGGATCGCTGTGAGTTCGAGGCCAGCCTGGGCTACCAAGTGAGTTCCAGGAAAGGCGCAAAGCTACACAGAGAAACCCTGTCTCGAAAAACCAAAAAAAAAAAAAAAAAAAAAAAAAAAAAAAAAAAAATCTTTTCACTAATTAATATACAGAAATATTCTTACAACAAAAAAAAGTTCACCTTTTAAAATCTGAGGTTTAAATTAGGGTTTACCATTTGTAGGTTTAACAAATATCAGATTTCTCTTTCTTTCTCTTTCTTTTTTTTTTTAAAGGCAGCCTCATGCATTCATTCCAAGGTGGCCTTGAACTCATTATGTAGCCAAGGATGACCCTGAATTCCCTATCCTCCTGAATGCTGGGATCATCGGTATGCACGATTACATCTGGTTTAAGCAATGCTGGGGATGGAATCAAGAGCCTTGTGAATGTTAGGCAAGTACTCTGCTGACCAAATCCTAACCCCAGCCCCAGATTTCTTCCATAACTGCAGAGTAGACACCAAAAAGCATTCTCCCAGTCTCTAAGAGTTAGTTTCCTTCTATTTATTTATTTATTTGCTTGCTTGCTTGTTTTTTTGAAACAGGGTTTCTATATGTAGACCAGGCTGTCCTCGAACTCACAGAGATCTGCCTGCCTCTGCCTCCTGAGTGCTGGGATTAAAGTTATACACCACCAGGCCTAGCTTGTCTAAGAGTTTGTTTGTTTTCTCTGTGTAGCCCTGGCTGTCCTGGAACTAGCTCTGTAGACCAGGCTGGCCTTGAACTCAAAGAGATGAGTTCTCTATGCGAACTACCTGCCTCGGCCTCCAGTGTGCTGGGATTAAAGGTGTGCACCCGGCTTGTCCAAGAGTTTGTAATAACTACTTTTGTAAAATACTTAAAGGGAGTGAACCAACATCCTACTGCCCCACTGAAAGGCCTCCCTGCTCCAGTTCATACCACAGCCCTCACCCTCTTCTCTTCCTTGCCTTTCCTTTATGCCTCCCAGGTCCCTGTAGCTGTTCAGAATCCACATCCAGCTTCAGCTCTCCCTACCAGTCCACACTACAGCTCTCCTCATACACACCTGCACTGCTGTCAGGAACCTACACATCTTCTCGCCTCCCAAATCCACACAGGTCTCTGAGTAGGTGTCTTCCCTGGCGAGGCTGGGCCAGTAGCGGATGGACCCCTCTTTGGTAGCAACCATGACAGCAACAGCCTTAAAACAAACCACAGTCAACAGCAACAATGGAAGAAGGCCTCGAACCCAGGTGCCTATGACATTATGACACTGTGAAAACAAGACTTGCTTGTTTTTATAATACTTTTATTATTATTTTACATATTCATTTATTTTAGAGACGGTCTCACTATGTTGCACTGGCTGCCCTTGAACTCATAGAGATCTGACTGCCTCTACATTTCAAGTACTGGGATTAAAGGTGTGTACAATCATGCCCATCAAAATTCTTTACTTTTAAGATTAAGCAACAGTAACACCGCCTTCACCTTTCTGTTCAGGTTTTGTGAATTTTAACATGTGTAGATGGTGTAATCACCCACCCTAAGGGTACAGAACAGTTCTGTCATCCCAGACCTCCTAATGCTGACCCCTGATGGTCATGCCTTCCCTGCTTTACCCTGGCAACCATTCCATCACTGTAGATCTGGCACTTTGAGAATGTCAGACAGCAGAACAGACTAAATTCCAACCCTGCTTCTCTACCACAGCTTCCCTGAGGTTTCTCTGGGTCACTGCACGAGTTGTTTGCTAAAGGACCCACTGGTTGTTTTCAGCTTCAACATTGCAAATAAAACTGCTATAACACAAGTGACTTTTTGTGTTTTCATTTCTCAAATGAAATTATGAAATTTGCAGGTAGATGGACAGAGCTGGAAAATATTCCATTAAATGAGATACCCAGGCTCAGGAAGATAAACACTGTATGTGAAACACTCACATGTGAATCTTAGCTTTTACTTCTTACATATTTTTATTCATGTGGCAGTGAGTTCGTACAGAGATCAGAAAATTAAAATGGGGGAGAATAAAAGAGGTGCTAAGGGGGATGGGGCTGGTAATAGAACACATGTGATCTGAGGGTAGGAGGGGTGAAGCAGGGATAAGGAGCAGGGAGGTGGAGGAGAGCCAATTAAAGCTAGGTTATAGACCCTACAGTAGAGGGTAGAGGTACATGCCTTTAATGTCAGCACTTGGGAGGCAGAGGCATGTGGATCTCATGAGTTCAAGGCCAGCCTGATCCACACAGTGAGTTCCAGGACAGCCAGAGCCACATGGTAAGACCCTGTCTTGAAACAAACAAGCAAGCTAGGCTATATACAAAAATGTCTTAAGAAACTTAATAATATGTATATATTTCTCATTTTTTTAAGAGAAATGGCCAGGAATGGACTGTTAGGTCACAGGGCATGTGTACTCTCACTTTATAAGAAACTGGAAACCAAGAATATGCAGTTTTACATCCCACCCAGGAGTTCCAGCTGCTCCACATCCTGTCTCATTCAGCAGTGTCAGGCTCATTATAGCCATTCTATTAGCTGTAGAGCAGTGGTCACGGGTGTGTTGTCTGTACTGTTCCAATGGCAATGATGCTAAACAGCTCTTCATGTGCTTATCTGCCACACCCAGACTCTCGGTAAAGTAAATGTCTAATGAAGACCTTGCCCTGTTTTGTTCTTCTTTCTTTCATTTATATATTTTATGTGTATGAGTGTTGCCTGCATGTACATATATGCATCATGTACATGTCTGGTGCCTGTGGAAGTCAGAAGACATATGACCCCCTCACCCCGCCCCCTAACTGTGGACTAAAAGGAGCCCACCCCGCCCCCCCTCCAACTCCAAACTCTGAATTTGGTCTTGAGGATCAAAATGATGATTCCCTGGAACTGGAGTTACAGATTACTGTGAGCCACCACGTGGCTGCTGGGAATCAAACTGGGGTCCTCTGCAGGAACATTTAGGTGCTGTGGACCTCTGGGCCACCTGTCTGTTTTTACATTGGATTGCTTGTTTCCTCATCAAACTTTGCTTTGTGACTTTTCTGTATTCTGGATGTAAGTCCTCAGTCTGTACCTTGTTTCATTTTCTTATTTTAGAAAAGGTATTGCTTGAGACAAGGTCTCATCAAAGCTCCTGTTGGCCTGGAAGTTGATACAGACCAGGCTAAATTTGACCTCACAGAGATCTGTCTCTGCCTCCCCAGTGTGGAGATTAAAGGTGTGCACCACCACACCAGGCTCTCAATCAGCTTTATTAAAAAAAGATTTAAAAAATTACATGTACGTGTGTACATCTGCTTGTCTGTGTGTTCACCACCTGCTTGCAGGTAGCTGCAGAGGTCAGAAAAGATTGTCACATCTCCTAGAACTGGAGTTACATACAGTCCTGAGTCACCTAGGGAGGGAGCTGGGAACTGAACCCATGTCCTCCGCATGAGTTATACAGGCTCTTAACCACGAGCCATCTTCCCAGCCCCTTCAATCAGCTTTTAAGTCACCTACCTGAACGGAATGTACTTCACCTGAGGTTGCAACATAAGAGAGTGCCACCAGGTCAGCGCTCCAGTGGTAATCACTAGGGGGCAGCTGGAGTTCTTTGCAAACAGATAACTGCAAGACAAATGCAAACAGAAAAACCTTCACCTTCAACCCAGTTTGTTTATTCTGACTTCTTTGTTTCTTCTGTATATTTCATATGAATTCATGGCTGGAACACTATTTTACAATATCCTTTCTTTTCACAGCTCTTTTTGATCAGGTACAACAGAGAATCTTAAGAGACACAAAGGCAGGAATACACAAATGCTAAAATGGACTTCTGTATGAACTAGTCTATGTGCTCATACTAGGCCGAGGGCTCAACTGGTTAGCAGTGGTTTTCAACCTTCCTAATGCTGCGACCCTTTAACACAGTTCCTCATGCTGTGATGACCCCCAACCATAAAATTATTTCATTGCTACTTTATAACTGTAACTTTGTTACTGTTAAGAATCGTAATGTAAATAGCTAATCAGCAGGATATCAGATACGTGAGCCCTGTGGGGATGCAACCCACAAGCTGAGAACCACTGTGTTAGGAGAAGTGACCAGGTATCCTGCAAAATTTTCCCAGCTGAGGTATAACTGATTTGACATGTAAAATTATGATGGCCAAAGAGAAATGATACCAAGTTTCCTTGAAACTACTTCTTAGGCTTGCAGCTGAACATTGACTCGCTCTGCTAACTCAGTACATTAAGAATTCTCCCTCACTGCTACTTCTAAGCATACACATCCTTTCTAATCTGAGGGAGGACGGCAAGTCTGGAGACACCAAGCTTTAGGGAGGAAGGAGCCCTGAGCTCCAGTGGAACAATGACCTACAAGGTAGTGACAGTAGCTGGAAGACGTGCTTGAAAGGAGGCTGCTGAGAGACTATTACAGACTTCATTGATGGTCCCACTGTTAGGAGCTGACAGCCCAAGGTTAACCTACAAAGCGCACACCTGACTCCAGCCTAGGAAAAAAAGCATGCTCAGTTCTTAGTATGTGGGCAGCTTAGGCAAACTGTCCAGCACTGTGGTCCCTGAACATTCTCACAGCTTCGAATTTTATTAAGTGCAAATAATATAGATTTTGCTTTAAAACAGAATGGTTGAAGGATAAGGAAGGCAGAAGGGCTCTCTGTGCAGGGAAGGAACCTAAGGAACCTGTTGGTTGAGTCTGGTCCCCTCATCAATGCTGGGGATTCTTAAGACAGGCTGAGGATTGGGGCTGCAAGGTCTATATTTATTCTACATGGAAGGGCAACATTTTAATTCCTCCCCTACACCTTAAGCCATTCCTATCCAAAGTTGATGTTAGCCAATGGCATGGCCCCTCTTCTCCCCACCTGCTAATCATTTTGGAGTCTGAAGCAGGAAGAGACAATAAGAACTTGGAGGGAGAACATATTGTGCTGATTTTCCAGGATTATCTTTTTTTTTGTTTTTTCCCGAGACAGGGTCTATATATATATATAGCCCTAGGAGTCCTGAAACTCGGTATGTAGACCAGGCTAGCCTTGAACTCATAAAGATCCACCTGACCTGTCTCTGCCTCTCGAGTCTGGAACTAAAGGCATGCACCACCACATTGGGCTGTTTAGTTTAATTTTTTAAAATTTATTTTATATACATGAGTGTTTTGCTTACATGTGTGTATGTTCACTACAGGTATGTCTGGTGCCTATAGAGGCCAGAAGAAGGCATTGGATACCTTTGGAACTAGACTTATAAATATTTGTGAGCCACCAGGTGGCTGCTGAGAACTGAACTGGGGTTCTCTGGAAGAGCAACAAGTAGTCTAAACCACTAAGCAACAACCCTTTCCAGGGTCTTTAGAGGCAAAGAGGAGAGTTACCCCAGGAGAGAGATGGATGGTCAGAATAACTCACAGGGCAGGAATCTACATTCTCAGTGTGTGGGAATATGGGCACGTGCATGCACACATGCACACACCACTCTCCCCACCCCCACTCTCATGAGGCTTCCAAGGCTGAAAGTATTCCCTCACACATGATGAAGGCTCTGAAACCCCGTTGGACTTTCATTAAGATGCAGAAAACACTCAGCACAGTGTGGTACATGACAAGGTGCAGGATGCTGTGGTGGGTGGATGGAGCTGGTCCTCCAGAAAAACCTCAACTGCAAGAAGGAGAAGGCTGATCACATCAGGGCAGCTTGCAGACCCGAGAGAACACAGTGTGGAAAACCAAGTCTGGAGAGCAGGAAGGAGAAGGACACATGATCCAGAGCCCATGAAGACAATAACATCTCAAGCTCATGCTCATTTATTTTGGCTGCAGGGCATTTTTTGAGAAGGAAGAAACTAAAGACATCAAGAAAAGTAAATTATTAAAAGAGGAGCAGTTTTGTTTTGTTTTTCCCCAACAAACTATGAATTCACATTCGTCTTCATATCATGAATTCCTAATGCTTACACAGATTGACCAGCATCCCTCATGAACTTTAAAGAATAAAGGCAAAAATAAAGAACAGTTGGGACCCCTCTTCCCCACTTGTTATCTAAAGAGCCGTTACCTTGGTGACAGGCGACACAGTAATCTTCCAAACGAGGAGTTTCTCTTTGCACACCAGGCAAGCCCACCCACCTTCATCTATGTGGACAGAGAGCTGATCGTCAGCTGAGGGAAAAATAAGATACAATTAATCTCACATTGAGACTATGAAGAGTTGTCGGTCTCCTTATATCAATATCTTTTCTACCATATTTGTCATCAAAATAGGTAACAGAAGCACACATACATTAACTCAGGGGCTGGCGAGATGTCTCAGTGGTTCAAAGGACTTACTGCTCAAGCAGAGGACCTGGGTTTGGTTACCAGCACCCACTCGGCAACACATACCCACAGAACTCCTGTTCTAGAGGATCTGATCCACCCTTCTGACACCCACAGGCTCATGCATACACATGGTGCACATATATACTTAGGCACACACACATAAAATTATCATAAATACTAATAACATAAAATTAATTTTAAAAAGCAAGTCACATAACAATTTCCAAATATTTAGGAATAATCAATATCCAAAACGAGATTTATTTAGCTTTAATAATTACCTTTAGAAACATATCCTAAGGCAAAAACTATTTGGGCTTATGTTTAATACTCTTTCATTTTTGTTATAAAGACAATCTCAGCTAGGCCTGGTGGCAAATGCCTTTAATTCCAGCGTTCAGGAAGCAGAGACAGGTGCATCTCTATGAGTTTGAGGCCAGTCTGATCTACCTCTATCCCATCCTACCCTAAAAAATCAAAAACAATTTAACTTCCGCAAAGATTACTTATAATTTGATAAAGCAAACAATAACCCTCCCATTAACTACTATTTTCAAAGGAAAAAAAAAAACAAAACAACCTACACTCCTTCAAAAGAATATGATTTTCAACTAGAGCTCCTTAAAAATATAGTAGATCATTTCATCATAAGGAAACGCAAAGAACATTGTTTATTAAGGGAAAACTAAGTCAACGTACTACTATGTCTAAGCACCGGTGGTAAGCTTCCACAAATGTGTTCAAAGTCTTGAGAATCTTAATTGATTTGAGCTTTGCTCTTTGCATATAGACAGGGCAGCGGTGCAAAACACACAGCATTGGAAATAAACAAGCTAAAATGTGGAATCACACTCAAGCTATGCACAGCTTTCTGCTCAACTGGAGTACCCTGCTTGGGAGAGTTCTCAGCCCTCAAGCCTTGAAGGTCCGACCTCACATCAGATGTGATCATTTTATAACGAAGGAGAGTTCTTTAAGTCTGCACCACTTGCTGGGCGGTGGTGGCGCATGCCTTTAATCCCAGCACTCAGGAGGCAGAGGCAGGTGGATCTCTGTGAGTTTGTGGCCAGCCTGGTCTACAGAGCGAGATCCAGGACAGGCTCCAAAAGCTACACAGAGAAACCCTGTCTGGGGGGGTGGGGGGTTGCACCACTCTTTTGTTTGTAGATCCCAATGTCTAGGGACTCACTCTCTTAAATTCCTAGAGTGGAGGTTGTGTACTGCTTAAACACAGACTTGCGTCATGACCCAGAAGTACACTGAAAGGTGTAAACACAGCCTAAGTTAGAATTTCTGGAGTGACAGAAATGAAGTGGGGAGGTGAGGATGGAAGCCAGGTAGAGAAAATAATGCATGGCAGAGGTAAGCAGCCTGAAAACTACCACCCCTAAAGCCCCAGGGACTGGCAGCCAGGATGCCTACCTAAATTGAAGGGAACAGGAAACATTCCTTTTACAAGAGACTATTTCTATCCACTGTTATTCATGATAAGAATTACATTTGAAAAGCAAATGGGCTGGCTCCGTAAGTGCCTGCTGTTCAAGCTTCATGATCTCGGCTTCTCAAAATTGTCCTCTAACCTCCACGTGCTTGTGAGCACACGTGAGTGACACACACACAAACTCTAAAAAAAAAGCTGGCCAGTGGTGGCACATGCCTTTAATCCCAGCACTCGGGAGGCAGAGCCAGGTGCATCTCTGTGAGATCAAGGCCAGCCTGGGCTACAGAGTGAGATCCAGGACAGGCACCAAAACTACACAGAGAAACCCTGTCTCAAAAAATCAATAAATTGAATGAATGAATGAAAATTAAGTGAGTGCTGAGATGCACTCTAATATTTGACCTCCCTTCAACACTTGCAATGATTTCAGTCACAACCCGCAGTTTGGCAAACATAGTTTTAGAAAACTGCAGAGGTCCAGAGCTGGCCTGTACTAAAGTGACCTGGGGAGATGTGAAGGCCTCTTGGTCTGCACTTCCCTGTCACCCCCTCCTCACTCTCACTGCTGCCTCGTCCTGTGTCACTGGTGCCCCCCAACTCCTGTGCCATCTTTACGCCAGCAGTCTTTAAAGGCACTGCATACAACCCCGTGAGCTTGTCACATGAACTTGGGACACCACACAGCACGCAGAACTGGAGGCAGAACTTGACCTTAAAACATTATTTCGCCCAGCAGTGCAAGTTACTGCGTTTTGGATTGTTTTAAAGCTAAATTTCATATATCCAATCAACTCAAAAGTTGGGGGATATCTGAAGGGGACTGAAATTTACACACATCGTACTTAGACTCACTAATGACTTGATGTGATATTAGAATAATTTACTCAGCTTCACAAACCTATGTCTCAATGATAGTGAAAATCAGCAGGCTGCCTACTTCTTTGGCAGACAAAGCCAAAATGTCATTGCATTCAACCTGGTTATTGACTGATATCAGGGGCAAATGAAAAGATGACACCTGAGCTGGAGGGATGGCTTGGTGGTTGGGAGCACTGACTGCTCTTCCGGAGGACCGGGGTTCAATTCCTAGCACCCACATGGCAGCTCAAAGCTGTCTGTGATTCCAGTTCCAGGGGACCTGACACCCATGGCAGAAACACCAATGCACATAAAATAAAAATAAATTAAAATAAATAAATAAAAAAGAAGAAAAGAGGACACCTACCCTCAGCCAGTGTCAGAGCTTCCATGATTTTAACAGGGAGAGACGATCCAAACATTCTCACGTCGTAGTTCACAGACTCTGATATAGAATGGTGAGGGAATATCCGTGTAGGTGTTCCTCTAAAGCAAAGAGACCATGTAATATTACTTGTAATCTGAAATTTCCCACTATCTCAGCCTTTATGAATCTACACATAAGAGATCTCTGATGAGGTATAACGGTGAAGGATACTAGCTTGTGTGCACTATGTGATTAAGCACATTTTCAACAGAACTTTGCTTTCTATTGCTGTGCTACAGACCATGACCAAAAACAACTTGAGGAGGAGTTTATTTCATCTTATACTTCCAGGTTAACAGTCCGTCACCAAGAGAAGTCAGGGCAGGAACTAACACAGGGCAGGAACCTGGAGGCAGGAACTGAAGCAGGAAAAACGGATAAATGCTGCTTACTAGATTGATCAGTTTGCTTTCTTATCCACTCCAGGGCCACCGGCCTAGGGATGGCTCTACCCAGAGTGGGCTGGACCCTTCTACATCAAGAAAAAAAACCCACAGGCATTTTCTTAATTGAGTTTCCCTCTTCTCAGATGATTCTAGTTTTTGTTGACAAAAAATAAGCAACATGCCTGGCTTTTGACCACAAGCTCAGTAATTAGGAGCACACGTCTACTTCTAAGATCAGTACTGTCAAGAACTCTTTTCAAAAGATAAAAGTCAAAGCCAGGCATGGAGAGGAGGCAGAGGCAGGCAGATCTTTGTGATGTTGATTTATAAATTTCTAACCATTAAGTTTCAATCAGACTCAGTATTTCTTGTTTTCATGCAGAAGGAATTCACTTAAAATTTATTTTACTTTTGATTGTGTATATTCATACACCTAAGTGCAGGTATCTAGAAGCCAGAGGCATTGGAACCCTTGGAGCTGGAGTTATAGGTTGGAAAGTGAGCTCAGATCCTCTTGAAGAGCAGCAGGTGCTCTTAACCTCAAAGCCATCTTTCCATCCCAGAAATTCACTTTTGAAAGAGAAATAGAATAAATTCCTCTGGAACAAAGGTTACCTGATTCTGGATTTTTGTATTATGAGGAAGAGGGTAACAATTCTACTAGACATGTGGATTGGGCACCACACCAACAGTTTGAGTAAATCTCTCTCTCTCTCTCTCTCTCTCTCTCTCTCTCTCTCTCTCTCTCTCTCTCTCTCTCTGAAAGTGTTTTATGTAACCTAGTTACAATGCCACATTTTGTGGCCCAAAGTCCTTTAACTGCCAATCAGTACATAGTAATGGCAGTTGTTAGGCACTGAAAAACCATTTTGCCAGGATTTGTAGGCTTTCATCATGAGTCAGATCTATATGGACAACTGTATATTGACTCTTATGACTTTGGTAAGGATGCTGAGATCCTGACATAAAGATGGAACTGTTAAATAAAATTATGATAGCACTAGCTTGTTATAATTTAATTGAAAAGTGGAAACAGAGGATTGAGCAAAAGCCAGCCTTGGGTACATAGCATGACCTATTTCAAAGCCGGCCGGACAGTTCTGGGCTGCAGTTCTACACTAGATCACAAAAAGATTAGATCAAACCAAAATGAATCACTCGTGCCAAATGTCACAGCATCAAACCACAACTTTAAGCAAACATCTCCCTGAAACTTTCCTTTCCTGTTTTTGTCACTATAATAAAGAAATCACTTTTGCTTTAATCTTTACAATATCTGAAGTATGTTTCTATCTTACAAAAGCATTGCTTTGATCTCACAAGGTGCTTTCATTCTTTTCTGTAGCGCGAAGACTGAGTGAATTCATGAATTCAGTGAAAAGTTAAGCAAAGGAGTGCAAACGGACGGCCACCATCGAAGGGAGGCAATAATATACATGAGTGACTACTTTCCAACTCGGCGGCAGCTTTCCCCCGCTGCCCGGTTCACCTGCCCGCTTTGGAGCTGAACCTGCTGGTCGCCGAACCCCTACTTACCTAGAGCTCACGGAGCTGCGCCGGCCTACCGGAGAGAACAGCACAGGCGAGCTAACTGCAGACCCCAGGGACAGACCCCTTCTGCTCGCCCTAGGCGTGGACGCCGGCCCGATTCCGACTAGCGGACCCCTTCGGGTCCCCGGCCCCGGGGTCCGCGGAGAGGAGACGGATGGAAACATGTCTTCGGGGAACGTAGAGAAAGCTCCACTCGTGAGAGGAAAAAAAAAGAGAGCCTCGCGCGCCAGGAGCTTGAACACTAAGGGGACGGGATGGTGCCTACTGATGACGTAGAGGGTAAGGAGTGGGGCGGGACGCTTGGCGATGATGTACAGCTAGGGAAGGGAAGGCGCGTGGCGATGATGGCAAAGGTTAGTGCTGAGCTGCAAGGCGGGGTCGGAACTGGAAAGACGTGTTGATGTCACATCCAGTACCGGGAGGCAAGAGATCTGGAGTCCGAAGCACTTGGTTCGTGGTGTGGCTTGAATGCGGCCGTCACCTGGAGCGGTTCGGAGTCCAGAGCCCCCGGGGACATAGAGCTAGAGAAGGAGCGCTCAGGCTGGAGCTGACCCTCCGCGGGGAGCACGGACTGGGGAAGGAGGCGTCCGCGGGCGGAGCTGAAGAAGTCACCGTGCTAGTGTGGGGTGGCGATTCTGTAGCGCGCAGTTTCCTCAAGCACTCAGTAGAGCTTTTCCCACCCCAAGATCGGTCGGTCGCGGGCTTGGCCTTCGTCCTAATGTCCGCGCTTCCCTCTGGATCCCAGCTCTTGCTTCCCAGTCGCATTTTGCACTTTGATGGGTTTGGCCTACTGCCCGAGGCACGAAGAGGGCGGTTTCGTTCCGCCCCTCTCCCCAGAGACTCTCGTTTCCCCCACCCCCCAAACTTCCAGAGCCTTGTAGAAGCCCTATGGGCAGGCATACACACAGCTCTACGTTAGTCTCCTGCATCTGTTTTGGAGGATCGCGGTACATGTAGGGGTGTGTGTCTTCTTTCCCACTGCTCCCCACACTAGTTAGTTACGTTAGTTAGTTCAGCTAGTGAACTAACGTAAGCTCGAGGCTGCACTAGAGTTTGTAAAGATCAAGGGCTGATAACCACCCAGGGGTTACTTGCTGAACTCCTGTGACTTAACTTCCGATGGCCTTTCCCTTTTTCACCGCTTCCCACTTGGGCTCCACAATCTACGAATTAAAGTCTCCGATGCCATTGCGCAAGTTTCTTTTTCCTTTATTGTCTGCCCTTCCTGGCAGGCGTCCACCCGCATCAAATTTAGCGCTGCCATCTCTCGAAACCTTCCTTAGATCAGGGATGACCTTTGTGTCCACAGTGGCCTCTTAAATAATTTCGGTTTGGGTATTTTTGGTAGCTGAGACAAAGTCTCCTGTAGCCCAAGGTGGCTTTGAATAACTCCTGGTCCTGCAGAGATTATGAGTGTGTGCCACCACACCTGACCCAAGTAGCTGCTTCGAAATGCCTTTCTTGGGGGCGGGGGAAGGAGCGGTGTTTTGAGACATTGACTCACAAAGATCCACCTGCCTCTGTCTCCCAGGTGCTAGGATTAAAGGGGTGCCCTACTGCAGCCAGCTATTTCTAAATATCTTTGAGAGGGTGACTTGTTACCTTTGTGTCCACTGTAACAAACACACGGTAGACTTTCACAGCATCTTTGCTGAAATAGGGGAATGGTTAAGTAAACACTGGGGCAGTGAATTTTAGGTGGGGACAGTGTGCCAGTTGTTCATATTCCCCGGAGGTCACATTTGTACTACTGGCAGTTACCTTGTATCTTCTCCCAGCTGAGAGAAAGTAACAGGTTTATCCTGTTCTTTAGCTGCCTTTGAGTCTTACAAAGCCCCAAACATTTCCCCTTTGTTTCTATTTTACTGGGAGTGGCGTGAAGCAGTAGGAGGTAGAGATGGTGGTGTCTGAAGAGGTTTGGTGGGGTCAGCTTTGCTCTTGTACCTGAAGGACCAGGATTGTTCAAAGCCACCTTGGGCTACATGAGACCTTGTCTCAAAAAACAGAAAAACCAAAAACGTAATTACTTGAGAGACCACTGTGGACGAAAAGTTGTTAAGTAGATCAGAAGGTCAAGTTTGCTAACCACCCCTTGTATAAATCTTTGCAGGAGCTGGAATGACTTGCCAGCACCTGTGAGCTGGAACATTCCCTGTGTGGAGATGCTGGAGTAGTGAGGATTAGGTAATATAGGTATGACTACATTTATGGATATGAAAAAAAAAAAGCCCAGAAAGGTAAGCAAGCTGAAGGAAAAATTATACCCTTCAAGAAAATCATTGCTGGGTGTAGTGGCACACACCTTTAATCCCAGCACTTGGGAGGCAACGGCAGGTGGATCTCTATGAGTTCAGGCCAGCCTGGTCTACATAGTGAGTTCTAGGATAGCCAAAGCTACATAGTGAGACTGTGTCTCAAAAAACCAAACAAATAAGTATCTCAAACAAACAAATAAAGCCAAATGTGTGGGGGGCTGGAGAGATGGCTCGGTGGTTAAGAATATATACCACCTTTGCAGAGCAAGTTCAGTTCCCAGCACCCATACACCAATCACCTGTAACTAACTCCAGAGTCCAGTGAATGCCCTCTTCTGGCTTCTCTGAGTCCAACCTTCTCTGAGGTTGTTCCCCTGACCTGCTGTAATGCTTTCCCAGCCATGATGGCCTGAATCCCTCAGGAACAGCAAGGGAACTTCTCTCCCTTAAGTTGCCTTTGTCACGGTATTTTATTAGAGCAATGAGAAACTAAGACAAGTGACAAACCTTGGGGGAATGGCACCTAAGTGTCTGTCTGCCTCATGGGACTGTCAGCACCAAATGTCACGTGTACACGCCAACCAAACAGCCCCCCAGCACCTTGCTGGCCACATTACTTTGCCAGATTTTTGTAAAGCTCAGCTTTGCCTGCCTCTCCCCTCCTACACTAGAAGGCAGAAACTGCTGAGTCCCTTCTCATGACCTCAGCACTGTTCTTGTGGCAGGGCAGGGAATATTTAGTAATGGAACTGGAGCAGCTGGACAGAATGCTAATAAATAGCAAACAAATGAGGACGCTAAGAGTCTCTGATGAGGAAAGGCATGGAACTTGTAGTCACTACTCTGTGTTTGGCATGTTAGATTAAAACATTCTTTGAATCTCCAAGGCGAATTCTATGAAGAAACTGAATATATACAAAATTTTAAAAGAGCCGGGCGGTGGTGGCGCACGCCTTTAATCCCAGCACTCGGGAGGCAGAGCCAGGCGGATCTGTGTGAGTTAGGCCAGCCTGGGCTACCAAGTGAGTTCCAGGAAAGGCGCAAAGCTACACAGAGAAACCCTGTCTCGAAAAAACAAAACAAACAAACAAACAAAAAAAACCAAAATTTTAAAAGAAGTGATAGACGAGGCTGAGGATATGGATATAACTCAGTGGGAAAGTGCTTGGCATGTGTGGGGCTCAATCTGTAACAGACAGACAGATTAAATTCACTATACATTTTAATCTGATATAAAATGTTAAAGACAAACATATTAAGAAATAAAGTGTGACGACTCAATTCAGTTTTTTAAATACATCCATGGAGCAAAGGGGTTTCCCACCAACCTATCGGCGGCTGTTTTGTCTTCTGAGAACCACCCTTCAAGTTGAATAAACATGTGGACAATGGAGGTGATTGTCACAGATGTGCTGTTTACTAACTCAGAGACCACTACACGCATCCAGAGAGCCTGTCTTACTCATCAAGTATCATAAACTGTGATAGTCTGTGCTTCTCATGAAGAGGTTTCTTCCAGTATGGCCAGAGGCAAATGGGCACAGCAGGGGTATCCATTTAACTCTCAGTGTAGCTATGCCTCGGGCTCTACATCACCAGCATAAAAAAGCACTTTTTCTTGAGGCAACATCCAATTAATAGCACTGATACCAAAAAAAAAATGTGGCAAATCTGTAAGAACGGAGACACTGTGGGTGACTAAAACTACAAGCACAGGAGAAAAGACTACCCATCTCCTTGTATAGGGCAGTGCCATGTTAAGAAAAGACTACCCATCTCCTTGTATAGGGCAGTGCCATGTTAAGGTTCCACATATCCCATAGGGCAGGACTTTCAAACTCTTGTTCAAATGTCTTTGAAACTAGGTCTCATGTCCTGGCTGGTCTCAAACTCACTACTGTAATGCAGGGTTTGGCCTCCCAGGTGCCGGGGTTAGGGGTGTGAGCCGCCATGCTTGGTTTTTCCTCTTTAAACCAGAACAATTGTTTCATGACTGATTGTTGAAATCTTCAAGATGAACTGGATGCTGCACCAGCAACCTCTTGGCTTTAGATCGTTCCTTCACAGAATCCATGTCTGATTCTATGATAAACAAATTTTAGGTGCTTCATCTGCCCGGTCCCAGCAGCATTTCCTCTCAGTCTCGGCACTCCAGTTATACCTTCTCTTGCGCTCGGCAGGGTAGCCACATTTGCCACAGCAGCAAGACAGTATGTGTCTTATTACAACGCTTTCCAAAAAAAAAAAAAAAGACAATGTTCCTTCTGTCATCGTGCTTCTGCTACTGAGGCCAAAGAGTCACCATATTCAAGGCTGAAAATTACTCAGATTCAGCCTTATTAGTGAAAATGTAAAGTATAAACTATAATTAATATATCTGAGAATTACATATTATTTTAAACAGGTATTTTTTTTCCAAAATACATGCTCCAACAAATGTAAAATTGATTTCCATTCACTTTTGTTGCTAATACCTGGTCATTTGTACCTTGCTTCTCAAAAGGAGTCATAAAACAAGGAAGCGAATAAAAAAATAGAAGTGTTTCTGTCTACAGACTGGGACTTCCTCCTTTGGCAAAACACATCAGGCCCTCACACGCCCTGGTGCTGCGTGCTGCATACCCTGACCATTGCAGCCTATGGTGTTCCAGAGCTCTGACCCCTGAGATGTGGGGGACAGACAAGGCAAGCTTTCCCTCAGTGGCCCCAGGCAGGTGCCTCAGTGGCTGACAACCTGGCTTAAAGCAGTCAGGCCTTTAGTTTAGAATTCCCTTTTAAAGCTGTCACCTGACTTGACAGCTCGACCCTGGCAAAGGAAGTGAGGGGCTGTGCTAAGCTGACGAACATTCCAAACCTGCAGCAACTTCAGTGTTTCAGAAGTTTAGAAAGTGACAGTTTTAAAACTGACGAAGAAGATCTGAGAGGACGGGCACATCTAAAAACAGGATTTTACATTCTTTGTGGAAAATAGGCATGTTTCAAATAACTGAAGTATGATCCACAGGTTTCACACAGTCTCTTAAGATCTGTTTTTCTCCAATGGTTTTAAAGTCTCTCAGTAACTACTGTTTTGTTTTTGTTTGTTTTCAGAGAGGGTCTTGCTATGTACATGATGAAGTCTTCACAATCCTTCTGCTCCAGCTTCCCAACAGCTGGGATTACAGGCTGCGTACTTTGACAGCTCCAGAAACTGATCCATTATACTGACATAAAACTCTGCTTGTTCATTAGTTTTCTGTAAAGCCCATTGGGCTTCAAAAGCAGCTCTTCATGTGTCCCATGTTCAGTGATTTTTCCTTGGTCAAGGACAGCAACAAAATTGGCATTCTTAATGGTGGACAGGCGGTGAGCTATGATCAACACTGTTCTTCCTTCCATCAGCCGGTCGAGGGCCTCCTGTACCAGATGCTCATTTTCAGCATCCAGTGCACTATAACAGACAAGGTCACACACAAGAGGAAGCAGAGATGTCAGAGCTGCATACATGGCTGCCCACATTATTGACACACACACACACACACACACACACACACATCACTGAGACACCCTCCAACATGGATACACATATTAGACAACTCTAACATGATTACTGACGTCACAGACATACTCTCACCTGGTTGCTTCATCAAGGAGAAGAATTTTGGGATTCTGAAGAAGGAAGAAGGAAAATGATTTCTTAGCAAACATAGCTCTGAGAAGTATGAAGGAATGACATGGGCTGGTGAGGAGGCTCAGCAAGTAAAGGCACTTAACCACCGAGCCTGACAATCTGAATTTGATTTCCAGATCCCACATCACTAGAGAGAACTGACTCTCACAAGTTGTTCGCTGACCTTTTGTGTACCCCTGACCCCAAGATAAATAAATAAAATAAAAACATTTAAAGTTAACTATTACAGTTTTAAAAGACAGAAGGAGGGGATGGAGATATGGCTCAGTGGTTAAGTTCTGTTGTTCTTCCAAAGGAGCCGGGTTCATTTCCCAGCACCCATATGGCAGCTTCTGTAACTCCAGCCCCAGCGAATCTGATGCTTTCTACTGGCTTCCTTAGGCACTAGGCACAGGTGTGGTGCACAGACATACATGCTTCCTTTAGAATGTCTGGCTCCCCACCAAGAGGTTCTTCCTGCTCCAGGCTGGAGTCTGTCTGCCTGAGGCTTCCAATCTTTTTCTTTTTCTTTCTTTTTTTTTTTTGTTTTTCGAGACAGGGTTTCTCTGTGTAGCTTTGTGCCTTTCCTGTAACTCACTTTGTAGCCCAGGCTGGCCTCGAACTCACAGAGATCCGCCTGGCTCTGCCTCCTGAATGCTGGGATTAAAGGCGTGCGCCACCACCTGCCAGCTGAGGCTTCCAATCTTTTCCTCAGCAGAACAACTGAGCAAAGTTTAGACATACATATTGGCACCGTTCTGACATTTTGTTAATAATCAGTCACGAGTCAATTGATTCTTCTAGACAAATGTTCATATGTTAAGCTTTTCCCCCATGCTGATACTCCTTTAACATTGGACTCTTGAGAAATTTCCCAAATATGACAAATGCTTGAACAATGAGCCCTCAGTAGAACTCCCAATTTACCTTTTTTACCAAACTGTCAGCCATATATGATATACATTCATACACACACACACATACACACACACACACACACACACACACACACACACACACACACACACAAATATATCCCCCCCTCAAAAAAAAGTAGAAACTGGTGAAGTCATCAATAGTCAGCTTTCTTACCTTCAGCAGGGCCCTGGCTATGGCAATCCTTTGTTTCTGCCCACCTGACAGAAACAAACAGTAAAGGCAAGCTTAACAAAAATTCTTAACAAATTTTCTAATGAGACAAGTAACAATTTGAAGCTAACTTCTTCCATTTAACCACAACTGATGGGCAGTACAACAGAAGTTTATTCTTTATATATTCTGTCTTATTAAATAGAAAAAATGAGCAATTACCATAGTTAGTATATACCAAGGATTTGCTTCACAGAAGACAATTTCTAAGTGCATCTGGCATGTTAATCTACAACAATCGTTCTTGGAGGCAGACCCTATAATTACTTTCATTTTTTACAGATAAAAACTGAGGCACAACTCAGTTTAGGCATGGTGGCACAAACCTTTAATTCTAGCACTCAGAAGGCAGAGGCAGGTAGATCTCTGCATCTGAATGTTCAAGGCCCGCCTGGTCTACAGAGTGAGTTTTGGGCCAGCCAAGGCTGCATAGTGAGATCCTGTCTCAAAAAACAGAACAACAATAAAACAACTACACACACCACAAGAAACCTGAGGCACAGTGTGAGACGTCTCACAGCTGGCAATGGAGCAGGCTTACACCTACACTGATATGAGGGTCTTCACTTCCCGCCTTCACTCACACATTCTTCCTAACATGATGGCCAGCACGCTGAGGGAATTTCAAACTCCTTGGAAGCAAAGAGAACCAGTGATGCTGGGTGCACATCTCCATTGCTCTGTGTTGGCACGCAGCCTCCAGTCCTTCCCTTCCTGTGGCATTCTGCCTCCTTGTCCCACAGCAGTTTCATGTGGACATGAAGCTGGAGGTTACAAACTAGGGAAGCCCCTTTTCTTTAAAGCCCAAATTCCCCTCAAAGCCAGGGAACAGGTGGAGTGTTAAGACGCAGGCTTGAAGCAAGCAATCTGCCTCGTACTTGGCTCTTTCCCTCAAGGACTCCATCTTCCAGCAGCCAGAACTCCCAGAGGCTCACACATCCTTATGTGAATTGTCTAATGAAACCCATTCTACTTCAGGTGCTAACAGTACTCCTTTTAAGTTGACTATGGATGGAACATCTTTATTCATGGTGATGCTAGGTAGCATGTCACTTATTCCAGGTGTTCATCATATTCAACAGATGCTGAGGTGCCATACTCACATGGAGCCATTGTGGGATGCAAGGAAACCCCTGCCTGGCCCTCTAAAGTAGTTAGCTGAGTGCCCCAGAGTGGTCTTTGGAGCATCCTGGGATGGGATCCTGGAGCAGCAGATAATAGCCTCTTGGAATATTATCTTCAACTATCGGGGACTATGGGGGTCCAGCCCCTCGATAGTCCCCTCCCAGGGTCCGGAAAGAATCTACAACCAGCTGATAATTAATCTTTGATGAGAAGAAATGAATCTATGTACACGAAACTCCTTAGTCCATATACTTTATTATTCTGTGTCAGTTACAAGCTTATATTCTGCTCTCATATTTAGCTCATTTTTAGCCTGATTTCTTGTCTGCGGTCCCCTCTAGGTTCTATCTTAATTCCTTCATCTAGTTCTGCCCCTTCTAGGTTCTCATCCATCTTGTTCCTTCCCATATCATCTTTTCTCCCATCTCCTTCTCTCTCCTCATCTCATTCTTCCTCAACTTGTTCTTCCCCATCTAGTACTTCCTCATCTGGCTCTTCCTCATCTTCCATCTTGTTCCTCTAGTCCTCTCTTCTAGCCCTTCAATCTAGTTCTTCCCCATTTCAGTTTGTTCCTCTCAAGTTCTTACCAATCTAGTTCTTCCATTCTCTTTTCTCTTCTCCGACCTCCACATGCCCTGGAAGTCCTGGTATATATACACTTACAAGCAGTATTCCCTTAGCAGTGCAAAGCCAGGCTTCCAGGGTCAAACGGAGGAGTGATAAGAATCACATAGGGAGGCAATAACCATTAATTATCATTTGCAACCCCAAAGGGAAGTGACCAATGGGGAAATGAATTAACTAAAGGCTAAATTCAGGTAATATCTAAGAAGAGGGCTCTTATGTGCTCAACTATAATCTTAAAAGTGATTGGTAGAAAATGTTAAGAATCTATAAGTTGCTAGGTCAATGGGAGAAAATAAAACTGTCTTCTTTTTTCCTGTGGCTCCTATCTGTCCAAGCTATCTGCCGTTTTTCTGCAGGGTGGGGGAAAGTGTGCTCAGTCGCTAGGCAACCCGTGTACAGCTAGATGCCTCTGGTGATAGTGAAAGGGAGATCTGGAACTAGAGGTAAGGTTTGGGAAAGGAGGAAGTAAGGCTTAATTGGCACATCCGCCAGGCCTTCTCAAACAGGTAGCCTGGATGGTTAAGTCTGTTCTTAGAGAATACAGAGGTATCTCTGATAAGGTACTTTCCTCCATCTGGGGATGGACCTGGCCAGATGCTGCTAATGATGACAATTACAGGGAGGCTTGAACTGGGGTTCTGGCTGAGCATAGCTGTCAGCGCAGAAGGTTATCCAAATATTCCTAGAAGTGGTTAGATAAGGAGTTAGAGGTCTATAAAGTTAGTAAGGCTGTAAGAAAGGAGGGTCTGAGCTAAATTGTGTAAAGCTATTACTGAACATCCACCTGACCTAGGCGGTGTCTCCTTGTGGAATTAACCTTAAATCAGGAGACTTGCATGTGGACTGTTATTACTGCTAGTCCTTGAAAGTGGCCAAAAGAGATATCTGATTCCAGAGAAAGCCTTTCCTGAGGCAGTTCTCCAAATACCTGGAATGTGTATGTCCAGAGAGTGATCAGTCCACACTGTTAGCCCTTCTTAGGGAAAAGTCAATTGGGAAAACTATGAAGGCACACATGATTTTCATAGCAGAATACAGCTGATATATAACAAGCCAAGTAACACCAAAAGCTCCTTGGGATTTGGCTTCCTCTAGAGGAATTCCCTGATTCCTCCAGGTAGTGACTTTGCCATAACCAGCGGAGTTCTTATGATATATTCCTGCGGCCTGCAGCACTCAACACCAACTAATATACTAAAAACCTATCATTAAGTGTCTATTCCTTTCAAACTGCAAAGGCATTTGGGTGCAGTGGTATACACCTATAGTTCTAGTGCTTTGGAGGGTGAGACAGGAAGATTAAACATTCTAAGCCAACCTGGACTATACAGTGAAATTGTGCCTCAAAAAACCAAAAAGACTGAAGGACCTGTAGCTTCCTTGACTGCAAACTGAAGCATGAGAATCCTGTTAAGATGTAAGAACATGCAGAAATCATTCCAAGGAAACAGGGGGCTTGCTCTGAAAGATGAACTCCACACTATGATGAATCTCCCGTGATGTCCATCCAAAACACCAAAATCATCTCCCTACTAGCTTTTCTTTTAATCATGCAAAAATAATCACCACCTTTTTGTTTCATTTATCCTCTGTGATCTAACTGCGTGGTCTAGCCATCAGACACCTTAGAGGACGGGAGCTCAGAACCTCTAGCCTTTGCACTGAAAAAAAAAAAAGTTTGTGTCTAACTAAAAATGTGCTTCCCTTTAGCTCCGCCACAGGTCCTACTTCACATTCTACAGCAAGTTGGAACAAGCTTTCCTTTCCCCCAAAAATGTGGTACCCACAGTGTACAGTTGTCTGCTGGCCTTGAAGATGTCCCGGGATGGCCAACTCTGCCCCCCAGAGATAAAGTCTTTCAACACGTTTGGGCCCGAAGGCCACATAATGATCACAGTCTTGTCACAAAGCCTTCAAGTGAAGGGTGTGCTTTACAAGGGTTCTTTAAGGCAACAAGCACAGGCTAGGAGAGTAGCTCCATGGCAGAATGCTTGCCTACAACGCTGGAGGCCCAGGGCTCCATCTCTGTCGCTACACAAAAAAAAAAAAAAAAAAAATGAAAGGACATCATATTTGACAGAGATGATAGATGGTCCATTAAAGAGTTCCCTCTTTGTCCTTTCTAGAAAATTCATTGGCCCCTGGTACACACTGGAAAATAAGAACACTTTTGTGGCGATATGAATAAAAATGACCCTCACTGGCTCATATATTTGAATGCTTCATCACCAGGGAGTGGCACTGTTTGAGGAGGATTAGAAGGATTAAGAGGTGTGGCCTTGTTGGAGGAAGTGTGTCCTTGTTGGAAGAGTGTTGCTGGGGGTAGGCTTTGAGGTTTCAGAAGCTCACACCAGTCCATCCTGCTCTCTTTCTCTCTCTCTGCCTGCTTCTGATCAGGATGTAAAGTTCTCAGCTACTTCCCTAGCACCAAGCCTGCCTGATTGCCTGCCTATTGCCATGCTCCCCACCATGATGATAATGGATTGCCTGCCCTCTGAAACTGTAAGTAAGCCCCTAATTAAATACTTTTTTTTTTTAAATAAAAGCTGCCTTGGTAATGGCATCTCTTCACAGAAATAGAACAGTAACTAAGACAACTTTCATCACTGGGCTTCTTTGGGATATTCCTCTTTTCCTTGGGCAGGTCATCATCTACCACCTAGTCACATCTCCTTTTCTCTAATTCCCTATAGCCTTAGGCTTCAGAGCACACCTCTTCTCAATGGAAACAGAGGCTTGCTTTCACTGGGTACTACTCAACAGTCCTGAGGAAAGTTCTGGGTAGCTGCTGCAGGCCGCAGGAATATATCATAAGAACTCTGCTGGTTATGGCAAAGTCACTACCTGGAGGGATCAGGGAATTCCTCCAGAGGAAGCCAAATCCCAAGGAGTTTTTGGTGTTACTTGGCTTGTTATATATCAGCTGTATTCTGTTATGAAAATCATGTGTGCCTTCATAGTTTTCCCAATTGACTTTTCCCTAAGAAGGACTAACAGTGTGGACTTATCACCCTCTGGACATACACATTCCAGGTATTTGGAGAACAGCCTCAGGAAAGTCTTTCTCTGGAATCAGATTATCTCCCTTGGCCACTTTCAAGGACTACAGGAAACACCACCCAGGTGGGCGTCCAACTTCCGAGGACTAACAGTGATAACCACCCACCTGCAAGTCTCCTGACTTAAATTCCACAAGGAGACACTGCCCAGGTGGGCCCCAACTTCCGAGGACTAACAATGATAACAGCCCACATGCAAGTCTCCTGACTTACGGTAAATTCCACAAGGAGACACCACCTAGGAGAGGTAGACGTTAAGTAATAGCTTTACACAATTTAGCTCAGACCCTCCTTCCCTTTATATACCGGGACTTCCAGGGCACAAGGAGAGAAGAGAGAAGAAGAGTGGAAGAACTAGATGGGTAAGAACTTGAGAGGAACAAACTGAGATGGGGAAGAACTAGATTGAAGGGCTAGAAGAGAGGACTAGAGGAACGAGATCAAAGATGAGGAAGAGCCAGATGGGGAAGAACAAGATGAGAAGAGCCAGATGAGAGAGAAGGAGATGGGAGAGGAGCTGATAGGGGAAAGAACTAGATAGATGAGAACCTAGAAAGGACAGAACTAGATGAAGGAATTAAGATAGAACCTAGAGGGGACAGTAGATAAATATAGAGAGAAATCAGGCAAGAAAGGAGCTAGACATGAGAGCAGAATAGAAGCTGTGTAGACAGAACTATCACAGAATAATAAAGTGTATGAACTAAGGAGTTTCGTGTACATAGATTCATTTCTTCTCATCAAAGATTATCAGCTGGTTGTAGATTCTTTCCAGACCCTGGAAGGGGACTATCGAGGGGCTGGACCCCCTTAGTCCCCGATAGGTAGCAAGTGAAGGAAACACTTCCCTTCAGAGAGGATGAAAACCTCATCTATAAATGACAGTGCACTGGGCACCATGTGAAGATTTCCTGGAGTGAGTGCTTCTGCTACACAGCAAGGCAGTCAGTTATACACGTGACAGGATGAAGCCAATAAATAAAATATGAGTACCACGTACCAGATAGGAGGATGCCCTTCTCGCCGACCACAGTGCCGAAGCCCTGAGGGAAGCTCCGGATGAATTCTGCGGCATTGGCCACTTCTGCCGCCCTCTCCACCTCCTGGGCTGTGACCGAGGATGGGTTGTCAGCACCATAGGCAATGTTTTCTGCCACAGAGCAGGAGAACAGGACCGGCTCCTGGAATTGGAAATACAGCAGCACATCTGTCAGAAATTCCAGCCAACTTCAGCAAGGCACCCTGGGCACCAAGGAGTTGAGGACAGGCCTCAGCCAGGAGTGCCACACACTCCCAGAACAGGGCTCCGCCTGGAGGACCTGCTCTTCTACAACCTCACCCAGACAATTTTAAAAGTTCCAGTTTAGGGGCCAGAAAAATGTCTCCGGGGGTAAAGACGCTTGTCGAGCCCGACAACCTGAGTTCAGTAAGTTCATCCCCAGAACTCACTCAGTGAAAGAAGAGAACCAAATCCCCTAGCTGTTATCTGACCTCCATGTGCACACCATGGCATGTGTGCACACATATACACAAAACAAACAAATAATGCATTAAAAAAAAAAGGTACCAGTTTACTGTGAATAAGACCAACCTGATCTGGTGTCTTCACCACACTGTGGGAAGGAGACCCCAAGATGGGTGCCCACAATTGCTGGCCTATGACAACCTTGTCAATATCAGCCCTTCCCTTAGGGCTAGTAAGGCCTGGAAGACTCAAATCCAACTGCCTACCTTCCAGTACAGACAAAGGGCCCATGTCCACCCACTGCTCTCTGACAGGCAACCAGACCCCACCACAGCATGCTAACAGAGCCCTGTGAAGCACACCAGCCTCCAGCCTCTCCTCTGCCCTCTTGACACACACTGCTAAGGCCTTGTCAGTACCCATGGCTACACCATCCATCCATCCTAGTACAGAAGGGGTCCCCCATCAGAGTGCAGAAATCGGAGGTGTGAGTGTGACTACAGGTACACAATGGTAAGAGAAACTGGCTGTGACAGTTTTGCTGCTCCACGCAGCCTTGAGCAAGCAGCTTCAAGAAAAGGAACCATGCTTGGTTCCCAGGCCCGTGCATGGGAATTGGGAAGGACAATTAAATCCCAGCACTTGGGAGGCAGAGGCGGGCTGATCTCTGAGTTCAAGGCCAGCCTGGTCTACAGAGTTCCAAGACAGCCAGGAGCCAGGACTGTTACACAGAGAAACCTTGTCTCGAGAAAAAAAGAAAAAAAAAGAAAAAAGAAGGAAAAGAAAGGGAAAAGCAGCTTCAACAAAGGGAGACGAACGGGAAGCCTGTCTTCTTACCTGACTGACTGTCCCAATCTTGGATCTCAGCCAGACGGGGTTTAGTTGACGAATGTCGTGGCCATCAAGACTGACTGTTCCTGTTGAGGGGGCAAGAGGCCACCACAGGTCAGGGCTGATAACCAAAGTGAACACAAAAAGGACCCAGTGGAAAATTCCAGATATTTCCCCTCTCCCCGTCCCTCCCTTTCTTTCTTAGATAGGATCTATTCTAGCCTAATTAACTTCAAACTCACTATGTAGCCAAGGATGATCTTGAAATTCTGATCCTCCTTTTCCTACCTGGGATTATAGGAGTGTGCCAAATAGTGATTTGACCCCTCTCCCCCTAATGCTGTACTGGGGATCAAATCCAGATTCTTACACACGCTAAACAAGCAGTCTACCAACTGATCCACATCCCCAAACCACAGGCAATTTTCAAAGACTAAACATATACTTGGGACTTGGAGTGTGGCTAGTGGTGAAGTATATGCTCAGCATATGCAAGGGCCTGGGTTTCATCCCAACCACTGAAAAAAACGTACTTCTCCAGTGTCTACACAGAACCTAAAACCAACAAGGTTAGGACTTTCAGAGCATGAGAGGTCTTCCGGAAGGTCTGAGGCTAGGACCTCCCTAGTGGATGGCAAGCCCAACCAGTCCACCTTCCTGAGTCTGTAGGTTGCTGGAAGCTGGGGTACCTGGTAATGTTGGTGTTCCATGAATCTGATGTCTTATGAGAGCCCTGATTCCAAAGAGAACTGTGTGAGACAGGGGAGTACACAGCACCCACTGGCTAGCAGTTCAGATGGCAGCCTCCTGACTCTACAGTCTCCTGATCATGTCGGTATCAGAACAGACCATGAAGGCCTAGCTCAGGGTGGAGTTCTGTAAGTGTCTGCAAATTTAAACTGGAGTCTATCTTGCCACCTCATCTAAGATTATGCAGGGCATATACACATATATCCTATGAATGAATGAGACAGTGTCATACTTGTTTTCTAAATCCAAAAATTAAAGCTCACGCACACATCATCTACTCTAGGCAGGAAAACGAATAAAGATATAAAACAACACACTTTTGCTCTTAAAGGGGGGTATAATCCAATTGAAAACATAGTTGGGTATGGTAGTATGATCCCAGCACTTGGGAGAGAGATGCAGGCAGATCTCTGTGAGTTCCAGGCCAGCTAGAGCTACACAATAAGACCCTGTGTCAAGAAAAGAAAAGAAAAGAAGAGAAGAGAAAAGAAAAGAAAAGAAAAAAGAAAGGAAAAGAAAAGAAAAGAAAAGAGGAAAACACAAACCCAAACTGGAAAAGTCTATTAAAAAATATCTGGGCTGGGGAGACGGCTCAGGAAGTCGAGTGCTTGCCATAGAGGTGAAGACGTGCATTCAATAAAGTGCATGACAGATTACAAAACAAAAAACCACAGTAGATCCAGGCCTTTAATCCCAGCTACTCAGAAAGCAGAGGCAGAAGGATCACAAGTGTGAAGTCAGTCTGCAAAACTTAGTGAGAACCTGTTTCAAAAGAAAAGGTAGCTGGGTAGTGGTGGTGCATGCTCTAATCCCAGCACTCAGAAGCAGGCACAAGCAGATCTCTCTGAGTTCGAGGCCAGCCTGGTCTACAGGAAAAATTCCTACCAGTTCAGAACTCTTTTAGCGGCATCACCACCACAGGGAAGTGGAGCCCTGGTCACCAGATTAACTATAAAACAACTAAGGAAGTGGGCGTGGTGGTGCAGGCTTGGAATCCTAGCACTCAGGAGGCAGAGGCAGGAGGACTGCCACAAGTTTAGGTTAGCCTCATCCACATAGTGAGTTCAAGGCCAACCCTGCCTTTAAAAACTCAACCAAAATAAAAAACAAACAAACAAGCAAAAAACCAGCCTAGGAACAGTCTGGAGGCAGAAGCATCAGAAGATGATTGCTACCTCAGTACATGGCAGAGCAGTGTTCCAGGGGGGGTATGGGACACTCCACAGCACCCTTGGCTGCGGGCACTAGGAGGCATTTACTGGGTACTGCTGGGCAGTCTTGCTGACTGTGTTGGCTAGTCTAACGCCAACTTGACATAAGCTAGAGTTATCTGAAAGGAACCTCAATTGAGAAAAGCCCTCCAGAACATGTAGCTGTAAGGTATTTTCTTATTTAGTGACTGATGGGGGAGGGACTAGCTCACTGTGGGTGGTGCCATCCCCAAGCTGGTAGTCCTGTGGTTCTATAAGAAAGCAGGCTGAGCAAGCCATGAGGAACAATCCAGTAAGCAGCACTCCTCCACGGTCTCTGCATCAGCTCCTGCCTCCAGGTTCCTGCCCTGTTTGAGTTCCTGTCCTGACTTCCTTCAGGGATGAACAGCAATGCTGAAGTGTAAGCCAAATAAACCCTTTTCATCCCAACTTGCTTTTTGGTCATGGTGTTTTGTTGCAGCAATGGAAACTCTAAGACACGACCTACATCCAACAGCAGGAATGTAGGGAAGTGTTGTAAGTGAAATCTAGAGCACTACACCACAAGTCTCCTCCAGGTGTGACCTCTCCTGGGCATGGGGTGGGAGCAGGCAACAGGAGAGTACACAAACAGCTCAGGGATGCCTCGGCCTACCGTATCATTAGTCACCTACCAGAAACAGGGTCATACAGCCGCAGCAGGAGTGAGACCACTGTTGATTTTCCAGAACCACTAGGGCCAACCAGCGCTGTGACAGATCCAGATGGGATGGAAAGACTGAAATCCTGGAACACGGCCATTTCCGGGCGAGCAGGGTACGTGAAGTGCACATTTCTGAACTCCAGGGCACCCTGGAAGCCTTTCTCGTCTAACACAGTCCCCTCTGAAACACAAGAGAATACAGAAAGCTGAAGCAGAAATGGAGCTCATGGCAGACCGTGGCTCCCGTGCCTGTCGGAAGTGAGCAGAAATAGATGTCCTTTCCCAACGCAGTTCACCCTGGAGGAGCAGGCCTGTGTGCTGGGCTTACCATGCATAGGACAAGGCAGTTCACCCTGGAGGAGCAGGCCTGTGTGCTGGGCTTACCATGCACAGGACAATGCAGTTCACCCTGGAGGAGCAGGCCTGTGTGCTGGGCTTACCATGCACAGGACAATGCAGTTCACCCTGGAGGAGCAGGCCTGTGTGCTGGGCTTACCATGCACAGGACAACGCGCATACAGTCCTGTGCACCACCTCTTCTTAGGAGGATTGTAGGCCTGTACACAATAGCCTGCTCAAGTTAAGTGCCATGTGAAGACCCGTCCTTGGGGCAGTCTGGTTTCCACTCAGGGGCTTTTCTCAGTGCCATTGCACTCAAGTAGCTCCTCTGCAGAGCTCTTCATCTACCCCAAACAAGCATTTTGAAAGCGCAATGATAGGGGTTGCATGATAGCCATGAGGCTAAGAAGGGTCAAAGGTTTACTTAGCCCCAGTGTGACCCTGGCCTGATATGGAGGACACATCTCACTTATCACTGGATTGCCCTGATAGGGAGTGAGTACACATCTCACTTATCACGACTTCATGCCCTAGCTCTTATCATACTGGACAATATCAACATCCAACTCATTGTACGGCAGACACCTAGCAACATGCAGGTATCCCTGAGGGCTGAGTGTTGCTACTTATGGCCACTCTCCTCCCACATCTCCTCCAGGTGGTCTAGGCTCATGGCTCAAAGGAAGTTGATGACAAGGAAGGAGGAGGTGGTCCTTGACACTTAGTACCAGCATTCCCAAATGTCAAGAAATATAAAGCCTTTTCTTCATCTTCCTCCTCCCTCTTCCTGTAACCTCTTGCAAATGTCAGAATCACTAAGGAAGATTCTAGAAAGCCATCTGGGTGTTCCTATTCACACCAGGCCTGCTTGCTGCTGTCCTGATCTTGGTGGTAATGACTGGCTGCAGGGGCATGAGAAGCATGTCATGTCATCAGCCCCACATTTCTAGAACATTCCCTGAAGTGTACCCACCAGTGTCCCAAGGGAATCCTGACCTTCTTCTCCCTGCTCTGAGGCAGAGGCCACCTCCTGGCAGTGGCCCATTCTCTGAGGACAGCAGAATACTGGTCTAACTGTCCAAAGTTTGCTTTTTTTTTTTTTTTTTTTTTTTTTTTTTTGGTTTTTCGAGACAGGGTTTCTCTGTGTAGCTTTGCGCCTTTCCTGGGACTCACTTGGTAGCCCAGGCTGGCAAAGTTTGCTTTTTAAAACCCCAGCAAAGACCATCCCCCCCTGCCCACCCCTTGCTCAGACCCACCATTAAAAGGCAGTTGTGGCTGTCTCTCCAGCAGCTCCCAGAGTCGCCCACCAGCACCCAGGCCTTTCATCAGCTCGGAGTAAAAGGAACTTAGACCTGAGGACAAGAAGAGTCTATCGTTAGCTGACAAGAAAGGCCACAGGCTCCTCCTGTCCTGGGGAGTCCTGGCAGCTGCAGCTCTCAACATGAAATCTGCTACCTTCACTACAGGAGCTGAGGCGGCTAGCTGCTCCGCCCACCCACCTTTTACCCTCGCCCTCCTACAGTTCCTCTTTCTCAGGTTTCACAGATTGCTAGTAAAAAAGGGAAACTTTATGTGACCACACTGATCACCAGTGAGAAGTCATAGTCCTGCAAGAAAAGCAACCTCCTCAGACAGCACAGCAAGTGCCTCAGGGGAACCGACCCCCCCCCCCCCACCCCGTGAACTGAAATTCCTAGAACAAAGACTCTACAAGGGCTATTAGGCCAGGAGAGACAGAAGAATCTGAAATGTGCATTAATAAGTGAAAGACACCAGCCAGGAAAGGCTGCATGCTTTACTGATTCCAACCCCATGACGCTTGAAAACTTCAAAGCTGTACAGAAAGTAAAAAATGATCTGTGGATGCCAGGGGCAGAAAATTAACAGGGAGAAGTGGAAATACACAGGGCAGCAACGGCCACTCCTTTGTGATTTTACAATGGTGAATCCAGGACAATACACATTTGTCCAATCCACACAATATGTGTGTGTGTGTGTGTATGTGTGTGTGTATATATATGTATATGTATATATATATATATACATATATATATCACCAAGAACTAAGCCCAATGTTAGCTTTGATAACAACAATGTGTCAATGTAGACTCAGCAACTGTGTAACAAATGGACCACTCTGGTGAAGAGAATGACTATCCTGAAACTGGGGGGGCAGGGGGGGCAATCACTGTAACTGCAACAGTGTTGCTTTTTAAAAAGAATTCTAAGGCCTCTGTGAGTTCCCGGCCAGTCTGGTCCACATAGCAAGTTCCAGGATAGCAAAGACTACATAGAGACTTTGTCTCAAATAAATAAATAAATAAAAAATAAAAAAAATAAAAAAAATCCAAAGCTCAGTAAGGTGGCCAACATTTATAATCCAAGTACTCGTGAGACCGAGGCAGGAAGACAGATTTCAAAGCCAGCCTGTGCTATACAGTAAGACTCTCAATTAAAAAAAAAAAACCTAAATATTTATTTAAATATTTACATATGCCAATGTACAAATGTCAGCTTTTCTCAGAGAACCCTCTCCTTGTAGTGAACAGCAGTGAATACAGAGATTCAGCCAGGATGCTAAAAATCGGCGAGAGACTCAGTTGAGAGCTCGGGCCTACACAGGGCATTTACATCACCCCCTCTAAGACTAAGGATCATCTGCCAAGGGAGGGGCCCAAAGCACGTGAGAGCAAGGCGACAGGAAGAAGGGCTCTGAAGTGCCATCTTCCAGGCACGACACGTCACAGCAATCGTGAACTCACAGCAGCTGTGGTTGGTCAGACGCGAGGCCTGAATGAGTCTGGCCCTGCAATGGACAAGGGTCCGACAGGGTCCCAGCACTCACTGCTGAACTTCTGGCTGCCCACAGACTCTGGGAAAGAGGGCGTCACTGTCTCCAGCTGTTACCCACCGGTGAGCCTACCAAGCTCAAACCCAGTTCTCAACCCAGAGTCACACTGTCGGTCCAGGTTAAACCCCGTGGGACACAAAACAGAGCAAAACTTCATGGGCATGGGGGAGAGATTTGTAGAGACGATAGGAGGAGAAGAAAAGGGAGCTGGGGAAATAAATACAGAGGGCTAGGTACATGGCATGTATGAAACTGTCAAAGAACAAAATTAAAAAGACAAAAAGGACAAAAATTTATTACTAATTCTGAGGAAGGAGAGACTGAATATGGAGAGTTTAAGACTCGGGGCAGCAAAATGTGTGAGGCGCAAGTCTCACTAAGGATGCTCAGGGTCTCCATCCACTCCCGCCAGCCACTCTCCTCTCCCCTGATTACTGGGAGACACATTCCACAACAGCGGGCTGGAAAACACAGCTTCCCCATGGTCCTGAGCTGTGGAAGGACACAAGAGCCCCGACCCACCCGGGAACCCGCTCACCCACTCCCAGAACTTCATTTTTGCTTGAGGGAATGGCACACTGAGAACGGCTACCCGGTGGGCCTGGATCTCAATGTGCATGCTCAAAGCCTGTTCATGTGATATACCTCCGATGCTCAATCCAACCCAGAAAGCGTACATGAGGAAGGAAGAGAGCTCGCCCACTGTCATGTGGGCGCTGCCCATCAGCAGGCCACCCTTGTACAGGACAGACAGCACAATCAGGTTTCCTGAGAGCCCAGCCTACAGGGGGAAGAAAACAAAGGTCAGGACGACCAAAGGCCTCTTGGGACACAAAGGTATAAACTCAGCCTTTTAATATATAACATTTCTCACAAAAAAGGTTTGAAATACACAGTGAAGAAAATACTTGCATCCCCACCTCAAAAGCTTAGACACTACTGCCCCTCAGGCTGTTTCCCCCAACCTACTCAGCTTGTAAAAGGTGAGAGTAACAACCAGGCCTCCTAACTGAAGATGAATCAGTGGGCTGTGTTCACAGCTCTGAGGAGATGGCCTCCACATGGACCTGTCGTCCTGCTCTAAGCTCTGCTCTCCACTCTGGGAGCTTTGGGTCCCTACAGAGGCCTTCTCGGAGCTGCTGCCTCTCGGTCCATTAAACAGCCTTGGAGAGGTTCTTTCCAGTTTAGATGGAAATGTTTCAATTATCTTTTTTTTTTTCTCATTTTTGTTTGTGTTTGACAGTCTCGCTATGCAGCCCTGGCTGACCCAGAACTCACTATGTAGACCAGGCTGGCCTCAAACTTACAACAATCTGCCTGTCTCAGCCTCCTGAGTATGCCCAGCACATATGGTGGTTTTCTATTCAGGGCGTCTTGATACTTTGTGATCAGTTTCTTATACTTTCTTCTAGAATGTATTGAAGATACATAATCCTCAACAGGAGTAGCCAAATGAGATTACAACTGAAGGACCCAGAAGCCTGTGAAAACATGTTGTGGCACAGTCCTAAGGTTCACACAGCACAGCTACTCAATGCCAGTGGTTCTCAAAGCTGCCTAGCCACACACTGGGGATGAGCACCAGATCTTACACACACTACTTTTCTTTCTTTCTTTTTTTAAATGTGTAGCCCAGGCTGGCCTCGAACTCGTGATCCTCCTGCCTCCGCCTACTTCAGCAAATCCTACCGGCGTGCACCACCATAACCGGTCACTACTTTTCTCTGATTCCACTTTTTTGTTCTCCTCTTCTTCCCTTAAAATAGCTTAAAGTCCAAGTCATTCTTAGGGCTGAAATAAAATCACTTCTACTATAAGTCAAACAGTGAAGGGGAAGATGAACAGGAATCTCACTTACACAACTGAAGTAAAACATAGCTCTCTGAACAGATGAAGACAGGTTTCTTCCATATCCCAGAATCTAATCAATATTTATATGTATAATTCAGCTAATATTTGGCTTAAAAGGGCTTCTTGGGAAATGTTATCACTTTTACTATTTTCTACAGAGAAAATATTTTCCAGTTTCAAATAACTCTGGACTTTGGAATTATAATCTGTTTTTATGTTCAAAAAAACATTTAAGTGGAAAATGCTGAAGGACCACTGAACTCAATGTTGTATTTACATATCTATATCTATATAAAATAATGATTATAAATGTTTCTTTAAAAAGGAAAAAAGAATAAAGAAAAAAAAATCACTTCTACTGCCAAGAGCCACAGAATGAAAATCTCTTGCACTCTCACTGCCCACAACGATCTACTTACTGCTCCGAAGAAGCCAGCCCGTGCCAAGGCCTCCTTCCGTGCTAGCTGCAGCAACTGGTCCACGTGGCTGGTGTACTTCTCCACTTCCATCGTCTCCTTCCCGAAAGCTCGGATGGTTCTAATGTTCCCAATGCGCTCCTCAGCTAGCTAAGAGGATTCAAACACATAGCACGGGGCTGGAAAGAGGGCTTCACAGTTAAGAATACTTGGTGCTCTTGCAGAAGACCTAGGTTTGATTCCCAGCACCCACGTGGTGGTTCACAACCATCCGTAACTCCAGTTCTAGAAGACCTGATGCTTTCTTACTTCCATAGGCACATGTGGTGCACAGACATACATGCAGGCAAAATGCTCACACATAAACACATAAACATATAAACACACACACACACACACACACACACACACACACACACACACTCACGGCGAAGGGAAGAGTGTCACATGGCAATCAACGGCAAAATTAAAAAGGAAGGCTGTATGTGGAGCACGGCCAAGCAAGGTCACATAGCGGAGTGCAAGAATCCCTCTTGTTGTCAGAAAATATGAACTGCAGGGCGGGAGAGATGTCGCAGGTGGTTACGAGTCCTTACTGTTCTTGCTGAGGAACTGAGCCTGAACACATTAACCTCAGTGAGTAGCTTACAAGCACCTGCAACCCCAGCTTCAGGGAGTGAAATGCCCTCTTCTGGCTTCAGAGTGTATGTGCGTGTATGCATGTGCACACACACATAGACACAGCACGGACACAGATACACACACAGTGCCCACACACTTTAGAAAGACAGACAGACAGAGAGGCAATAGGACAGCAGAAGGAAAGACAGGTGGAAAGACTAAACTACAAAACATTAATGACACTAACTCTGAATTATCAAAAAATTTTGGATTATCTGGAATTGTAGATAAATAGTATTATCTATGTTTATGTTGTTTAACATTTTCATATTTCCAATTATAAAAAAAGCACGCTTTTTGAAACATGAAAATACAAGTATTTTGGGGTTTTAAAAGATAGTGCTGGGCTGAAGAGATAGCTCCGTTGTTGAAAGTATGTAATGTTATTCTAGAAGACCTGAGTTTGATTTAGCACCCACATCAGGTACCATACAATGGTCTATAACTCCAGCTCCAGGGGATCTAATGCCCTCTTCTGGCTTCTGAGAGTAACTGTATTTATGTATACATACATACATACATACATACATACATACATACATATAAAACTAAAAATAAAATAAATCTTTTTTTTGAAAACAAAACAAAACAAAACAACAGTGCTACACAGTCTGCTTTACTAGTTAATGAAGGACATAGTGCCAGTTAGATATTTTTCTCAAAGTATATTAGTTTCTATTTTTATTTTTGTGTTTTAAGAAAAGGTCTAGAGAGAGGGAGCCTAGGCTAGTCTCAAACTCATGATCCTCCTGTCTCAGGCTCCATAATGCTGGGCTTACAGCTATGTCCCACCACAGCTGGTCATATTAGCTTTTTCTGTCCCATTAGGAGCAGTGATAGAAAACAGTGAGCAGTTGATATAAGCAAGGTATGGGGGCTCACAACTGTAATCCTAGCACTTGGGAAACTGAGGCAAGAGAATTACCATGAATCTGAGGCCAGCCTTGGCTATACAACAAATTCCAGGCCAGCCTGGGCTACACAGCAAATTGGACATACTCTGGGGTAAGTAGCAAGCCAGGAGGAGAGCCAGGAGCAGAGCATTCCACATCTGTATTTCACTGAGGTCTACTGGGAGAAAAGGAAGGCATTCCGTTTCTTTCCCTGGTGCTGGTGCTGGAAAGGAACACACCTTGCACACCATTCATTCTGCCTGTTGCTCTGAGCCCCACACCTAGATAATGCACACATGGGAGGTCAGTACCTGTGTGGCTTGTGCCAAAGAGTCCTGTGTGGCTTTGGACAGTTTCCGTAGATATCGTCCATAAATCACGGCGAGGATAGAGATTGGAGGTACCACACTCAGAACAAAGGTGGCCAGATTGGGTGACACAAAAAACTGTCAAGAACGAAAGTCAAGAGTATGTATTCCTTGAAGTGGCAAGGCATCCTTAGACCTACAGTGTGTAGGTGGGAAGACACTGTCTCCAAGCTATGCCTCCTGTTTGGGTTGGATTTTCCTGACATCTTTAACTCTTACAAAACCCAACATCAAAGCTGCCACAGGCCTTTAAATCCCAGCACTCATGAGGAGGCAGAGGCAAGTGATCTCTATGATTAGAGGCTCTATGATTGTCTACATAGCGAGTTTCAGGCCAACCAGGTCTACATAGTGAGACCCTGCCTCAAAATCAAAACAACCACAAAAACTCAAGGTGTGCATACTACCAAGGAGAACTGTGGCCGTGACAGCTGTAGGAAAGATGTAAATAGCATATCCTCTGGACAATTCTAACATGCTCTAATATGCCAGCCCACATCTTCAACAGCAGAGAGAGGGGCAGGATGGAATGAGGGTTCAGCAGAGAGGACTATTCTGCTCCGCACTGGTCAAATCACATCATGAGTTTGAAACTCGGCCATAATCACCCTAAGGCCATGACTGTCCAGAATTGTTCCCACCTAGATCAACAAGTTAGAAAAGTCACCAAAACACTCACCACATTGCAGAACTGGGAAATTTACTAAGGCCAGCAGGGTTGGTTGGAACACAAACACTACCTGGAGAGTGAGCTGAGATACCTGGAGAGTGAGTCTGAACCACCAGAGATGAGCAAGACAGCTGTGGAACACAGGCCACCTTGCAGGGGCACAGACAATGAGGTCTCCACCCCTTAAACCTGACACTTGGTTCCCAAAGGGGCTCTTTGGCCTGACTTTCTTGGCTGTCTTCACACCCTGGTCTTACACCTCTTCAGGAAAAACCATTCTCCAGATTGACACTCACTCAAGAGAGATATAGGCCAGGCCAGGAGAGATAACCCCCATGTCCCCAGTCTGGGGCAATGTTCTTGCTTCTATATGCTTACAAAATGACAAGAACATCTCAAGCCCCTGACGCTCAAAAGCCCTGGCCCCGAGAGCCCTGACAGAAAGCACCGAGAGGAACAGGCTGACGTACCATCATGCCAACACCAACCGAAGCCTGGGCCCCAGCCCTCAGTCCATCAGAGAGGTTTTCCGTCACTGAGCGCCCCAGGAGTGCAGTATCTGAGGAGAGGCGGTTAATCAATTCTCCTGTGCGGGTCTTATCAAAGAAAGCAACCTCTTGCCTTAGGATAGAGGAGAACAGTGAGGTGCGCAGCCTGTTCACGATGCTCTGACCTGCAAAGCAAACAGAGCAGCTAACAGTGAATGCAGCCAGCTGCCACTCACAGGGCAGCCATATAAAAACAACCTGTGTCTCCAGCCCGTTGTCAAAGCCAGTTTGTAGAGTAAGCATGTCAACTCAGTGGATCCTGGCATGGCATGGACTCACACAGGCCAGCATGTTCACTTCCAGTTAGTAACTACAGACTGCGGGTACAAGGAGAGTTGAGATCGCGATAAAGGTAACATGGGATGGCAAGATGACTCGGCAGATAAAGGTGCTTGTCACGCACACCCGACGACCTGAGTCATTAGCTGCAACCCTCAAACCCATAAGAGGTAGGAGAGAACTGACTCCAGAACGCTTTCCTCTGACCTCACCATATGTGCACGCATGCCTGCACATGTATGTAAATACACCATAACAGCAATAAAAATACATTTTAATTTTTAAAAAAGTTAAAATGTTCCTTGATGTGTGAGGAGCATCACATACCCAGGAGGCTAATCTGTTGGTGACTGGCTGCCCTTACATGAATTGCACTTTGCGAGGCCAGGAATGGGTCAGTCACCTAGAACCCATCTTACTAGCCTCATAGTCATGGAATGCAGTCCTGGGCTGCCAGCACTGGGGCAGCTCCCTGCCTGCTAAATAGACCTTTCTAAAGACATGACACTCAGGTTCCCATCCCAGTAGCTACACAGCATGAGCAGACAGGTCTTGCTTTTACTACTTGCTCGACCCTGACCACACAAAAGTAGAGAATATACTGGATGATCATAATGTCATCTTGATGGGATGTGGGACCTATCCCCAAGGAATGCAATATCAGGAAGAGACTGGGGCCCGGAGCAGTGGCACTCGAAGCCCTGATATTACCCCAGGTCCTTTGTCATCTCTGAGATGACCCCCGCCCAATGACACTGACCTGAAGACTGCATGAGGTAGACACGAATGGCGTTCGCAGCGGCACCACACAGGAACACACAAGTGAGGCCAGCACAGAGGTGAGTCAGGCTGTCGACATAGTCCCCGCTTGGGTTGGTGTAAATAACATCAATGATCTTCCCCAGGAAGAAAGGGGCAGACATGGTGATGACACTGGACACAGCGAGAAACCCAACAGCAGCTGGAAGACAGGAGCAACACTCTGAACTCACACCACAGCACAGGGCAGGTGCCCAGCACAAAGGGTCTCAGACCTACAGTAGCCTCAGTGGCTGGGCTTTCTCCTCCTTCATCAATGGGCCTGACTCAAGGAAGGACCAGATGGCTTCAGGTTAAGAACAAGAAGCATGGTTGTGAGGGGATGTGTGTGTGTGTGTGTGTGTGTGTGTGTGTGTGTGTGTGTGTGCCCAGCTAGACAAGAGGATGTTATGGCTTGTGCATTCCTTCCTTGCTAGGAGAACCTGAGGCTAACCATGGACATCTGACTGGTCTCCCTCCTGTCTGCTGGTCTTGGTACTCATTTCAGATCCTGCTTCTCGTGCATTTCTGCTACATGCTGTTACTCCTTGGCATCTAACTACACCTTAGCTGGATGGTCAAACTATCCAGGGAAACTTTATCTTCTGTATGTATGAGGGAGGGGATGCTTTTTTGAGACAAGGTCTAACTCTGTAGTTCAGGCTAACTTCAAACTCACAATGTAGCCCAGGTTAGCTTTGAACTTTTTGTGACATATCTTAGCTTCTTGAGTGATGAGATTATAGGTATACACCATTGTGCCTGGCTTAATGTTCTTGACTGTGCTTTGTATTTCAAAGTTCTCTACATAAGCTTTGGAGAACAGTTCCTGGGATCCACTCTGAATGTAGTATGTCCCTTCTTAGTATTATTTCTCTGGGGAATACATGAAATGACAGTAATCAGGAAATTAATTGTCCATATAACTAAACAACAGATAAGAGGGACAGAGGCTTATTAAGAAGTTCTAGCCAGGTGTGGTGATGAATGCCTGTAATCCCAGCACTTGGGAGGCAGAGGCAGATCTCTGAGTTCAAGGCCAGCCTGGTCTACACAGTGAGTTTCAGGCCAGCCTGGTCTACATAGTTGGCTAAAACAAACAAACAAACAAACATGTAAGAAAATCCAGTTGGAAAGAACACACATCACAGACAACCACACTCATATATAAGGAATATAAAACTAGAGGACAGACAAATTTTTACTCATGAGACTGGCAAAGATTACATGCTCACAATGTTGGTGAAGATGTGGGAAGGAGGCTCTCATTGGTGGGAACATACACTGACTGATAGAGGGGCAAGTTTACACCAGCCACAAGTGAGATCCTAGGTGAATAATCCCTTTGAATTGTAATGGACTTCTGAGAATTTTACTTACAAACTTCCACATCAAGTGTAGAGAAATAAATCCATGGATGTGCAATTATAGCATTAATTATATCAGCAAAAGAATCAGTATCTTAAACACCCACCTAAATAGGGTAAGTTGAACCTACTATGAAGAATTTATAAATATTAATCCATTAGTATAAGGAACGAGGAAACTCTTTGGGTACCTACAGTTCAGCAAGATGTGCCATGGGAACTGGGCCTGGTGACACAGAGCTGATATCCAGGAGGATCACAGGTTCAAGTCTAACCTCAGCTACAGAGTGCGTTCAAGAGCAGTCTAGGTAACTTAGTGAGACACTATCTCAAAATAAAGAGAACTTTGGATGTAGCTAAGTGCTAGAGCACTTGCCTAGCATGTGTGAAACCCTAGGTTCAATTCCCAGTACTGTTAACACAGAGAAAGACAGACAGACACATAGACAAAGACAAGTAATTGGTTAAAAAACAAGTCCTAGATAATAATACTAACATCTTTTGGGTGTTTTCCTGTTTTCTCTTTCCTCAGAGTTTATATGAGTACAGAACTTTTTGTTTGAGACAGGGGTTCTCTGTGTAGCCTTGGCTGTCCTGGAACTCACTCCGTAAACCAGGCTGTCCTCAAACTCAGTGATCCACCTGCCTCTGCCTCCCAAGTGCTGGGATTGAAAGCATGCGCCACCACCACCTGGCTGTACAGAACATTTTTGGAAGAATATTAAGAAACAGTAGCCCATGGGCTGGAGAGATGGCTCAGAGGTTAAGAGCACTGACTGTTCTTCCAGAGGTCCTGAGTTCAATTTCCAGCAACCACATGGTGGCTCACAACCATCTGTAATGAGATCTGGCGCCCTCTTCTGGCTTGTAGGAATACATGCAAACAGAACACGGTAAACATAATAAATAAATACATCTTTAAAAAGAAAAGACAAGACAAAAAGAAAGAGCAGCCCAGGCTCCTTCTAAGAGCAGTGCCGGTCACAGAACGCCTGCTGAGGAAAGTTGCTAACAGGGAGTGGGACCAGCCCAAGAGAATGGTTGCGGTCAACAAAGCTGAAAGGAGTTGGAGATCTGAAGAGCATTTTGACATCAGACGTGGAGACACAGACTTTGGAGTTTGCCTAAATCGTTTTCAGTCTTGCTTTGGTCCAGTATTTCTTTATTATGTTCCTTTTCCTCCCTTTTTGAAAGGTAATGTATATCCTGTGCCATTATATGTTGGAAGTATGTGATTTGCTTTTCATTTTGATTTTACAGGGGATCACAGTTAAGAGATTGCATGAGTCTCAGAAGAGACTTTGAACTTTGGACTTTTGAAATAGGACTGATTGCATTTCTGCATTATTTTATGGCTACAAGCCATAGGGAGTGGAATGTGGTGGTTTGAATAGGAATAGCTCCCACAGATTCATGTATTTGAATGCTTGGCCATAGAGAGTGGCACTATTAGGAGGTCCTTGTTGGAGTAGATGTGGTTTTGTTGGGGGTGGTATGTCACTAGTGGGTGGGCTTTGAGGTCTCAGAAGTTCAAGCCATGCCCAGTGTGGCATTTTCTTCCTGCTGCCTGCAGATCCAGATGTAGAACTCTCAGCTCCTTCTCTAGCACCTCGTCTGCCTGTGTGCCACCATGCTTCCCACCATGACAACAATGGACTAAACCTCTGAAACTGTAAGCCAGCCCCAGTTAAATGTTTTCCTTTATAAGAGTTGCCTTGGCCATGGTCTCTTTTTGCAGCAACAAAAACCCTAACTGAGACAACCAGGGAGCAAGCAGAGCTCTCAGCGTATGCGTGGGGGCAGTGGGCTTTTCAGCAGGCAAAAGGCCTTGTTATCTTCATCCTAACACCGCCTTTTCAAAGCACCAGCTCTGGAGCCTCACTTAAAATGAAGACATCTGACACTGCTTCCTGCCTTCCTGCCCTTCGTTTGTCTCCCACTTTCCCTCCCGGAATTCTAAATGTTATCATGGGCTCACTGTTTATGTCTGCCTTGCTTGATGCTGTAAGTAAGCCCACCAGCCTCACCTTACAGCACACAGCAGGAACTCAGTCAATACCTACTGAATGAATGAAGAGGCAGGGTGCCTTTGGCAAGGGAAGCAGGAAAGTATCTTACCAGAGCAAAGTCCTTTGCCAGCTCAACAGGGAAGGTCAGGCCTGGCCACTCAGGGAGTTCATACACCAGCTTTCAAAACTCCTACTCGAGAGTGAAAACATCAGGGGCTGGAGAGATGACTCAGCAGTCAGGAGCACTTGGTGCTCTTGCAGAGCACCCTTGTCCACTTCCTAGCACCCACATGGTGATTCACACCCACCCATAACTCCAGTTCCAGAAGATCTAACGCCCTCTTCTGACCTCTGCAGAAACCAGGCATGCATGTGGTACACATACATACATGTGCACATGCATAAAATACAGATAAATAATTTTTAAAAAATATTTTTTAAGTTGGGCAGTGGTTTCACATGCCTTTAATCCCAGCACCTGGGAGGCAGAGGCGTGTTAGAATTCCTAGCCACTCTCCCAGCTACACGACCACACATGCCCTGTCCAATAGCCAGGCAAGATGCTTAGTCATCCTAGGGCCTTACGTCCTACATAATCCGTGCGCTGAGTGATCATGTAATCTATGCGCATGCATGGCGTAGCTACATAAACCCATATGCTCGTGTGTGTGTGTGTGTGTGTGTGTGTGTGTGTGTGTGTGTGTGTGTGTGATCTATAAAAGCAGGATCCACTTACCCCTCCCCTCTCTTCCTGCATGGTCATTCCATAGGCCTATGCACACCTCTTCTGTTCCTTTCCCTTAATAAACTCTTATAGCAGGCTTTGTTATACCTCGTGGCTTTTTTCGCACGGTAAACAGCGCAGTTTAATGAATAACATTGCGCTGCTTAATAAATAACAAGGTGGATCTCTGTGAGTTGAGGCCAGCCTGGTCTACAGAGCAAGTTCTAGGACAGCCAGAGCTGTTTCACAGAGAAATCCTGTCTCGAAAAACAAGAGCAAAAACCAAAAATCTCAAAGAAAATAGAAAAACAACAAAACCCACAATCACAAGCTGAGTGTGTTGGCAAACCTGCAGTCCCTTCCCATACCCAGGAGAGGCAGGAGTATAAGGTCATCCTCAGCTACCTATAGAGTTTGAGGCTATCTCAGGCTATAAATATTAAGAATAAAAAACAAACCAATACAACTCATAATCTCAATCCAACTGGATAATGTGAACCAGGACAGAAGCAATTCCCTTTTGATGTAAAGCAGCATGCTCCCAGGGATGGACAGGGCAGGGAGAGTGGCTGACTCTGTTCCACACAGCTCAACCCTAATTAATAAACTGGGAGATGCCATCCTGATGACTGAAGATCAGGGCAAAACCCTTCCCAAACAAAGACTCTCCTCCTCTAGTTTTTCTTTTCTTTCCTTTCCCCCTTCCTTCCTTTTTTTTTTTAATTACATTTTTTTTTCTTTGTCATTTTGAGACAAGGTCTTGCTAGCCTGGAACTACATATAAGCCAGTTTAGGCTTGAACTTGCAGTGATCCTACTGCCTCTGCCTCCTGAGTCCTAGGATTACAGGGATTCTTGAACACATTATACAGAGTAGGCTGGCCTCAAACTTGCAGTGATCTTCCTGCCTCTGACTCCTGAATGCCAGGCTTCTCTAGCTTTCTAAATGACACGAAGAATCTGCACTTTGTGGATTAGATATCTTTGGTTCCAACTGAGTTCCTACACAGTAGAGGCATCCATACAAGGATGAGGAGGAAACCTGATTTGCTGAAGCACGTCTGCAAGTTCAAGGCTAGCATGGTCTCCCTAGCCAGTTCCAGGCCAGCCAGGGTTACACAGTGATATAGAGTCTGAAAAAAAAGGGGGGGGGTGGGGCTATTTGGCTAAATCCAAAATCATCCCAGTATATTCCATCTACTTATTAATTTATTCGATTATTTTTTTAAATAATTTTAAATTTAATTTTATGTACATGGGGATCTATCTGCTTGTACACCTGCACGCCAGAAGAGGGCATCAGATCCCATTATAGATAGCTGTGAGCCACCATGTGGTTGCTGGAAATTAAACTCAGGACCTCTGGAAGAGCTGCCAATGTTCTTAACCACTGAGCCATCCCTCCAGCTCCAATTTATTCTATTATTTAAAAACATTTTTAAGATTTATTTATTTTACTTTATATGTATGAAGGTTTTACCTGTATGCATGTATGTTAGATCCCTTGGAACTGGGGTTATGTATGGTTGAGAGCCACATATGAATGCTAGGAATCAAACCCTAGTTCTCTGTAAGAGCAACCAGTGCTGAGCCATCTCTCTAGGCCCAATTTATTTATTTTTAATTCTGTGTATACATGTGTGTATGGGTGCCTACAGAGGTCAGAGCTGTCAGATCCCCAGGAGCTGGAGTTTTAAGTGGTTGTGAGCTGCCCTATATGGGTGCTGGGAAATAAACCTTGGTCATCTGGAAGGGTGACACACACTCTCAACCATTCAGTCTTCTCTCCAGTCCCAAATTTACTTATTTATTTTTAATACAGGCCTCATGTAGACCAGGATATCTTCAAACTAACTATGCAGCCAAGGATGATAGTTCTTTTGCCTCCTGCTCTAGAATGCTGGGATTAGAGGTGTGTGCCAACATGCCAGGTTTTATGCAGTGCTGGGATCAAACCCAGGGCTTTGTGTGTGCTTGGCCAAGCACTCTGCCAACTGCGATATTATATCTCAACCCCAGGTTTATTTCACTATTGTGTACCCCTTTGTATTACAATCTGTAGTGGTTTGAAAGAAAATGGCCCCCATAGGCTCACAGGGAGTGGCACTATTAAGAGGTGTGACCTTGTGAGAGTACATGTGGCTTTGTTGGAGGAAATGTGTCTCTGGGAACAGACTTTGAGGTCTCAGATGCTCAAGCCAGGCCAGCGGCTCACATTCTCTTCCTGATGTCTGCAGATCAGATGTAGAATTCTCAGCTGCCTCTCCAGCACCATGTCTGCATGCTGCCATGCTTCCCGCCATGATACTGGACTAAACCTCTGCACTGTAAGCCAGCCCCAATTAAATGTTTTCCTTTATAAGAGTTGCTGTGGTAGCCAGGCGGTGGTGGCGCACGCCTTTAATCCCAGCACTCGGGAGGCAGAGGCAGGCGGATCTCTGTGAGTTCGAGGCCAGCCTGGGCTACCAAGTGAGTTCTAGGAAAGGCACAAAGCTACACAGAGAAACCCTGTCTCGAGAAAAAAAAAAAAGAGTTGCTGTGGTCATGGAGTCTCTTCACAGCAATAAAATCCTAACTAAGAATCTGAATGTAAATAAAATGGATTTTGGTCATCTTGATTCTAGGGATATGGGGCTGTGGAATATCATGTTCCACCCTAAATCCCGGTCCTCACTCTGTGACTTGGAATTCTCCACCTTCCCTCTCCACCATGGTGCGACTTCTATTGCTCTCATCTGGCCTGATGGGCCCCAGTGGCTTCTACTGCTGTTTCCTGACTGACACTCTCAAACATGTGACCTTATCCTCATTCTACTGAGTCCTGGTGTTCAGAGGGCTCAGAGACAGTAAATGCAGATGGTCTCAGGTCTGCAACATAGGTGTGGGAGGTCAGAGGCTCAGGAGGGTCAGGAAAGCTGGTTCTAAAGAGGAGCCTAACAGCACCAAAAACCTGGCTCTGCCACCAACATGTGTAACCCAACCCAAGTCATTCAAATCCCCTTTGCCTCAATTTTTCCTACTATAAACAGCAAAACAACGACACCCTCTCACTGGGCTGCCTTGAGATTACACACACAGAAAGCATCTGGCATGGGGCCCAGCAGCTAGTCAACAAGCATACAGCTACATCCTTCATCAATCCTGCTGTCAGTTCAGAAATGACCTCTGCTGTGGTTCGGACCAGAGATAATTCAGCTGTTCTGTCTCAAAGACCAGGGACTGGAAGGAAAAAGGCAAAAAGGCAGCTTCCTCAGGAGAGTGATAGCTGTTTGCAGACATGCTGGGATCTGGCAGGGGTCAGGGAGACATTTTCAGGCATGATGTGGGTGTGACAGGGAACAGGGTGGAGGGCAGTTTCTTCCTCTAAGCTGAGGGATGGAAGTGAAGATATGAGGGCTGAAAACCTAGAATGAAGCTGAGCAAAAAACAGGGGTTCAGGAGATACTCGGATCCCTGGAGTAGCCCCCACATCTCAGGCTGTTCCTCTTGTCCCTTAGCCCTGTCCTGCTGGACCACTGCTCTGTCTAGGCTTCAGGAAACAGCAGCTGTAGGCAGTCTCCATCCTTTCTTCTCTGTATTTCACGATGGTCACTCCACAGGCATATCTACAGAAGTCAGCCACAAACTCAGCCATAGTTCCAGGCAGGCACCAGCTTTCAACAACAGTCATTATCAAGCCGCGCAGTGGTCACACACACCTTTCATCCCAGCACTTGAGAGGCAGAGGCAGGTGGATCTCTGTGAGTTCAAGGCCAGCCTGGGCTACCAAGTGAGTTTCAAGACAGCCAGGGCAGGGTTGTTATACAGGGAAACCCAGCCCTTACCAGTAATTCAAGAGAGGAGCAGGCCTTAACCCTGCATACCTGCACTATCTGAAACACGAAGGGAAAAGAGTAGAATGTACCATCCAACAGTCTAACTATAGTCTAGCTAGGAGCTCGCTCTGTGAGCCAGAAGATCCGGCACTCTAAGCATCTTCTCATCTTGGGGTCCACTGCTCACTAGGACATCTGAGCCCTGGCCTCCTATCTGCTAAGCACACAGGAAGCCTGAACAAGTACCTCTTGTCTACTTTGTGCACAGCCAGATGATTCAGGGCTCAGCACCTTCTGAGGGTCCTTGTGGCCAAAGTGATAAGAAAAAGACTTATCAACGCAAAATGGCTCTGGGTAGCACTGCAAACATAGTGATACCAAGACAGCCAAAATCCTGTAGGAGTGGGCTGCCTGGAGGAAGAGTCATCATGCTACTTCTGCTCTGGGCAAGCATCTGCAGACATTTCAAACAGGAGGTCCTGTTTTCCAACATCAGAATCTTCTGGGGAACAAACTGCTGAAGAGTAGGGAAGGAAGGGTTATTACTGAAACACACCCTACAGTTTAGGGGATGTTAATTTTCTCTAAAATGAGAAAACTAACATCAGAAGCCAGGCAGTGGTAGTGCACACATTTAATTCCAGCACTCGGGAGGCGGAGGCAGGCAGATCTCTGAGTTCAAGGCCAGCCTGGTCTACAGAGCAAGTTCCAAGACAGCCAGGGCTACAGAGCAAAACATCTCAAAAAACAGGGGGAAGAGAAAGAGAGAGAAAGGGGTGGGGGTGGGGGTGGGGGTGGGGTGGGGGGGGTGGGTAGAATCTAACATCAGAATTTCTTCTCTTATTACCTGCTTTTTAGGGCTTTTTAAAATTAATTTATTTATTTTCATTTTATTTGCATTGGTGTTTTGCCTGCATGTATGTATGAGGGTGTCAGATCCTGGAACTACAGACAATAGTTGTTAGCGGCCATGAGGATGCTGGGAGTTGAACCTGGGTCCTCTGGAAGATCAGTCAGTGCTCTTAACCATTAAGTCCCCTCCCCCCATACTTTTGGGGCTCTTTAATGAAATAATGACAGGCATGATAGCTCATACTTACAATTTTAGCATTGGGGAGGTTGAGGCAGGAAGATTGCTGTGTATTTGTGGTCAGTTTTGGCTACAAAGTGATATCTGTCTCAAAGACCAGACAGATAGACAGACAGACAGAAAGACACAAACCTACACAACAGCTCTGTTCCCCCAGCATTTCAGAGATGTGCCAACTCTTGCTTAGCATGATCTATTACAAATTAACGGTGACCATGACTTCCTTTTACTTTCACCAGCACCAACAACCAGACTGGCTTGACCTATAATGACTTCTGAAGAGAACACAGGCTACATAAAGATTTCTTCTTCCGAAGTCCTGAAGACAGAATAGGTTTACTGTCTACTTAGAAGCCTTAAGAATTCCTAGCACTTGGGAAGTTGAGGCAAGAGATCTCAAGTTAGAGGCCTGCCTGGACTACAGAGCAAGCCCCTGACTCAAAAACAAGCCCACTACCATGCCAACTGCAGTAAGGTTAATTCCCAAATCATACATTTGATGTTTCAGTAAGGCAGACTGACTGCTCTGATGATGGAAGTTGGTACAGTTTCCGACTTATTTAAGAAGGACTTCACAGCATGCTGTCAGGTCACAAGTCACAGAGATGACAGACAAGGGCAGATAGGGAAGGGCTAGGTGGCACTAGCAGAACCTGACTCCCCTAAACTTTGAAATCTGAAGTTTCAGAAGCAGAAACCTAGGTTCTTACCTCAGTCCCTAGTAGTCTGGGCACATCCAGCTGCCCAGGTCTCCAAGCTCCTCCATGCACACTCTGCTCTGTACCCCCCCCCCCCCACTCAAGAATATATTTTAAACCTGGGTTTGGTGGCTCACACCTGTAATTCCACACTCAGAAGATGGACAAGAAGATCAGGAGTTCAAGGTCATCCTCAGCTACATAGTGAGTTTGAGGTCAGCCTGGACTACATTAAACCTGTCTCAATAAAACACAGAGGAGGGGGCTGGAGAGATGGTTCAATGATTAAAAGTACCAACTGCTCTTTGAGAGGACCTGGGTTGAATTCCTAGCACCCACATGGCAGCTCACAACTGTCTGCAACTCCAGTTCCAGGGGATCCAACATTCTCACAGAGACATACATGCAGGCAAAACACCAATGCACATAAAATAAAAATAATAAATAAAACATTATTTATTTATTAAAAATAAATAAAACACAGGGGTAAAAAGGCTTACAAAATAGCCAAGAAGAAAGGGACTTTTTCCATTAAAACCCACAACAACCATAGTAAAATGTGTCTTCTTATACCTAAGGACACCACACCCTCCTAACTTCTGTAGATGGCAGATCCATGTGCCCTTGCTCCATAAGCACCCTTCTCCAAGCCGTCTCTCCCAAAGAGAACAATTTGTACAGCAAGGGACTCAGTAAGCAACTTGGGGTCCTGCCTGTTTAAAGAGTTGTAGGACAAGGTCCTTGCTCTTGCAAAACCCCCTTGCCTATCTCCATTTCATCTCTAATTCAAATACTTTCCTGCCCACTAAGCAGGGAATCCCAGCAGGAGCAGGACTCCATGTGTCTGTTCCCAAGGCAATCCCACAGAAGGAGGGCATAATTCATAGTCACAGAAGGAATGTAGATCTAGAAAACCCTCAGGACTCTCTAGATCTCAGTAGGTCTTTGCTTCAAACACTCCTCCAGTGACTGCTAAAAATGGGGAGTTACAGAATATTTTCATTTAGACTCAGCCAATTCTGATTTCTTTTTAAAAGTCATCCATCAATTCTTTCTAGACAGTTGAGTTACTGTCTAGTTTCTTTATGCTGTGGCCAATGCCTGGTACTGACCAATTAGGGAGGTGACAGCTAGCATGAGGTTCACAGTGCTCAGCTTCATGTGAAATATTGCTGGTTGCTTGATACTGTGTAGCCCTAGTGATGTTTTTAAAAAACATTATAAATGTATAATACAAAGTAGACATGGTTTTGGCAAAAACTTTTTTCTTAAAGGAGTAAACTCCAGTTTATTTAGACAATGCCCCAAAGCAGACACTGCCAACAAGCTGGTGGGGACCGATCTAAATAATTCTGGTAACAGGCTCTACTGACCTCACACGGTGAGCGCCCGCCAGTTAAGAAAAGGCACCCATAGCCTTCCAACAGGTGTCTGCAGATCTGAACGCCCTTGTCGAGGCTGAGGTCAGGCCGGGGCCCACCGCAGCCCACTGGTCCCCCAGGGTTCCTACCTGACAGCCTCCCGCGCTCAGGGCGCACCAGCCCCAGGAGCTTCCACACTTCTGAGCCCCGGGTCGCCGCGGGCCGCTGCCGCGAGTCGTTCCCAAGGTCTCGCACATTGGCGGCGGCTGCCGGGACTCCCTGGAACCTGGCGAACAGGGGATGTGAGCCGCGGGGTCCTGCCAGTATCCAGCACCTGCGGGCCCCTGAGGACGTGGCCCACCGCCCCACGCCACCGGGCAGTCGGGAGAGGGGCGCGGGAAAGCGGAGGCCCGGGGTCGGCTCATGGATTAGGGACGTCCATGCGCGCACCAGCGGGTTCCACTCAGAAGCCAGCCATGTCCTAGAGGAGACGGCCGGGGCCCAAGCACGCACGGCAGGGCCCCGGCGCGTAATCAGCAGCAGCGCCCTGGCAGGGGGCCTGCGCATGGCGCTGCGTCTGCCTGGAGAACCTCACCCGCCGGTCCGGCCGCACGCCCCGGGACCCTCCTGGCCCGGCCCGAGCGCAGGGCGGGGACGCAGCAGCGACCCGCCCCTCCCGCCCCATCGGGCGGGCGCCCGGGCCGCGCCTTCCGCCGCGCAGGGACCACCCCTGGGCGGCGACCAGCCGGTGGCCCCAGAGCAATGCCTTGTCTAAGCTGCAGTAGCAAGCGCCTGCGCCCGCGAGCTGCACGCGGAAGATTTTTCGCGCTCTAGAGCCCTTCGTTTGCGAACCCGGGAGCGTCCGAGCCCTTTCTCTCGCCGGCGACGGGCGGAGTGCGCACGCGCCGTGCTCAGGTCGCTGACTACAGACCAAGGCTGAGACCATTGGGTGCAGGATGGTACCTAGTCGCTCAGTTCTTGGGCCGCTGTGGTGCGGTTGGCGGACAGTGAAGTCTCCACACCTTGGAGGACTGAGCAATGTAGGAGGTGCCGCAGAGGGAGCTGCACCGCGTAGAGGCCCGGAGAGCAAAAGTGGTCTTGCCTGCAGTAGTCTTAAGGAGAGCGGTGGGGGTGGGGGTGGAACCGTATGGAGGATCGGGGTGAGGAAGGGGGAGAGTGTGCTGGACCAGAACGAAATGCAAGAGAGAGGCACTCGCCCCTGGTTAAAAATGTATGAGTTCAGCCGGACGTAGTGGCACACGCCTTTATTCCCAGCACTTGGGAGGCATAGGCAGGCGGATCTCTGAGTTCGAGGACACTCTGGTCTATACAGTGAGTTGCAGGACAGCCTGAGGGACATATTGAGACCTTGTCTCATAGAAAAAAAAAGATAATAAAAATTTTAAAGATGGGTTCACAAAACAACCTCAAAATAAGTACTTTAGTTCAATAGTCCTAAAAACCAACACGAATGAGGGCGGCGGAGGGGGACCTTAAGGAACACAACATCAGACTTTCAAACGTCTCTGAATTTGCAGGATTCTTCCTCTTTTTACCCCAATCCCAACCCTGGAAACGTCACTTATTAAGCTAGGGAGTCGGGGGATGATACAGCTCAGTTGATAGAGCCTTCCCTTCACATCACCAGGCCACCTGAGTTCAGACAGATACAGAAAAAAAACCCAAAACCAAGCAGGTGGCGGCTGGCTGGAGTTTGCTTCGCTTTTCTTTTTTTTTTCTTTTCTTTTCTTTTCTTTCTTTCTTTCTTTCTTTCTTTCTTTCTTTCTTTCTTTCTTTCTTTCTTTCTTTCTTTCTTTCTTTCCTTCTTTCTTTCTTTCTTTTCCCCCCTCTCTTAGAAAATTTCCATGTTTCGCCTAGACATATTGGGCATGCCTTTAATCCCAGCACCCAGGAGGCAGAGGCAGGTGGATCCCTTTGAGTTCCAGGCCAGTTTGGTCTACATAGTGAGTTCCAGGATAGCCAGGGCTACATACAAAAACTCTGTCTCACAACAAACAAAAAACCCAACAAAATATTGATATAAACAATTTCCATATTTGTCTGGATTCCTGAGAATCCAGAATTTTAGCATCTTTTATGTTTTCACTCTCAGACAAGGGCCCCACCTACACTTGGAAGTTATGAGGTGGAGAGGGATGAGCAACAATGTGAGTGAGGTTAACTCTGCCTTTTACAAGTTGGGGGAGTGGGAAGCAGGCATGTCCTTCTTTAAAATCCAGCCCTGAAGCCCAGTGAGACTTGAGTTTTCTTAAGTGGCCTCCCCATCAGTGCAGAAATTCTAAACTCCAAGGTGTCACAGTGTGAATTGCACTCCACTGACTCATGAGGACTCAAATCCCTTTCCAGGCCCCAGAGAGTACCTCCTCTTTCTTTTTGGACCCTAGCTGAACAGCATCAAGGAGTGAGTATTGTACAGGCTGGCAAAAGTAACCACTTTTTAAAAACTGTTATTATTTTACGTGTATGAGTGTTTTGCTTGCATGTATGTCTGTGTACCACATTCACCTGGAAAGGGTGTGGGATCTCTGGGAACTGGGGTTACAGATGGTGATGATATACATGCTGGGAATTGAACCCTGGTCCTCTAGAAGAGCAGCAGTGCTCGTAACCACAGAGCCATTTCTCCAGCCTGAGATTAACCATTTTAAGCCAAATCTAAGCTTCCTCTTACTTCTTACTTCTCTTTCCCTCTCCAGAACATACTTGCTGCTGTGAGGGCCAGAACTGAGGAGCTGTATCCTCTTTCCTAGCCTGATCCTCTCAGTCAGTACTGTCTGGAGCTGAGTCAACAGAAAAAATAAAAGCTGATTAGACAGAGCTAAACGCCACAGGTTTTCTGTTTGTAGGGTTTTTTTTTTGGGGGGGGGGGTGTCAATACAGTTTTGATGTGGCCCTAGCTGCCTTAGAATTCAGCATATAAAGATGACCGTGAAATTCAAGTAATCTTCCTACTTCTGTCTTCCAGGTTCGGGGATTACAGGTAATGCCACCCAGGAGGTTGAAACAGGAAGATCACCATGAGTTCAAAGCCAATCTGGTGCTGGGCGGCAGTGGTGCATACCTTTAATCCCAACACTTGGGAGGCAGAGCCAGGTGGATCTCTGTGAGTTTGAGGCCAGCCTGGTCTACAGAGTGAGATCCAGGACAGGCACCAAAACTACACAGACAAACCCTGTCTCGAGAAAAAACAAAACAAAACAAAACAAACAAACAAAAAGCCAATCTGACTACATAGAGAATGCCAGGTCACCTAGACTCATAGTAAGACCCTGTCTCAAACAAACAAACAAGCAAAAAAGAAATGAGGGCCAGTGAAATGGCTCAGTAAATAAAGGTGCATGCTGCTGAGCCTGGGTTGGATTCTCAGAACATACATGGTGGAAAAAGACTGACTCCGACAGCTAGTTCTCTGACCTATGTAGGTGTGCTAAGGCATACTCATGCCCACACAACTACACACACACACACACACACACACACACACACACACACACACACACACACACACAAATAAAAGATGTAATAAAAATAATTAAATGAATGAAAAATTAAAAATCAGGGAAATAAATATTTTCCCTGAAAATAATTATCCTCCCAAAAAATATTACACTTGAACATACACAGTGAGACCTTGTGGATGGGAGGAAGGAATGAAAGACATGGATTAGGGGCTGGAGAGATGGCTCAGAGGTTAAGGGCACTGGCTGCTGTTCCAAAAGTCCTGAGTTCAATTCCCAGCAACCACATGGTGGCTCACAACCATCTGTAATGAGATCTGGTGCCCTCTTCTGGCCTGCAGGGATACGTGCAGACAGAACACTGTATACATAATAAATCTTAAAAAAAAAAAAAGAAAGAAAAGAAAGACATGGATTACCCAAGAAATTAGGACAATCTCCTTGGCTTCAATAAAAGCACAAGGAATGCTCTAAAGTATGCTGGCAAGGAAAGAAGCAGGCTACTTAGAAGTGGGTGAGTCACCGGTACAAAATCCCCCAGCACTCAGGAAGCAGAGGCCAGTGGGTTTCTATGGGTCCAAGAACAGCCTAGTTTATACATCATGTTCCAGGCCAGGCAGAGCCATACAGTGAGACCCTGACTTGAAAAAAGCAAACAGACAGACAAAATAGTACAGAATCCCCAAGCAACACAGAGAAAGGCTTAGCAATGCTGAGATCAAATGGAAGTTCAAGTCCTGCCACAAGACAGAAAGAGCCCTTGGGTGGAGGTGTGACTGGCCAGGAGGAGTTCTGGCCTTAGGTGAACAAAATCTTAATAGGCTTAGTGGTTCATGGGTGTCAAATTCTAAAGTGATCTCTAGAGGAAACTTGAGAGCAGTCCTACCTGCTGGGGCTAGTATATTCAGAGGACAATAGAGCAAATACATAGGGTACAGTGGGAGTAGAAGTAAACAATGTCCTGGCTTGCAGTCCAGGAACTGATGGGAGAGCTCTGACCAGACCTGTAGCTTGTATTTGGAGCTTGAGCGGTGGGAAGGTTGATGCCTGGAGACGAATTATGTAGTAAGCAGCCACAAAGTCATAGAACCCAGTCTAGTAGAAGTGTTTTAGAAATTGCCTTGAAGCTTCTGGTGACTCCATACTCTGCTTTCTGAGAATGCTGCAGCTAGAGCCTTATCTCTCAACAGTGTCTCAGGAAGACAGGCCAGCAAAGTTCGCTGCAGCATCTCAGAAGAGTCCAAAAAAGGGTTGAAATTTGGTCCCTTCAAATGACCAGGTTGAAATGCTAACTCCCAGTCTAGAACCTTGTCTGGAGACTAGGGATGGCAGATGCAGTTCACCGAAGAGGAGACAAATGAGAAATGATCTCTCCCTCCCTCCATAGCCCGAGTATGGGGGAGTGATGCTCATTAGTGGTCAACCTGCCAGGTCCTCACCCTGTGACAGTAACGGCAGAGACAGTCATGCAGCTGCAAGCCAAGGGGGAACAGTTTGCCAGCAAGCCATGTAAAGCTGTGAGGAGACACGAAAGTCTACCCTGTGATGCTGAATGCCAGACTTCTCTCCTCAAGAATCCTGAGATAACAGCCTTGTGTATTAAGACACTAAATCTGTGGTACATCATTATGGCAGTGCCAGCTGACTTACTTAAAACACAACATAACCTGTCATCCCAACTGCTTGAGAGGCAGAGATGGAAGGACGGCTTGAGCACATGAGTTTGAGACCAACGGGGTGGGGGGGGGGGCGGTGGGGGGGTTTAAATAGCAAGACCTTGTCTAAAAATACACATATAAAATGAGTTGTCACAGTGGCTCACACCTGTAATTCTAGAACTTGGGAGGCTGAGGCAGAAATGTTATGGATTTCAGTCCAGCCTGGGCTACAGAGGTGGAACCTCTCTTTCAAACATAAAAACAACAACAAAAAAAGCCAGGCATAATGTCATAGGTCTTTGATCCCAGCACTCCTAGCACTCAGACGGAGCTCTGTAAATTCAAGGCCAGCCTGGTCTACAAAGTGAGTTCCAGGCCAGCTAAGTCTACACAGTGAGACTGTGTCTCAAAACAGTACCAAGAAAATAATAAATAAAATAAGACAGTGAACCTAATTCTACAGGTTTACAATATTTAGATACAATATTTTTTTAAGAGCCTGGAGTTAGATTCATATAAAAAGAAAAATTATACAGAGCTAGATAGCTCAGCAGTTAAAAAGCTACTGCTCAATGGGCATGGTGGCACATGCCTTTAATCCCAGGACTCTGGAAACAGAGGTAGGTAGATCTCTGTGAGTTCGAGGCCATCCTGATCTACATAGTGAATTCTAGGACAGCCAAAGCTACACAGCAAAACTTGGTCTTTTTAAAAAGGGGGGGTGGGTGGGAATGGAGAGATGGCTCGGCAGTAATAGCACTGGCTACTCTTCCAGAGGACCCAGGTTCAATTCTCAGCATCCACATGGCAGCTCATAACTGTAACTCCAGTTCCAGGGGATCTGACACCTTCACACCAATGCACATAAAATCAATTTATTTTTTTAAAAATAAATAATTTTTTTTTTAAAAGAACCCATTGCTCTTGAGTTCCCAGAATTCACATCAGGTAGCTTACAACTGCCTATAACTCCAGCTCCAGGGGAATGTAGTAACTCTGGTCTCTGAGGGCACCTGGATTCATGTGCACATACAATACACACACACACACACACAGACACACACACACACACACACACTTTAATCCTGGAATGAGTGATTGGATATTTGGAAATCCATTAATATACCGTCTTAATACACGTAAGAAGAAAAATAATGACTAGCTCCATAGAATCTGAAAAAAAAAAACCTGAGAAATCAAAACTTATTTAAAAAAAATATGAAAAACACATGAAAACAACACCTGATGGTTACATGGTTATTTTGGTGGTGGGATTTTTTTTGGGGGGAGGGTTGTTGTGGTTTGTTGAGACATGCTGTCACTGTTGGATTTCTGTAGAATGTCCTTGTAGTTGTTGTTACTGTCTTTTGTTTTTTGACAGCATCTCCCTATATAGTCCTGCTCCCTGTGTAAGCCCAGGCTGGCCTCAGACTCCCAGTGAGTGTCCTGGTGCTCCCTCCTGACTCCTGCAATTGCAGGTGTGCACCAGTAAGCCTGTGAATTCATATGATGAAAGGTATATTTCTTAGTTTTTGTTTTGTTTTTTTGGTTTTCAAGACAGGGTTTTTCTGTGTAGCTTTGCGCCTTTCCTGGAACTCACTATCTAGACCAGGCTGGCCTCGAACTCACAGAGTTCCGTCTGCCTCTGCCTCCCGAGTGCTGGGGTTAAAGGCATGCGCCACCACCGCCTGGCTATTTCTTAGTTTTAAACCAGCCTCTTTCTTAACTTCATACAGTCCTGTTCAGCTCCAGGACAGAGAAGGGAAATTGGTATCTACATGGCTGTTCAACAGCACACTAGAAGCTGGGTGTGGTAGCTCTCAACTATAATGATTGCTGTGTGTTCAACACCAGCCCAGGCTATACAGTGAGTTCCAGGCTAGGCTGAGCTGCACAGAGAGATCTTGTTTGATTAAAACAAAGAAACATAACAGCTAATAAGTAAAACAAGCAAAAAAAAATTCTGATGGGGTTTTTCAGCTAAATTAAGTGTTGAAAATAGTTTTTAGGTTGTCAAAAATTACAAGGCATGGCTGTCTCATGCAAATATGAAGCCAAACTGTGCCAAAGGTTTATTGCTAAGGAATCAATGAGGGACCAACAGATGCTGAGCATGAGGAAGTTCATTCTTTAATTAGGAAAGATTCTTATTTCAAAGACACAGTAAATTCGATACATTCATTACACACAAACCTAATTGATTTTCAACACGGCAACACCTGATAATTTTTTAGGTTATCTTTACTCTGAAATATCGTTTGCCACACTGTCAGCTTTCCTTATCTTTCTCCCTCAGAGCTGGAAATACCCTAATCAGTTGTAAGCAGCAGAACAAACGTAGGTTTCCTAGCAGGCCTGTAAGTCACTGGACACTGAGACAACCTTAATGATCTTTTTGCCTGGAGCTTTTGGGGTTCCTCCTCTCTAGTCAGAAACACCTTATACAGTGCAGTCCCATCTCAAACTTGGTGTTTTCCAGCCTGGCCTTGAACTTTTGCCCCAGCCCCCTGCCTCTACCTCTCAAATGATGGGATCACAGGTATGAGTCACTATGCCCAGCTTCTTTAGGGCCATTTTATAATTCAACCCAAAACTCTGGAGAAATGGCTGAAACAATGGGTCAGTGCCCTTAACAACCTGTCGATCACCATGTAGGCTTTTTTAAAATCTTGCTTTTCTGCCCCACTTTGTGGTTTTAGAGCATTGGTTCTCAACATGTGGGTAACGTGGGTCAATGCTGCAACCCTTTAATACTGTTCCTCATGTTGTGGTGACCCCCAACCTTAAAATTATTTAATTGCTACTTCATTACTGTAATTTTGCTGTTGTTATGAAGTGTAATGCAAATATCTGATATGCAGGGTATCTGATATGTGACCCTAAAGGGGCTGTGGCCCACATGTTGAGAACCACTGCTCTAAAACCACAAAGTGGTTCAAGTGGGGCAGACAGAAAAGCAAGATTTTACAGAAGCCTACAAGGCAATCAGCGGGTTGTTCAGGGCACTGACCCACTGTTTCAGCCATGTCTCCAGGTCATTCTGTTCCAGGAAGCAAGTGAAGTCAAACTTGGCAAGTAAGCAGAACCAGCAGTGCTTTACGTAAATCACCAAATAAATCAATGAAGTAGTATCTAATAATTGATCTTTTGGGGCATGGTGGCACACACCTTTAATCCCAGAACTCCAGAGACAAAGGTAGGTGGATCTGAGTTTGAGGCTAGCCTGGTCTACAGAGGAAGTTTTAGGACAGGCAGGGCTACACAGAGAAACCTTGTCTCAAAACAAACAAACAAAAAAAAAAAATTGGTCTAAAAAAAAACCTTATTCTACTTCAATAGCCTCCCTGTGGCATCATGCATCACAAGCTACATAAAGCTTTGCTGAGATCTTTTTAAGGCACAGACATGGTTATTAAAGAGCCTTTGTGCCATTTGGTGGGAAATAAATGCCTGTGATTCCCCAGGAAGCCGATGCAGAAGGATCACAAATTCAAGGCCTTACAAGGGCAATACACCCTGGGAAATTTAGTATGACCATATTTCAAACTTTAAATAAGTAAATAAACGGCTAGGGATGTAGCTTGTAGAGAGTGCTTGCCTAGTATGTGTAAGGACCTGAGTTCAACCCCACTACGCGCACACACACACACGGGGGAGGGCGCAAGTGAGCGCATCTTGGTCAGGGATAAATTATGCCCCCTGGTATCTACAAAACCAGGTTCAGGAGAAGCCAGTCTAGACTTGTTGGCCTTGGACCTATAGCCTCCAGAACTGTGAGATCAGGTTCTGTCAGGGAAGCCTGGCAATGGTGTGTTCTGTAAGGAGGCACTAGCTGACTATCAGTCACCAGGTTGGGAAAGACCGCTATCTCACTCAGTAATGCAGAGAACAATTTATGCTGCTAAGTCAGGAAAGTATGCTCCTACATGCTAGAACAAAGGAAGAGCTACAATCAGATGCCCACTGGTAGTGATCTTAAAGCCAGAGATAGTCAGAGATGCTTAACACAACTCAGACAGGCTTTTGAAACAAGAGCTTACATTTTGTAACTCACATGAAAGAGAATGGAAGCCCAAGGAGAGGCATCAATGCCATTTTCTGAAGGCATCAAGGGCCAGCCATTCCGACATTTAATATAACCTAAGTCCTGCCATCACAACATCTGGTAACAGCTTAGCAGATCTGTACTACAGATATGGAAACATTCAAAGATGTCCACATAGTTTGCTCAAGTGCAATCATGATCTAAACCCATGTGGTCAACCCCAGCCCAGCCCTACATGACCTGGCCACCCTGGATTTGCTCTTCCTGTTCTACTCCAGCCTCTTCAGAAGCTATAGCTGAATAAGGGTTTTATCTAATATTTTCTGAATGGACTCCTTTGAGGTCTATGATCATTTGGATTCCTGGAAAAGTTCTCTACCTACCTTCTAGTTAGGCGGGGTCTATACAAATGGAGAAAGCATGGCAAATATCTTTAGTATGAAAAATAAGGTATTTTAACAGCAATGGAAAAAGTAACTGATGCAGTGCTGATTCTGAACTCTGTATGAATAGACTCACCATTCAGGAATTCTTTTTTGTTTTCACTCAACACCATAAGGTATATGGGCTGTGTTTTTCTTGGTGACACCATACTGCTTTCCAGACTGGCTACAAACTTGAATTCTTAGGTAGGTACTTCAGTCCTTTTTTTTGTCCCTTACTTTAACGTTGCCAGCAAAGAGCAATGGCAGCTGGTGAAGGTAAACTGCAGGCATATGGCGCCCTCTTGTGTTATGCTTCGTGTAGACCGTAACAGTGTTACAGGATCTTGCAGGATCTTGTGTAGGCTACCCTGGTGTTACAGCTTATGAATGGGCTTCCTCAGCACTAAATAGTAGCGCGTTAGAGCTCCCGGGTCCGGAATGTTGGAGACCCTTGGCCCTAAAGCCTTGACAGCTCTCTAAAACTCTATGGCAACTAGATTTTCTCCTCTCTGGGCTCTTCACTGCCTTCTATTCTTCTTTAATCTCAGCTCTGCTCTGTCTCGACATCTGTCCTTTTTTCCCTTTTGGTTGTTGAGACAGAATCTCACTATGTAGCTCAGGCTGGCCTCAAACTTGTGGCTATCCCCCACCCAACCCCCGCATCAGCTTTCTAAGTGCTGGCACTACAGGAATGAGGCAAGATGCTCAACTAACATTTGAAGAATGGAATCTTTCGACAACTCTATTTTTTTTTTTAACGTCTACTTAAAAGAAAAAGGATTTATTTTTAACTGATGCGGACGGGTGTTTTGCCTGAATGTATGTCTGTACCACATGCATGCAGGTGCCCAGGGAGGCCAGAAAAATGTCAGAACCCTGGAATTGGAGTTACAGACAGTTGTGAGCTGCCATGTGGGTGCTAGGAATTAAACCTGGATCCTCTGGAAGAGCAGCCAGAGCTCTTAACCACTGAGCCATCTCTCCAGTTTGTTTTATTTTAGACTGGTTTTGAACTTGGGGCAATCTTCTTGCCTCAGCCTTCTGTGCTGCTGGGACTATAGGCTTGTACCACCATGCCCAACTCCACCGTCCTTCTTGCTCCTGGCCCTGGCCACTCTTTAGAGCTGCTCAACTGCCTCTTGTTCTGCCTTCTGTCACAGTTGCTACTGTTCAGGAGGCAGCAACCGTCGTTCTTTTGCTGCTGCTGCTGCTCTTTCCACCTTTGTCAATGGCTGGTTTTGAAGCTCTGCCTCTTTGGCAGCTGTCAATGCAACCAGCTGCTCTGCAACTCTTACGTTGGACACAGAAAGCTCAGCTCTGCCTCTTCTTCAGCTGTCAATACAGCACATCACTCCATTGCTTCTGCAGCTACACTGAAAGTACCAAGACCACTCAAGAGAAACATTAGGATCCACTGGGCAATACTAAGAAAAGCAGCATGGGAGGGCCTCCCAGCCAACTCACCAAGTGAGCTAACAGGCTGCTTAAATGCTTATAGAGTAAAGGGATGTTTGTACCAATCACAGTAAACTGTGTGTGCAAATATTTTTATCCGTGCCAGTCATAACACTCTTTTATACCCAAAACAGCGGTCTCTACTACCAGAGAGAGTGCTCTCCACTCTGACCTAGATGGAAAAGCTGCAGGACTACCTAGAATTCAGTGACGCTTATTACAGCAAAGAGTCCAGTTGAAACAGTCCTGGATTGTGTTATACCTTCAGGAGCCAAAGAAATAGCTGTAGTTGTGTGTGGTTTCTTCAAAGCATGCACAGTGTGTTCAAAACAGCAGTGTTGGCATAAGGACAGTCTTGCTGGCTGTTTGACTGACAATCCTTTTGCTGAAGGTAGCTAGGGTGGCAAGAGAGTCCAACAGCTGTCAATAAGGAAGTCAGATTTTCCTAACACCAACATCTCATTGACAGGAAAATGAACATCGGGAGTGTTTAAAATTAGAACTTAAGGATTTTAACACTAATTCAAGCTAATAATGACTTTAACCATGCTTTAAGAATGTTTAATGAAGGCCCAGTGTTTCTGGGTGTGGTGTGCCTTCCTCAGTCTATTTCTATTCACCCCTAAAAAGAGAACAATGCCAGCCCAGAAGAAATTATTCAAGTCCAGCTTGATGAACAGGTTTTCTTGGGGTGACTTGGGCAGCTGCCACATCCAAAACCCCACCTCAGTACAGTGTGGCTTTCCTTTCTTTTCCGTTTGAGACAGGGTTTCTCTGTGTAGCCCTGGTTATCCTGGAACTATGTAGACCAGGATGGCCTCAAACTCAAGAGATCTGCCTGCCTTTGCCCACTGAGTGTTGGGATTAATGGTGTGCTCCACCACACCCGGCCGGGAGAGGACTTAAAGCTACCACCCCTGGAGTTCTATATACAACTTGTAGACAGCTATACCACTCCTCTCCCTTTGTAACTGTTTACTGCTTATAACCTCAGAGAGGATCATGAGAACGCCTTCCTTCTTCCAAGAAGGGATGTTCCACTCTGAAGGAAACAGCTACCCGACACAGGGAGAGGCAAGGCCCCCTACTGTCTGTTTGATGGGTGTATAGTGGGAATCTCCTTGTTTTAAAACCATTTCAGCTTACGGTTAGGGCATCTTTTCATCACTGTGCTCACAGAGGTCAGAAGAGGGCATCAGATCCCTTGGAACTAGAGTTCAGGATGGCTGCAACCAGGTGGGCTATGGGCTACTATGTGGGTGATGCGAACCTGAACCAGGTCCTCTGCAAGAGGAGATGCTCGTAACCTCTGAGCTATCTCTCCAACCCCTCTTACTTTTTTTTAACAGAGGGTCTCACTAAGGCTGCCCAATCTGGTCTTAAGCTTTTGCTCTTCCTGCCTCGACCTCCTATACATCTGGGATTATATGCTTGTACTACCTGGCCTGGCTCTAAGAGGGCTTCAGCAAATTCTTAACCTAAATTAGACCCCAACCTCCTTCATAGCATCTTGTATTGCACTGACAGATTGAAATCCTACTACTGATGTTATTTGTTGCCAACAGTCTCTGGGTTAGAGACAGTATTAATTTTGCTTACCACAGCATACCACCTTCTAACACAAATTCTGGACCAAAGAGAAACACATACTTGTAATCGCCTAAATGCCCTTCAGTGACTCAAGTTGACAAGGAATGCCTGTAACCTTTCCTAATGAGGGTAGGGTGGGACTAGCATTAACAAGACTCTGGGTTCAAACCTTAAGTACTACAAAACAAGAAAATCCCATGATGGCACTTTTCCTTTTTTACAGGTATCAGTGACAGAAATGTTGGTGTGGGTTGGAGTAGAAAATGAGCATTTCACCAAAACATGCCACTATGGAACAGGCTGAAGTATAGATCATCCTTTTAATCCACATGTATTAAAAGACCAATCAGAGAAAAGGCAAAATTGTTAGTCTACATTCAGTAGACGTCTTAAGCAACCAAGATAAACATGAGGATAAACATAAGAAACACAGAATCATGGCATCCTTAAAACATTGAATAGTTCCTGGTTTTATTTATTTTTATTTTCCCTGATTTTTATTTTTTGAGAAAAGGTCTTGCTGGGTACCCAGCTGGCCTCTTACAGTGATCCTCTTTCCTCTGTCTCTCAAATACTGGGATTACAGGTGTGTACCTTTAGGATTGATGCACACAGTTTTAGGTGTGCTTGCTATATCATATTTCAAAGTATACGACATTTTCCTGAAAACTGAAAATAAACTCAAGCCTTCCATTTCAACTTATCTGTATGGTTTTCCTAGCATAGGTGAGGACTTCAATTCAGACCATCTCTTGGCATAAACAGAACTCTTTTTTCTTTAGTAGACTAAAAAGATACATTAACTCCAAGCAAACACCTCTAAATTCTGAACCTTTAATACTTTACCGATAAAGAATTAAAGTCAATATATTTTACCTTTAGGACTACTTATTCTTTGTTATTTTTTGTTGTTGTTGTTTTTGTTTTTTGTCTTGGCTTGTTGTTTGTTTGTTTTAAAGACAGGATCTTATGTAGTCCAGGTTAGTCTCAAATTCCTGATCTTCCCAAGTGCTGGGATTATAGGCCACCATACCCATCATCTTGGAATTGTCTGACAACTTATTTTTGTTTTTAAACAGGGTTTCTCTGTGCAACTGCCCTGGCTGTCCTGGAATTTGCTCTATAGACCAGGTTGACCTGGAACTCAGAGATCCTCCCACATCTGCCTCCTGAATGCTGGGATTAAAGGCATGTGCTACCATTGCCCAGTCCAACAATTTATTATTAATCTAGCTTTTAGACCTCTTATAGTTTACAATGGGATTTCTTTTTCTCTCTTTATTTCTTTTCTCTTTTTTCTTTTGAAACAGTGTCACACACCATGTACACCCTTGGTTACCCTGGAACAGACTATGTAATGTAGACCAGGCTGGCCTCAATTTCAGAGATCCACTTTTATCTGCCTCCCAAGTGTTGGGATTAAAAGGCGTGTATCAACATGTTCAGCTACAATGGGATTTTTTTTCCCAAGGAAGCTAAAGTGGGACCCTCCTAAAAAGATATTCATCTCTTGCTAGCAGCCAGCAACATTGGATGTATTACTGCTGTAGATAATTCAACTGGAGACCAGGAAGAACATGATGAAAACTAAATTGAACAGAATAGAAGAATAGACCACCATGCCTGCTTTGTGGCTGATTTGGCCTATGCTCTGGCCACTACTCTGAAAAAGATAAGAGACACCCTTCCAGGACTAGCGTATAAATGAGATGCCACACTTCTTTTTTTTTTTTGAAACTAAATACATTTTAATAGAAAACAAAATACAAAATAACTCTTTCCAGAAAACAGAAATATTAAATCCTTTTCCACACATCAGAACTTCCTTTGTCCTTAGAGCATGGTTTGATACTCGTGAGTGTGCACTCATGATTCATTCCTGTGTTCACTATACTGGTACTGCAGTGAGGGGTGGAAGCAGATCATTGAGGGAGAAAAAGACACCAAAAAGCCACCTCTCAGAATAAACAGTCATCTGGAAATCCAGCTTTCTTAAGTCTATCTTGTGACTTATTCAAAATTAGTCTTGATCATAATTTTGTTGATGGTGCTAGGATGGAACTGTGGACAACTGGCTCAGGTGCCGAGGTGCACCCTCTGCCCACCACAGTCTTTCTTTCCAGGTAGAGAAGTCCTGACAGAGTGCAGCCAATAAAACAATCTTTCTTCCCCACCATCACTCCAAGAGCCCACTGTTCAGTTAAGCGACCTGCCTGCTTGCAGAAGCACATTATATGGTGCCCCTTCTCCTGATACACTGGGCTACCAAAGTCTGAATTCCCTGAACCTCAAAATTCCAAGTATCATAGCCAGTGCCAGGAGTCAAACCTGCAGATAAAAGCAGATTCATCTCTGCCAGTGCTAGGTTTCCTCTTCTCAATAATAATTATTAATTATAATAATAATAAAAATCCTGGTTCTATCATTATGGAAAAGAAAGACTGCTAGATCATCCCTTCTTTTCCTAGTTCCTGTCCCCACTTCCCTCGAGGGGTAGCCACAGGAGACACTGTCTACAGCTGCTGCAGGGGAGTTCTGCAACTGTCCAGTAACCCTACTGGGGAGAGACAGATGCAAAAGCAAGGTGCCTGCATAGAGCCAGGAGGCCTCAAGTCTGAGCATCCGGTTCACAACTGGAGTCTAGTGCACCAGGGCTGTGTTGGGTGAGTGTGGGGTAGGGGAGGGCTCTTTTGCAATCACTGATTCAGTTTTAGCAAGTCCTGGACTACGACCAGTCTTCCAGCCCCACCCAGTCTGCCACCTGAATAAAAACTTAATGTTCTTGATTTTCTTGTGTGATTCCAGTCACCAGGAGGAGGTTGCAGGCCATGAACTGTACACTCAGGACGTTGCTCATCTGTCCAGTGTACACGCCCACGAGCTCACCCGAAGAGCCATCAGCAGGTGTGTTACAGCACGTGCTTCTGATGTCCCAGACACGCACAGAGTTGTCCATGGAGGCAGAGGCAACCAGACCGCTGTCTGGGCTAAAGGCCAGACTGGTGATACTGTCTGTGTGGCCTCTCAGTTCTTTAAAAAGCGTCCCAGAGGCCAAGTCCCACAGCTTTAACCGCTGGTCCTCACCAGCAGATGCCAAGTACTTACCGTTGGGAGAAAAGGCAAGGGAAAGCACGGGACCTCGGTGACCTGTGAAGAGCCGCACTGAGTTCCCCTGTTGGGCACTCCAGAGCCGGACAGTTTTATCAGTGGAACCTGTAGCCAAGTAGTTTGAGTTGGGGTGGAATTTGACACAGTCCACATCAGCCAGGTGTCCTGCATATATCCTCAGCGGGTACGTCCGATCAAAAGACCACAGCCTGGCGGTACGGTCATGGGACCCACTGGCAAAATACAGGCTGTAGGGGCTGATGTCCACGTCCCACACAGGGTAGGCATGTCCCTGATACAGCACAGTGTTGGTGAAGCTCCCCAGGTCCCAGTACCTGATGGACATATCTTCAGAACAAGAGAGCAGCCCTGAGCTGTCTGCAAGGAACCGAGTGCTGTATACTGGGCCACAGTGTCCCCGAAGGATCTTCATTTCTGTGCCTGCATTATCTTCCTCATTCTCCTGGAACAAGGTGGGTGGGGTGGTAAAACACACAAGAAAATATTCAGTGGTCTCACAAGGAATTTAAGCCCAAGAGAGGAAAAGGAGAGAACAGGGCCTGGCTGGAAGCAGTACCTGTCAGAGGGCATGCCCTTCATGGCCACTTACAATGCCCAACCACAGGCCACATCGGATTGAAGATAAATACTTTTTGAGTGAGCATCTGACTGAAAGGCAAGCCTATAGGACATCCATTACTAATTCTGATAGATATCTTTTGAAAAGACGGACTTCTGAATTGATATTAAATTCTTAGATTCTCCTTAAAGAGCTCTTTCCGTTTCTATTCCATTTAATGAAATCTAGAGATAAGCCTGGTAGTATAAATCTGTCATCACAGTACTGATCCTGAGTTCAAAGACCAGCTGAGACAAAATGAGAGCCTACTTTAGAAGAATCTGAAGGGCTTCAGCCAAAATAAAACCTAATTGCATAGGAACTTTAAACCAGAGTATACAGCTACCAAGAGACCATGAACATTGATAGGTAAAAGCTGGATATGGTGACTTACGTCTGCAACGCCAGTACTTAGGACCACCATCAAGATTTTGATATTACAGAGACTTTGTTGGGGTGAGGTTTGGGGGTGGGACAAAACAAAGGAAAGGACAGGAAGCTGGAGCGTCTCAAACATGTCTCCTGCAGTAAGGAACTTCACAGACTGAGGATGACAGTAAGGCGTGGTGGTGCGCACCTTTGATTCCAGCACTCAGGAGGCAGAGGCAGGCAGATTTCTAGGTTTGAGGACAGCCTGGGCTACGGAGATTGAGAGTGAGGAGGGGGGAGGCTTAAGACAGAGCCAAGTGATTCATGTCACTTTGGAAATATTTTTTTTTCCCATGGAAATAAAGACATGTCCACAGTAGTACTTGGAGATAAAGTGTGCTCGCTCCCACAGCCCTTTCCCAAAAGGCTGCAGCCTGTGTATAAACCATTTCTCCTCCACTCCCTCACAGGGAAGCTCCTGACCACTATAGCTGTGATTCTTCACTACAAGGGGTTTGAACACTGGAAGACAATCAAGACTCTCTAACACTCAGCTTTACTGGTTTCTGCATAGGAAAAAAAACCTTTTTATTAGGCATTGTTTCTTCTACTAGAAAACTACGAAGTCAAAGCAAAATAATTGCTTCCAATGTGTATGAAACTTGAGGGAGTTAAGCACTGGTGAATGTCTGAAATTACTCAAAAAGGCTACTGCAGACACTTCAAATTAGAAATGCAAAAGCATTTGGGGGCTCAAGAGAAGCTGATCACCAAGACTGTCTCTCTCAGCCCAAGTTTTTAACAGTAGTGACTGGTGACCGGAACTTAGGCCACTGTGCTTGCACCTTTCATGGCCATCCCAGAATAGCCACTCCACCTGACAACAGGTTGCTGCACTGATTGAGGAGACACTAGTTCTACAACCCATGTCCCTTTTCAAAGTGGGGCTGAGACCACTCTTGGCACACAGAGCTAGGACAGGTGCTAGCCTCACCAGTGTACTTCATGTTGGACAAGGCTGTGAAATAGCCTAGGTTTCTGCAGGGGAAGACAACAGTCACTACTGTTTAAATGTAGACCCCTAACTAGCAATCCTGTTTCTCACTATTTGAACCTGCACAGTGCACATTTGAGTGCACACAACAACAGACATGTAATGTGACCCCTAAGTCATTATCAGCTTAAGATCTGTTAGGCTCAATGGTGCCTCCTGCTTTTCAGACAGCAGTAAACACTGTCCACTCATAAATAATGCTGAGAGTTGGGAGAAGGGCTTTAACGTGCTTTTATCAGGCATGAGCGGGACTCAATGGCTATATCATTTGGTATTAGTCCAGCTTTGGCTGCCTAGCAGGGGACTACAGAGTACTGTTTGGTGGGACAGGTCAAGAGCACTCTAATAGGAAGGAGATACAAGAAAGAATAAGTGGCATCCCTACCTCCTCCTCCAGAGTGTCACAAGCTAGACGGATACGAGATGTGTCCACATGGTGGGGCTCTGATTTCAGCTTTTTGGAGCGCAAGCTCCAGAGCTTTATGCAGGAGTTGTCAAAGCCAGCAGCCAGAAGTTTGCTATCAGAGGAGATCTCTGCAGTATTCAGCAGCTGCTCTGTGTTATAGAAGGCATAGAAGCAGATGGTGGTGAGGGAGGGAGGTCCATCCTTGACCCGCTTGATACTCTCCTGCAAGACTTCCAGGGCAGCCTCATTCTGCAGAATTGGATTGGGCACATCTGGTGGCTCCAAGCCGCTGCTCTCACTTCGGGAGGAGCCACCACTGGCATAGAGCTGATAGTCTGTCCTCTTGGCAGGCTGAACGTCCAGGTGAATGTGCACGGCAAGCACCTTGCACAGGGCAGTGTTGTTATCGCTTTGGAGGTAGCGGATAAGGTAGTTGTAGCTATCTTCCTGGAGACGGACCACGTACTTGTTGTCCAGGAATGCACGAAGCTGGAAGTTTGACAGAATGTCCTGGATGGTCTGTGTGGTTTGCAGCTGCTCAATGATGTCCTTCTGACTTGCATTCTGTAGGAACATTCCATGGAAGCGGCTATAGAAGCTTTCCACTGTGCTCTTGGGGCCACTCTGGACCAGGTTGAGGTGGAGGTAGACAAAGAGGGGGTAGAGGAGAGGCATAACTTCATGGCTGTGCTGGGAGTCAGAATCTGCTATGAGAAACAGCAAAAACTCACTCAGTAACCGAGAAACAAGAGGACCCCCTAGAGCCAGTTACCCAACACTTCCTGCCCACAGAACCTAGAGGTTCAAAGTCTCCCCAATCAAACAAGAAAGAGCAGACTTGGAGGTTCAGTAATGGTTGGGGGATCTGGCCATGCCTTGTACAGCTGTAGTTAGGTCTATAGTCCAGCATCTTCCCTATTACTTCTCAAGTCAGAAACCCTGCCTCTGAGGATCCTTAGATGGATTTAGGCAGACTGCATTTTCCACAAAAGCTTTCATCTTGATAAGCTTCAAGCTAGGAACACAAGTATGTTTAAAATCTTCCAGATGGCAAGCAGGGGTGGTGGTAGTTCATGCCTTTAATTCCAACACTTGGAAGGCAGGTGGATCTCTGTGTTTGAGGCCAACTTGATCTATATAGTTCCAGATTCGTCAGGGATACACAGTAAAAACCTGTCTCAAAAAAAAATCTTCAGAATGGCACTTAGCCTTGGTTCTGTGAGCACTGTAGCCAAGAGAAAATCAAAGCTCATTGGCTATCCAGGCTGATTTGTCCTATGTGATGATGACAACGCGCATTTAAAGCTTTGACTTCTTTGGTGAAAAATATGAAACTTCCCTCTCACAGTGGTAAATTACAATAAGATCTGTATTTTGTTGTTGAGACCACTGACTAGTGCGAAACTAATGTCATGAAACTTCGATAAAGAATGCTAAGTCATGTTTTAACTGCCACAGATGGATGAGAAAAGAGGTGCATATAGCATCTAAGTATGTGTGCAAGTGAGGACACAGTGTCTAAGAGTAGGGCTCCGTAGATCAGTGTGAGCGGAAGAGGGCAGCCACCCCATGGCACAAGTACCATACAACAGAGCCAGGCCCACTCGCTCAGAGCCACAGTAGTGTCTAAACACTTGAGGTTAGTCTTAGCAAAATCCACCTGTTAACAGCCACCATTAATTTGACCTTTACTGCTTTTTGGGTTTTGCTTGTCCTTTATTGTAATAAAGAGTTTGAATTTTATACAGAAACAAAAATGTTTTATATTTAGTGTAATGTTTGTTTAGTGCAAAGCAAGCCAGTACTTTTGTTCTGCTAGCCTATTTTTTAAAAAACATGAGCTATTCCACAGCAGAACCTAGGTAGATACCTAAGATGCAATCATGAAAATGTGCACCGCATAAACTCCAACAATCCCAACTCAATGTGAGAAAGCTTCACTGATAAAGTAGCCTGGTCTGTGATAAAATTATTAAGAAATTATTCTATATCTTCGTGACTAAAAATTACATATTGTTACTGGGTCATCCCAGAATCATTTATCATGGAGCAGACCACATCCAGAACAAGAATACACAGAATTCCCCTCCATGACACAATTACATGTGTGTGGCTGAATCGTGTCTGGCTTCCTCACTGGACAGGATCTTCCGCAAAGGCAACAGTTGTGTCAGAAATCACAATACCACCGAGCCAGTGCTTAACCTAAGTACATGTTGAGTGAATGGAAGGCAGGCTGGAAGAAGTTCCCCACTATAAAGGCAAGAAAACTCCATCGCAGAGCAATAGATATAACCATTTAAAAACTTAATAAACCAAAGCTAGTTAAGAATAACCTTCAGTATTTCCACATTCTTGCTTACTACAATACCTTATTATAAAGGCTCTGAATTCCTGATCTTCCCGTCTCTACCTCCCAAGTGTTAGGATTATAGCATTGGACCATTCGACCAGCTCTATTCTGAGATATAATGGAGTCTATCCCTTCAGTTTAAACATAATGGATGCTTTTTGGTAAATCTTTACTTTCTGTAATAGTTTGATCCTCCCCTTAAAACACTAGACCATGTAAACATAGGTTTATTATGGGGGTCAAATAACATAGGGTGACTCTACACACAGAATGGATGGAGACTTTATTTTGGTCTGTCTCCTCATATGCATCTTTGCCATTAGATTAACACAAGGACTATTTACTTGAGGAGAAAATTATTTTAAAATTTATAAAGTTTTTATCTATATTTGTGTGTGCAAGTACGTGCGTGCATGCATGCATGCATGAATGCAAGCTACATCTGTGTGGGTGTCCATGGAGGCCAGAGACAGGTCTTGAATCCCTTGGAGCTGGGTTATAGGCAGCTTTGAGCTGCCCAAAGTGGGTGCTGGGAATCAAACTTGGTTCCTACGGAGAATAGTAAAGGCTTTTAACTGCTTGCTGAGCCAGCCATCTCTCCAGCACCCAATTTATTTATTTATTTTTGTTAATCACTGGGTTTTTGTTTTTTTAAATATTTTTGTAAAATGATTTTTAAAATTTTATGTGTATGCGAGTTTTGCTTGCATGTATGTCTGGGTACCATGTGAGTGTCTGGTGCCTTCAGAGGCCAGAAGAGGGCACCCCCTGGAACTGGAGTTACACATGGTTGCTAGCTACTTTGTGGGTGCTAGGATCTGAACCTGGGTCCTCTGGTAGAGCAGCCAGTGCTCTAAACCCCTGAGCCATCTCTCCAGCCCCTAATACAGTTTTTGAAGATGATAATTGTTTTGTATGTGTGTGCATGCATGTGTGTATCAGGGTACATGTGTAGAGGCCAGAAGACAACTGGCAGTTGGTTCTCTCCTGATACCAATGTGGGTCTCAGGGATTGAGCTCAGGTCGTCAGGTTTCATGTCAATCACCTTTATCTAATAAGCCATCTCCCTAGTCCTTTTCTGGTTTGTTTTAACACAGGGTCTCATGTAGCACTGGCTGGCCTCAAATTTGCTTTGAGGATGTCCTCGAACTATCCTTGATGTCCCTGCTTTCCAAGTACTAAGGTGCCACCATTCTTGGATAAGTTAATATTGGCCATCTCAGGACCAGAAAACATAGTTTGGTTTAGCTGTCCAAACCTCTTCACCTCATATTCGAGGATAATGAGGTTCCTAAATGGGGTAAATGGCTCTTTTTCTTTTTGAGACAGGGTTTCTCTGTTTAACAGCTCTGGCTGTCCTGGAACTTGTTTTGTAGACCAGGCTGGTCTTGAACTCACAAGAGATCTGCTTGCGTCTGCCTCTCAAGTGCTGGGATCAGAGGCATGCGCCACCACCAGTGGGCTAAATGGCGCCTTTTTTTTTTTTTTTCTCTCAAGACAGGGTTTCTCTGTGTAGCTTTAGAGCCTGTCCTGGAACTTACTCTGTAGACCAGGCTGGCCTTGAACTCAGAGATTCACCTGCCTCTGCCTCCTGAATGCTGGGATTAAAGGCGTGCGCCACCACTGCCCAGCTAAATGGCTCTTCTTAAAAGACTGTTTTTTAAAAACTCACATTAATGTGTTAAGAAGCAGCAAATGGAACATATATTCATTGATTTTGTCTCTGTGGTCATTCTATCTTTGGCCTGCCTAATGACAACAGTTAACTTCTTCACTCAACTCATGAGCACTACTCTGAAAGATGACGTACATTTCAAACTCATTTCATTTAAAGGATCCTTTTCTCCATGGCTGATTTTGCTTTCATTTATTCAGAAGTCATAAGCCAAAAGCCACACACAAACAGTGATAGGACACACAGAATTCTCTCTATCTTTATAAACTTCAACCTCAAGATCTAACTCTCACAGAAACTGTTTGTATACAAGAACTAGTTAAAAGTGTGGTGGCGCACACCTTTAATCACAGCACTTAGGAGGCAGAGGAAGGTGGATCTCTGAGTTTGAAGCTAGCTTGGTCTACAGAGCAAGTTTCAGGACAGCCAGGACTATACAGAAACACTTGTCTTGAAAAAACAAACCACCACCAAACAAACAAGTACCTGACTCTCTAGAACCTAACACTATGCTTGTAATACAAGAGGTTCTGAGGGATGTCTACATTATTTGGTTTCTTAAAAAGGACTTACCAGTGAGAAAGCTTCTCAGTCGTCCAAACTGTACTTCATATTGCTGGGGTTCTGCCTGGCAAGGAGCTGCAGACACCGCATTGGCACAACCAGATTCTGATTGGACTAAAGAGGAAGACACACAAGACAGAGGCAGGAAGGCAGTTACTATCTACCATGTAGCAAGATAGACAGAGGGCAGGCTGGTTACACTGTCTGTCTCCCTTCTCTCCTGATACTCCACAAAACTAGCGTAGCGGAATGGAAAACTAGAAACCATAGGATAAATTAAGTGAAGAGAGGATAGGCACATACTATTCTTGAGATTTATCTGGACATGTCTAGCCTATGTTGAGATCGACCAACCCAGGCCATAGCACACTGTAACATGTCAACATAGGCTAGACATAAATCTCAGGAATAGTATGTGCCTTCCAGTTCAGAGAAACAGTCTTCACTTGTTTCTGATCATGTCTTCTAATTTTCTGATTCCCAATTTCAAAGTTGGATCATCTGAAAATCATTATTTTTTCTCTACTCTTCATCTTCCTGCTTTACGAACAGGAAGGTTTCTTTAACTTTCGATCCCCCCAGCCCCTTTTTTTAAAAGACAGGTTCTCCATGTAGCGGCTCTAGCTGTCCTAGTATTTGCTCTATAGACCAGGCTGGCCTCAAACTCAGACATCCCCCTGCCTCGGCCTCCTAAGTGCTGGGATTAAAGCTGTGTGCCACCACGCCTGGTCTAACTTTCAACCCTTTGTTGATTTTTTTCCTTTTTATATTTTTTCCAAAGGAGGAAAGAGTTATTTTGGCTCACATTCCTTTGTAACACCACACAAAAGAAAGGACAGCAGAACTTTGCCAAGACAAGGTGGGACAGCCCTTTAGAATATCCTGCTTCACAGAAAAGTCTGTCAGATACGCTAGACCTGTAGGCCGAAGAGGGAAGCCCCAACATTACAGAGGAACCTTGGGTGATTGTCCAGGCAGCCAGCTGTTTCTGTCATTTCTCACATTTTTTTTGGAAGTCGCTTGCTTGCACTTCCCGCTTACTCAGGTAATATTATTTCCTTCTTGGGTCTTTGATGGAGTCAAAGACTTTACAGTTATAGTTTTCCTTGTTACCAGATTCAGAAAAGAAATTTATTAAAGAGGTATAAAGTATCTAAGGTTGAGAGACATTAAAAGATAGTTTTAGTAATGCAAGTTAGAATACAAAGTGAATTAGGTACAACCTTTTGGACTCTCCAAGATAGGATAAATAATGGAGTATTTTCTATGAATTTGTCAAATGTTAATGGACTAGACTTTATTGATGTATTTATTGCCTGTATATATTATATATAATTATTGTACTTATTATATAGTTTCTCTTATATTAGTTATAACCTTTTTTTAAATTTTAGACAAAAAAGGGGAAATGTGGTGATATTTTGTTTGTGGTTTAACAAATAAATCTTGCTTGGAGATCCAAGTGGAGAGCTAGCCACTAGGGGCCAGGCAGTGGCAGCACACACCTTTAATCCTAGCACTTGAGAAGAGGAAACAGGAAGTGATATGGCTGGATGGAGAGAGGAAGTGATAAGGTAGGGTGGAGACAGAAGCTCAGCCCTTTCAATCCGAGGATTCCTAGAGGTAAGAAGTCTTTCTAGTGGCTGGCTGCTCTGCTTCTTTGATCTTTCAGCATTTACCCCAATAGCTGACTCTGGGTTTTTATTATTAAGCAGGTTTTTATTATTAAGACCAACTAGAATTCACAATACAGGTCATTATGTAGTCCCAGCTGACTGGGAATCTCAATCTTTCTGCTCCTTGTGCTGGAATTATAGTAGTATGCCATCACACTTGGCCTGAGATTATGCTTCCTAAAAAAGAAACTCAAGCTTTCTGCACTATCCAGTGAAGAGTCTATACCATATTGTTTTTTATTCCTATTGTAACTTAGAGGCAAACTTTCACGCAATGTCCAGAACCCTTGATGCTCTGCAAATGGAGGTTGCCCTCTCAAATTCCTTGCAGCAGATACTCATTTAGGTGGTACCAACTTGAGATTGGAAGCCAGGGTCATCTCCATAGTGACCTGAAGAAAATGTCGTATCTAGCCACGAGAATGTGGATGGAGGAATGGTAATGAACACAGTAGAACTGAAGGAATCAAACATGGTGACAGAAAAGGGGGTGTGAAGAAGAGTTCCTGCCAGCAGAACTCAGATGGCTAGAGCAGCAGGTGTTCTCCCTCCCCCTCATCAGTTAAAACCCTTCAGATTCCTGTTATCCTCTGACTATGCTGGTTCTTGAATGGTAGGTATATCTAATCTAACTTGGACTAGACTTAGCGCCCAGTCACTGTCCTGAAATCTATCTCCAGATTTCTCAGGTTCTCCTTTAACTTGACAGTGGAGTGTTCCTTGTAATTCCTCAGAAAACAGCTCATTCCTTCTGCTACTGGCCAACCTGACCATAAGCTAGGGAGTGTAGTAGAATATTACTTTAAGGTGTGTTAGTTTTGTTCATATTGCATTTGTTTAACTCTGTGACGCTGTGTTACTGGGCCTATATAAAACACCTGTTGGTTTAATAAAGAACTGGCCAATAGCAAGGCAGGAGAAAGGATAGGAGGGACTGGCAGGCAGAGAGTATATACAGAAGGAGAAAACTGGGTGGGGGGGGGAGAGCACAGAGCTAGGAGTGAGAGAAGGGAAGACATTAGGGGCCAGTCACCCAGCTACAAAACCAGCAAGCCACGGAGTAAGAGTAAGATTTACAGAAGTAAGAGAACAGGAGAAGCTCAGAGGCAAAAGGTAGATGGGATAAGTTAAGATAAGGAAAGCTGGCTAGAAACTAAGCCAAGCTAAGGCCAGGCATTCATAATTAAGAATAAGCCTCCATGTGTGATTTATTTGGGAGTTGGGTGGCGCCCCCCCAAAAAAGACGAAAAACTCCTAACCACAAGGGAGTACCAGGCCTTTGGCAAGACTTACTTGCCCTGCCAACCTAGTGCAAATGACCATTTTTTTTCTACCCCCTGACCGTAAGGCATCCCTGTCAAAGTTCAGCACACCATGGTTTTCTACAGCTGTACTGTAGCATGTATTCCCAGCAGCTGGAATCTTAGCAAGTTCTAGTGTTGTTATCATCTGCCTAAAGCAGATGTGCAATGAAAACCTGCCAGAGCACAGTCCAATGATTCAGATCATTCATGAATCAGAAAATCCAGGATTCAATAGCACAATCAGCCCACTTCAACTTCTCTCTGTTCCTGCTGGCCTCTGGAAAAGCCACTGCATCTAAACTGCAGAGTGATGTCTGGAGATCCATCAGTAGTACTCTCTTGTTTTCCCACAAACACAGAGTTATTGCCCAGGGTCCCATGGATGCACAGCAATAGGAGCTATGAGCCCTCTACTAGAGATAGGGAGATAACTGCTCATCAGGGTATCCCTGAGGAGCTGAAATAGAGAACAGCCAGGTATCCCTTAAAGGAACATGGAGGTAGATTTCTGACAGCTTCTGTTATCCTTCCATGAAGCCAAGACTCTCATTTCAAAAACCTCCTCAGGTTCCGAACATTCCATCACTTTCTCCATAGCAAAGGCAGTCTACCCTAAAGCAAAACAGGCCACTGACTGAGAGTGCTGTGAAAAGGAACCAAGGAATCTACTGCTGCTAGGATGGAGCAGTGGCAATATGTTCCAGGAAAGCAGAAGTCCAGGAACAAAGAGGGGAGAAGAAGTCACTTTGGGTATGTGAAGGAGAGACAGAGCTGGGTCATGCAAACAATGAGAACTCCACACCACACAGTCATTAGTGTGTCCTTCACAGTCATCCAATTTAGTGAAACACATCGAATCACCAGTATTAGAAATTCAGCTAGGCATAGTGGCATATACCTGAGGCTGAGGCTTGCTGAGAGTTCAAGGTCAGATTAGGCCTTGTGAGAACCCATTTCATAAAAACCAGAGATGGAAGGACAGAAAAACTGTATTACATAAACCCTGAACTCATAAAACAGCTAAGTGATAACTTTTGCGTATGGTAACAATGATTTGATATTCCCAACGGAGTCACCCTTCCTTCCTTTTAAAAATTCCCCTATGGCTGTTTAAGATAGTCCCACTCTGTAGCCTAGTCTAGCCTGGACTTCACTCTGTAGCCCAAACTGGTCCTAAACTTATGGCAACCCTCCCATTTTGGCCTCCTAAGTGCTTGGATTAAAGGTCTGAGCCATTATGTCCAGTTTTGAAATACTGATTTCAAAACAAATTTTTTTCTTTTAAGATTTATTTATTTATTATGTATACAGCATGTATGCAGGCCAGAAGAGGGCACCAGATCTTATTACAGATGGTTGTGAGTCACTATGTGGTTGCTGGGAATTGAACTCAGGACCTTTGGAAGAACAGTCAGTGCTCTTAACCTCTGAGCCATCTCTCCAGCCCCAAAACAAAATTTAAAAATTTTAGAAGTACTTATGATACCAGTATTTCTAACCATTAATCCTACAGTATGCAACCACCTTATAGACCTGACTTCGACGAGCAAGGTTCTATGCTAGAAGAGAGAACCTATTACTCAGGGTCTTGTAAGGTAAAGAAAAGTCGCACATACTGTCAGGTACACATAAAACAATCTGGATGCTGAGGAAGGAAATAGGGCTCTAGCCAGGGGTCCAAAAGGCTCAGAAGTCCAGTGAACACAGCTTGGAGGGACAGGAAAGGCCTAGAGGCCAGAGACCCAAAGAGCTGCTCACTGAGGCGGGGTAGCCTACCCTTTTGCTAAGAACCTATTTGGACACTGACAGATCCTGTTCCAGGCTAGTCACAGGATCCTGGTACCTGTGAGGTTGGCTGCCATCTCCTCAGGGGTCTGTGATAGTCTCAGGCCTTGCTTCAAGGGGCCTTCTGAGTCCACGTACTGCCGACGTTTGAGGTAGCAGGACACTGCCACCTGAACCTGCTCCGTGCGCACTCGTTTCATGACCTGTGGAGAAGAAACACAGGAAGCAGACTGTAAGGGATGGCAGAGGTATCACACAGCTGGAAAGATGGATACTAAAGTGACCCAGTGAGGACACAAGTCTGAGTTCCCTAATTCTGGGCCTACTATTCTCTTCCATTTTATCTATTTTTCCAAAGGGCACATAACCAGCTTCTTTGATGGAAAACACAGAAACAGCACGGGTAACACATCCCACAGATTACTCCCCAAAACACCGTCATCAACCAGCTCCACGAACCTTTTCATTAATGCTCCTACCATCACGCAGGCAGGCCTAGTTTGAATTTCAGGCTATTTCTACTGCTCTGTCAGAGAGCTATTCCTTAGCAGTGAACCTGCTAAAAGCTCAAGTAGGGGGCAGTGTAAGATCAAAGGCCGAGAAATCCAGACACTGGGTAAGCAGATGCTGATAAGGTAAGACCCTGGTAACAGGAGGTATCTTTGTGTGTCTCTGGGGATGAAACCCAGAGCCTTGCACAAGTTAGGTAAGCACTCTACCATTGAGCTGTATCTCCGCCCCCATAGTTGATTCAATCTTTCTTTCTTTCCTCCTCCTCCTCCTCCTTTTTTTATTTTTTTTTTTTAAAGAAAGGGTCTCACTGTGTAGTGATGGCTGGCCTGTAACTTGATTTGTAGTCCAGCCTGGCCTTAAACTCAGAAATCCACCTGCCTCTGCCTCCCAAGTGCTGGGATTAAAGTTATGTGCAACCATACTCAGCCCATATTTCTTAATAGTCAAAAAGAGGTGGCACCCTACTGGGCATAGTGGCACCTTTAATCCTAGCACTTGGGAAGCAGAGGCTGGAGGCTCTCTGATTTCCAAGTCAGTCTGGTCTTCAGAGTGAGTTCCAGGCCAGCCTGGGCTATACAGAGAAATTATGTCTTGAAAAAAAAATCTTTTAAGAAATGCTTTATTTTTTTTTTTATTAATTAAAAAATACGTATGAGTGCTCTGCCTGAATGTATTATCTACACACCACTTTTATGTCAGGTACCCACAGTGACTAGAAAAGAGCATTGGATCCCCTAGAACTAGAGTCACAGACGGCTGTGAGCTACCTCATGGGTGCTGGGAATCAAACCCAGTCCTCTGGAAGAGCATCCAGTTCTCTTAACTGCTGAGCCATCTCTCCAGCTGTTATCTTTTTCTTTAAATGCTTTTCAAGACTTTACCTCTAATTGTCCATCTGCAATTCCAGTGTATTATGCATGAACAGCCAAGTACACTTCCCCCGGTTATTGGCTAATACACTGCTTCCAGAGTATCTGCGAATGTCTTTTTCCTTCTCAACTGGTTTATGAGATACTCTGAAGACCAATCCTCCAATTTCTTCAAAGTCACACAGCAAGGAGAGCACAGAAGGCTGAAGTCACAGGGACAAAAGTCTATGTATGTCACAAAGTGTTACTGACCCTATTAAACTATGAGACCGAGTTATGCTGTCCATGAATTTCATTCCTGGATTACCACGAAGAACCCAAGATATCTGCCAGAAAGGAGGGGTGAGAGCTATAAAGAAAGACAAGGCTATAATTCGGTCGTGTGACAAAGCAGGAAAAAATTCCCAATGCTGACATTCCTTTTCATGATGGTTTATTATTCTTTCAGTGTATTGATGAGCTATTTTAATTAAGCTTTTCATTTTTTTGTTTTTTGAGACAGGGTTTCTCTGTGTACCTTTGTAGCCTGTCCTGGAACTCACTCTGTAGACCAGGCTGGCCTTGAACTCACAGAGATTTGCCTGCCTCTGCCTCCCGAGTGCTGGGATTAAAGGTAAGGTTCTTTTTTTTTTTTATTGCTACACAAGGGCTCTGATACTTTGAGAGACACTTTTCCTGTCCATTAATGAGGCCAAAATCATCGTTTCTCGGTGGCCACTATTCAATATAATCATTCATTCTGACTGTATCAGTGACTCTCTATGGCTCACCTAGCCACACAAGAATCACGGCAGTGTGTGTATGTGCAAATCTAAGTAACCCCAGCCCTGGAAATTCTGGTTTGGGAGGGAGGGAATCAAACACATACAGCAGCTGTGACTCTATGATCCTTTCCAGTCAAGATACCCAGCCTTGCCTACACTGTATTATATATACCTGCTGCTGTTTTCCAGAGTGCCTAGTTTCAAACCCTATTAAACTAGTCCAATTCTACATTTCAAAAACTAAGACCTTTCCAGATTTTCCACTGTGAGCTTTCAGTGACATGGAACTATGGTCATATACCCATGTGAATTCACAAGCATTCCCATCAATTCTATTTTTTTTTTAGCTGACCCCAAGACTGTGTAGCCCTGGCTGTCCTGGAACTCACTCTCTAGACCAGGCTAGCCTCAAACTCAGAGATCCGCCTGCCTCTGTCTCCTGAGTGCTGGGATTAAAGGTGAGTACCACCAACGCCTCGCTCCAATCAAGCCCTTCTGACAGGAAAAAAGTACTGCCTGTAAGACACAAGACAACTGACTGGAGAACAGACCAAGAGATGTGTGTTCTCGAAATAGGACAATACACATGTGTCCACAGATGAAGAGATGCTAAAGCTGTGAAAGAAAACAAATGTCAAGGGTGGTGTCCTGAATTTGTAATCCTAGCACACGAGGAAGCAAAGGTAGGAGGATCGAGCCTAACCTCAGGCTACATAAAATCCAATTTAGTTTCATTTTCAAACAAAAACAAAATACAAATAGGAAAGCTCAGCTACATACGGAGTTGAGAGAATTTAGTTTGTAAATACTGATGTCAATGAATTTACCCAAATTAACTGCTTGAAGTGGGGATTGTCTGAATGCAACTGCCTTTACTCTAAGAGATCCTCCCTGAGGACAGGAGGTAAGTCAGCTTCTGGGCCAAGGAACTCAAGGTAAGAATTCGGCAGGAACTGTGTTTATAGCCTACATGGAACACTAATACCACAAACATGATCCAACCAGCTTAGCTGGTTCTATTCTGATGCACATATTTCAAGCAAAATAATGAAAGAATGCCTCAGAGCAATTGGATTTCCATGGTAAAATATCCATAAATGGACATGGCGGGAGTGGGGGTGGGGTGGGGGGTGCCTTAAAATAGAACCAAGTCTCTTAAGACCCAGATATAAGACTTACACTGCAATTTTGAGATATAAAACACTAATAAAATAAAAGGGCTTGTTTATATAGTTATACAATCTTTGTTAAAATTTCAAGACTTGTCAGTTTTCAATTCACACAAATCTGATGCCAACTACCCTTCTCTTCCTGTATCTTAACGGTTGCTTCTGTTCACTAACACTCAGCATAGTTGCAATGCAAAATCTTACATGATCACTCCAAGTAATCATCAGGAAGGACAAACTGCATACTTTTCTTACACTTCCCTAAAACGAGGATGTTGGAGCAAGGCCTGGTAAACCTGGTCCATCATTATACACTGCATCTCAGCCTTACCCACTTAAGGTCAAATATAGTGGGTAGAGAACATGCTAAATCTAAGACAAGACAAACACTTGTCTTACTACTCAGCTCTGTGAGATGCCAACATACTACTATATAGACATAATTTATTCCTTTAAAATGGAAGCTTCAAGTAGAATAAGTCCAAAGGAAATCCAGGGAAGCTAACTTCTACATAGTCCTTGAATTAGCTCCATAAGAGTTGCTGACCATGGCCAGTTTTGGGGATATGGAGAGCTGAGTATTTTTTCTAACTGTGAACCTATAAAAAAGTATTTTTCTCTAATTGTGATTTTATGCTTTAAAAAGCCTGGAAGTTTATACTTTTTGTTTGAGATGTCATATAAAGTACTTGCTAAGGTACTCAATCTAATTTAATCCCCCCTTTTGTTTTGTTTGGTTTTGTTTTTTGATAGGGTCTCATGCAGCCCAAGTTGACTCTACATTCTCTGAAGATGACCTTGAACTCAAGCCTCTCCTGGCCTCATCTCTCAAGTACTGGAATAACAGGTATGTGCCATCACATGGAGCAAGAGAGATCTAGAGGTCATCTAAGTGAACCCCTGCCCCAAATTCAGTATTTGCATTGCCATGAGAGTATATTCAATTAGCTTTGTCAGAAAAAAAAAAAGTCAAAGTTGAAAAATAACTGAGGCACACTATGTAGTTTCAGCCATATCTCATATAATTTAAAAACCTTGACTTTTTTCCTTTAGACTGTGTCTCATATATCCCAGGCTGATTCCAAACTCACTGTATGTAGCCCGAGTAGAATCTTGAACTCCTGATCCTATCTCTACCTCCAAATATGACTGCCTTTCAAAGTGATTCTTTGCTCAGACATTGCAATACACTTCTACAGTAGTTGTGCTTTCTCTCAAGGTGTCCTTAAGAAATAAAAGATCGCCGGGCGGTTGGTGGCACACGCCTTTAATGACAGCACTCGGGAGGCAGAGGCAGGCGGATCTCTGTGAGTTCGAGGCCAGCCTGGTCTCCAAAGCGAGTTCCAGGAAAGGTGCAAAGCTACAGAGAAACCCTGTCTCGAAAAAGAAAAACCAAAAAAAAAAAAAAAAGAAAAAAAAAAAGATCTTGTAAAAGAGGCTATAGCCAGGGCTCAGGATGAAATGGAAAGACCTGGAGTTTTGGTGGTGGTATCTATGTAAGTTCATACTTAGGAAACAACACCCAACAGACAACATCAGTAACTATTTTTTGGGGCTGGAGAGATGGCTCAGAGGTGCTCTTCTGGAGGAGCAGGGTTCAACTCCTAGAACCCACAAGTCAGTTCACAATTGTCTGTAATTCTAGTCTCTGGTGGCTCTGCCACCCTTTTCTGGCTTTTAAGGGCACTGCATGCATGTGGTATGCAGACCTCATACACATAAAATAAAATCTCAAAAGAAAAAAAAGCTGATTTCTCCATCACCACCTCTAAGATTTCAACATCTTCTCTGGTCAACTAGCTTTGTCTATAACATACTAACTAACCTAGAGGTTCTACATCAGTCTTCTTACCCAGCTCGCTGACCCCGCCCAGCCTCACTGAGCTGCAGAGAAAGATTATGACTCCTCACATCCTATTAATGCAAATTACTTTTCCCTTTTCCTTTATGGTCCCATGACTGGGCTAGATATTGCTGAACTCACCTTTTGAGATACCCTATAACCAAGGTATGTCTCAAAACTGGAGCAATCCTCCTACCTCAGCTTCCTCCTAGGCAACTTAATGGTGCTATTATTACCCATCATTAAAGCAAGAAACCTAGTTATATTCTTAAGATACCCTGGCCACTTTAAGAAATCTCTAATTCCTATTTTAAATGAATTCTTTCTAAACAGAATCATTCTTACTTTCTGCTGACAGCACAAAGCACTTTTCAATTGGACCATCCCAATATCCACCTACCTCTAAGTTCTCTTGTTCCAATGCAGGCTGTCCATGTTTACCACTACTATTCCCCAGATGAGAGTCTACCTAGGACAGGGTTTTTTCTTTTTCTTTTTGAGACGGGGACTGACAACGTAGCCCTGGCTGGTCTTGAACTTGCTTTGTAGACCATGTAGCCCTTGAACTCAAAAAGACCTACCTCTGGGTGCTGGGATTAAAGATGTGTGCCACCATTAGCCAGGCAGTGGTGGCACACGCCTTTAATCCCAGCACTCGGGAGAGGCAGGTGGCTCTCTGTAAGTTCAAGGTCAGCCTGAGCTACAGAGTGAGTTCCAGGAAAGGCTCCAAAGCTACACAGAGAAACCCTGTCTTGAAAAACCAAAAAGATGTGTGCCACCACCATGCTCAGTGGGAGGGTTTTCCTTAACTTTTAAACTGACATGCAAAAAAAAAAAAAAAAAAAAAAAAAAGGAAGGGGGAGTCACTTGGTGTGATGGTACATGCCTGTAATTCCAGTCCTAGGGAAGCTAAGGCGAACTGCATTGAGGCCAGTGATACAGACATAGGCCAGCCATGGGTAGAGAGTGAGATCATTTTTTTACAATGGGGGAGGAAAAAAAAGTGATGCGAAATAGCTGGTGATGATGCCCTTTAATTCCAGCATTCAGGAGGCAGAGGCAGGTGGATCTATGTAGGTTTAAGCACAGCCTGGTCTACATAGCAAGTTCTAGAATAGTCAGGGCTAAAGACCCTGTCTCAAATAGAAAAAAAAAAGCAATGTAGGACAGAAGGAATAGATAGTAGTATTTCCATATTCTGCATTATAAAGACACATATACTTCATATTGTAAAAAGGAATTGGTGCACAATGTTATTAATGCTTAGTCTGTTCTGAGTTAACCCCTCCCAGCTCAGATGCTCCTGGAGTACAAAGTTGACATTATCAGAAATTAACCTGACCCCACATATCAAGAAGTAACGCCTGCGCTCAAACACCCATGAGAGAAGAGGGAAGGGATAGTAAGAGAAACACGGACATCGTAAGTCTTAGAAACATGGCTGACCAAAGGGTCAAGACTGAGCTCTGGAGTAACTGACGCTTTGTGTCCCCAACACACTCTTCTTAATCTGCCATCTGGAGATGAGGTTTAAGACAGACTATGAAACTTCAGAATATGAATCTTTGTCTTCTCAGATTGTTAACACACTAAATAAGACTATAATAAGATTCAATTCCTATCCTGCTTACTGGCTTCTGAAGGGACAGGTAACATGAACTATATTATGACTTAAAAGTTTGAGTGCTGTCTAGTTTCCGCTTGGACTTATTTTAGGCTTATGACCTTTTGTGATTTCTAGGAACCAAGAAAGCCACAAGTATTTTATTTCTACTTTAATACTGTTTTTCTAGCATGGGAAAAAAAGATCTATATTATCGTGGTTACTTTTCTACTGCTGTGAAGAGAAACCATGACCAAGGCCAGCATTTACTGGGGGCTTGCTTACTGTTTCAGAGGGTGAGTCCATGACTCAACGCTGAGGAGCATGGCAGCAGATTGACGAGCAAGGACGGCACTGGAGCAGTAGCTGAGCGCTTACACCATATCCCCAAGGTGGAGGCAGAGACTGGGTTTGGCATGGGCTTTTGAAACCTCAAGGCCCACCCTCAGTGACACACTTCCTCCAACAAACCACACCTCCTAATCCTTCCCCAAACAATTACACCCAAGGACCAATCATTCACATATATAAACCATGCTGGATATGGTTAATCCTGGCTTGTGGTGATGCACACTTTTAGTCCCAGCACTCAGGAGGTAGGCCAACCTGGTCTACACAGAGAGTTCCAGGACAGTGAAGGCTATGTAGAGAGACCCTGTCTCAACAATAATAACAAATACACAAAACATGAGCCTATGGGGCCATCCTCATTCAAGCCACCACATATATAAAACTTCATTGACATACATAAAAGGGCATGCCAATATATATATCAAATTGTGGTACAATTTTGCTCCAACTATTTATACACATTTTAAAACAACAGTATCTATGATCAACAAAACCACTATGGATTATCAAATTTTATTTTCAAGCTGGACATCATAGCACATCATTAATCTCAGCACGGAGGAGGCACAGATGGGAACACTGTTGCAGGCCAGCCAAAGATACACAGTAAGACCCTGACTCAAAAAAGCCAAAATAAGTAAGATATGTAATTGACTTTCCTTATCTACCAAGTCACCACAGACAACCTTATAAGTTTTTCTTTGGGGAGGAAGTAGTGTGGGGGGGGAGCAATAGAGATTAAAGCTAAGGCTTCCCATATGCTAGGCAAGCATTCTACCACCAAGCTATCCTGGGTCCTCACAGCACTTCTTGAATTTTCAAATCCTTATATGCCTTCTTTCCAAGCTATCTTGGTTTTTTCAAGACAGGGTTTCTCTGGGAAGCCTTGGCTGTCCTGGAACTTGATCTGTACACCAGGCTGGCCTCGAACACAGAGATCCGCCTGTGTCTGCTTCCCGAGCACTGGGATTAAAGGTGTGTGCCACCACTGCCGGCCAATAAGCATTTTTTCATTCATCAGTTAGTGTTTTTTTTCCTGAGTCAGAATTCTTGCTATGCAGCCCATGATGGCCTCGACTCTGAACATAGCCAGCCTGATCCTGAACTTTCCAACCTCCTGCCACTGCCTCCACTGCACTTGGATAACAAGAATGCATCACTATTTCCCGATTATTTTCTGTGTATTATGTGTGATCTGTACCTGTGCTCTCAGACATGACCCCAGTAATCATCGGCCAACATTTTTTGTTGTTGTCGTTCTTTTATTAACTGATTTGATGAGACTGAACAAAAGTTCTAAACCAGCACCCCTGGGCTTGCTTCAGCCTGGTATGCCCTCCTGAAATCATCTTGGTGTTGGAGAAACAACCAAGTGTGCCTGGTGGCAGAGACCACAACATGGAATGACACCCTCTAATCACAGGGAGACTTCTCAGAGAAACCAGCCTTCTACCCTGGTACATGACATTCACTAAAATATGGTTTTTAGGAAAGAACACTGTCTAGAATAACCTATAGTTTCTTCTTGCCTTGTTTGAGTGTTCTCTAGGCTTTGAAATTTAGATTAAAAAGTCTATCTGTACTAAGCTAGAAACAGAAGTAGGGATGGCCTTCTCTACTTCAACCTAACACCACTCTACTATAGGCATTCTTTCCAAAAAGTCAACGTGCGAAAAAACAAAAAAACAAAAAACAAAAAACGAGCCGGGCGGTGGTGGTGCACGCCTTTAATCCCAGCACTTGGGAGGCAGAGCCAGGCGGATCTCTGTGAGTTCGAGGCCAGCCTGGTCTCCAAAGCGAGTTCCAGGAAAGGCGCAAAGCTACACAGAGAAACCCTGTCTCGAAAAAACAAAAAACAAAAAACAACAAAAAAAAAAGTCAACGTGATACACTCATTTTAAAACTTATTGTTGCCGGGCGGTGGTGGTGCACGTCTTTAATCCCAGCCCTCGGGAGGCAGAGCCAGGCAGATCTCTGTGAGTTCAAGGCCAGCCTGGGCTACACAGTGAATTCCAGGAAAGGCGCAAAGCTACACAGAGAAACCCTGTCCTGGTAAAAACAAAACAAAAACAAACAAAAAAAAACTTACTGTTGTCACTAGTGTGGAGGATTAAAAAAAAAATAAAACCCAACCGTGTCATTTTGAGGTTGCTCTGAACTGCCTCTGTTTACCCACCTGAACCCATTTTTCAGTTCTCACTTTACTTTGCCTTTCCACCCGCTGAGCCTGGGGCACCATCATAGTATATGTCATATTACTGAGTTTCCCACGCTATCATGATACCTAGTGTTGGGTTTCTCTGTGTAACAGCCTTGGCAGTCCTGGATCTCGATCTGCCTGTGCCTCCCAAGAGCTGGGATTAAAGGCGTGCAGCAGCAGCACCACCACCAGCAGCAGCAGCACCACCACCACCACCACCACCACCACCACCACCACCACCACCACCACCACCACCACCACCCGGCTGCTAGACAACATCTTAACTACTTCCCACATACTATCTGCTTTTACCCTCACAACTCTATTAGGCAGGTAGTATTTTTCAGATGGAAAAACTGAGGCCCAGAGTAGTCAGACAACTTGCACGAAGTCATGAAGGCCCTGGATGAGAACTCAGTCATCTGGATGCAGTGTCTGAACCTGCACTCTTTACAGCAAGCACCCATGCTCCACTGATCCCACACTGGATGCCTGGGGGGAGTAGAAGGGCAAACACTCAAAGGTGCTCGCTCTGAGAATAAGCACCTGGTAGTTAAGCACTCGCGAGGCTGATGGCTATGTGGAAGGCTGGAAACGCGACTTCAAGTACTGTGCAATGACCAGTGCAGGCATCACACAAGATCAAGCTACAACTCAGAAAAAAGCAAAGCCCCTTCTTCCTCTGTCCCCAGACGTCTTTCACAGATTCTTACAGAGCGCACAAATAACGAAGACAATCAGTTACTGAGCAGTCAGGACAGGCCTTCACTTCTCTTCAGTGACAGAAGTACACTCAAATCTCGCAGTTGGAAAGGACTGTACCAAAACACAGGAACCTAATTTGTTCTTGATGGCAAAAACTACTGAAGGCACAAGCTGACTTCGGTTTTTCTGGTTTAATATTCGCTTTATAATTCATAAAACAAGGTTCACATGTGTGCGAATATATATTTAGATCAAGTCTCACTCCGTAGCTTGGTCTGGCCCAGAACTCACTTTGTACACCAGACCGGCCCAAAATTTGCAGCAATCTTTCTGCCTCAGCCTACAGAGTGCGCCACCACCTACCATTTGAGTCTAGTCTTAAACCACCACCCCATTTTACAGCAGGAGAAACTGAGGCAGCTAACTAGCTACATGGTTGCAATCCTAGTCTCCGCGGTCACCACCTCCATCCGTGACATTCAGTCCCTCTGAGTTTCAGTAGCCAACAAGTCTTGAACCTGGAGTAGGCGGGCTCCCTTCCTACTTCACTTTCCAGTAGGGCCGGCCAGGCTTGGAACGGGTCTCCGGACACCCGGTCCCGACTCCCGGGAACCCCCTGACGCCATCCACCTGCGAGTCCGGGGTCCGAGCATAGGAGCGGGACTCACCTCTCGACGCCGGAGCCACAGCGCCTGCGAGGTCCGCGGGGCGGCGACTCACGGCGGCAGCTGCGAGCCTGCCGTCTGCTGCCCACTTCCGCCGAGCGCCCTCGTGAGCTCGCGGCTGGCTCCGCGCGAGGGCGCCCGGCGGGGGCCGCGGGGTCTCCGGGAGCGTGCAGCCGGGGCCGCCACGTGCGGGGTCGCTCGGGCCCGCGCGCGCGAGGAGGTCGGGCCTGCGCAGGTAAGCCGCGCGCGCCCGCGAGCGGGAGGCGCGGAGCCGCCCGCCCGAAGCCCCTCCCCCGCGTCCCCTCCCCCCCCCCCTCCTTCCCCGCGCCCCGCCCGCACTCACTGAACATCCCAGGCGGCTGCCGCTGCCCCGCCGCCGCCCGGCACCGGCTGCTTCCGTATCGGCTGCCCGCCGGAGGACTTCGTACCGCGGCCGGCTAGCCGGGTCCCCGCGCCCTACGTCCCACCGCGCCCGCGGCTCTTGGTGGCCGCCCCATGACCGCCTGACGGAGCGGGCACGCCGGGCTAGGCTTGCGGACGCGCGACGCCGCGGCCAGGGCGCACTCGGCGCTCCGCTAGCGATGTCTGCGTGACGCCCCTCCCCGCCCCGAGCCGTTGGCGTCAACGTCTGCCGGAAGCGCCTCCCTCACGTGTGGCTAGTTGCTGTGGAGGTCCCAGGTGAACGCCGGGTGGAGTTTGGTGGTGGTTTTTTTTTTTTTTTGCCTTGAAGCGGCACTTTGGCAGATCCAGACACCAGCCCCAACTGGGGGAGGGAACCCCGCGGGGGAGACTGGATCTGAGGAAGCCCTGCCTGAGGGATCTGCCATCTGAGGGATCCCCAATCTGAGGTAATTCCTCCTGAGGGTTCTCCCAACCGGGGGGAGCCCTGCTTAAGAGGAGAGCTCGGATCTGAAGGAGCTCCACTTGAGAGAACCCTGATCTGAGGACCCACTTTGGAGAGCCCCGATCTACGGGCTCTTAGAACTTGGGGAGCCCGACTTGACAGCCAGAGAACCCCGATCCGAGGTAGTAGGGTTTGAAGGTATCAATCTAAAACCTTTAAACATTTTTATTTGTCTGACTGTTTTGCCTCTACGTATCTATGCACCCCTGCAGAGGCTAGAAGAGGGCGTCAGGTCTAGAACTGGAGTTGCAGGTGATTGGGAGCCACAAGGTGGGGTATGGGAGTCGAACCTGGCTTCTCTGGAAAAGCAGTAAGTCAGCTTAACCACTGAGCCATCGCTCCAGGCTCTAGAGCGGTGGTTCTCAGCCTTCCTAATGCGACCCTTTAATACAGTTCCTCATGTTGTAATGACCCCCCAACCATAAAGTTATTTCATTGATACTTCTTAACTATAATTTTCCTACTGTTAACGGTAATGTAAATAGCTGATAGGCGAGCCTATGGGGGTCGGGACCCACAAGTTGAGAAACCGCTGCCCTAGCTCCCTAAGCGGAGTTTTGAGGGCGACAGCAGGCAGGGATGCTTCTCCGTTCTGAAGGCAGGCAGTAAGTTCTCCGCATCGCACATTCTCCGTGCCTTGACACAGCAGGATGGTGAATGTTTATATTTTTTGAGCTACTTTGTTTAATGAAAATGACAAATTTTTATGACTTTTAAGAAACTAAAAAGCTTTGTCTGGGTTTCATAGTAATTGTAAGTTGTTAATGTATATGCTTTCCCTTTGTTACTGGATTTTATTATTACAGCCGCGTCCCCCCCCCCCCCCCAGCTGAGGACCGAACCCAGGGCCTTGCTCTTGCTAGGCAAGCGCTCTACCACTGAGCTAAATCTGCAACCCCCAGTTTTTTGTTTTGTTTTTTTTAAATCGTGTGTATGTTTTGTAGTCTAATGTAGCTCTGCGTGTGTAAGAAGTTACCTGTTATAATAGAAATAATACTATACCTGTTATAGTAGCATTTCTATTGAAATTAATGCTTTCTTTCTTCCTTTTTCTTTCTTTCTCTCTTTCTCTCTCTCTTTCTTTCTTATGTGTGCAGGTGCCTGGGGAGGTTAGAAGATGCAGAATTCCCTGGAAATTGAGTTATAGACAGTTGTGAGCTGCCTTGTGGGTGCTAGGAACTGAACTCAGGTCCTCTATAAAAGTAACAAGTGGCCGGGCGGTGGTGGCACGCCTTTAATCCCAGCACTCGGGAGGCAGAGCCAGGCGGATCTCTGTGAGTTCGAGGCCAGCCTGGGCTACCAAGTGAGTTCCAGGAAAGGCGCAAAGCTACACAGAGAAACCCTGTCTCGAAAAACCAAAAAAAAAAAAAAAAAAAAAAAAAAAGTAACAAGTGCTCTTAACTGCTGAACCGTTTCCTCAGCCACAACACTTGGTTTCTTTTTCCCCTGAAGAAACATTACTTTCTTCAAGTACTGTATCACTTTTTTATTTGCTTACTTAATAAAGCTAATCCTGATCCACAATACATTTTAGAAGATATGTACTGAAACTTCTTTCAATCTTCAATCATGTATGGTGACTATCATTCTGTGAGTAATTTACACATTTTGATTTTGCCTTATTGAATTCCTATATATTCTAAGTGTGTGATGTGTAATCACAGCAGGAGTATTTATAATCATCTGCCTGCTTTTGCTGAAATCCAGGTTCAAATTAAATATAAACACACACACACAAATTTGAGACAGCATCTCACTACGTATTCTTGGCTGGCATCGAACTCCCAGAGACCTGCCTGCCTCCTCTGCTTCCTAATTGTGCCCATATGTAAGGTATATAGTGAGGGATTGGAGAGATGGCTCAGCAGTTAAGAGCACTGACTGCTCTTGCAGAGGAACTGGGTTCATTTTCTAGCACCTATGTGGCAGCTAGCTACAACTGTCTGTACTCCAGTCTCAAAGGATCTCGTCTTACCTTCTTGGGCTCTTGCATACATACACTTAAGCACATACACATAAATATTTTTAAAAAGATAGTGTTCATTTTCTGATGCCTGTTTTGTTAGGTCTTATTATAATACTATTTTCCCTTCTTTTTAATTGTAGAAGACGTGTAACTATGGCTGCTGTTTATTCTGGCATTTCCTTTAAGCTTAAAAGCAAGACAACTTCCTGGGAAGATAAACTAAAACTAGCTCACTTTGCTTGGATTTCCCATCAGTGCTTTCTACCAAATAAAGAACAAGTAAGTTTAATGTAAAACTTAGATTTTTATGATCTCAAATAATTACATGTACAGCTTGGATATTGACATTTATTTAAAAGATTAGAAGACAAGTTAGGGAGAAAACTTCATTGGAAGTTAAAAGTAATGTCAGTGAAAAAATAGTGAGGTCTTTCAGTTTGCTAGGTTGAAGGTTGGGAACTTGGAGAGTTAGTTTTTTTATGAGGCCAGGCTAGAACTAGAGAGGTACCAAGTATAATGTTGTTCTATTAATATTTCTTAAGCTTTTGTGGCTAAAAAGTAGATAATTGAAACAATAGTAGGATCACAAGCTCATGGATTTGGGTTGACAAACATCCCAATGCTGGTTTTAAAGGAGGCACCTCGAGATGTATCAAAACTGCATCATAATTGTTAGAGTAGTTAGTTATGAGATGTAGTGTGTAGAACAGTTGACCTGCTAGTGTCCACACCTACTACACATTTGAATCAGCTTAGCAGCTTGTTAGGTCCCTGGTAAGCACTGCACAATATGAAACAAAAGGGTAATCATGGCAGGCTTGATCAAGACCCAAGATGTCCTTATCCTTTTTCCTTTTAACATTAGTCATTCTTTGTACATATTGACACTTCAGGAGAGCAAAACTGAGTGAGGGCTTGGGTAGAATAAGTGTAACTCAGTGTCATAGTGTTTGCCAAGCTTGCCTGAGGCCCTGGGTTCCAGCATCATCATCCATAACAACAATACCACACACGTACACATACAACTTTGAGAGCTGAGGCCTCACCTTTTTCTCAGTGTTTTGTGCTTGAGTAAACATGTTGTAATAATGGAACCTGCATGTGTACAACCCTCCTTCTCAGAAAGCCCTCGTGCATCTGTTTGCTTATGTCTCCTGAGACATAGATTTAGAAGGTACCCTTCATGTGTCTTGGGAAAATCAGGACACATATAGTAGTGTTCTGACTCCCATTCCTTTTCCTTTTCTTTTTTGTTTTGTTTTGTTTTTTGTTTTTCAAGACAGGGTTTCTCTGTAAAGCTTTGCGCCTTTCCTGGAACTCTCTCTGTAGACCAGGCTGGCCTCGAACTCACAGAGATCTGCCTGGCTCTGCCTCCCGAGTGCTGGGATTAAAGGCGTGCCACCACCGCCCGGCCCTTTTCCTTTTCTTTACTGATCCCTCATTACCATTTTGATTTGCATATGTGATTTCTTCTGTGGTCATTGTGGACATTTATTGTGTTTCTCTTAGAAAAGGCCAATGAATAATGTTAATTTCACTGAAATTTTTCATTGACTCCACACTAAGACAACATTGTTTTTCCTTTTTTATTCCTTAATAACATTTCAAGATTTAAAAACATATATCATTATGTAACATACAAGTGAAGATTTAAAAAAAAAAATGCACCAGGTGGCAGTGGCATATCCCTGTAATCCCAGCACTCGGGAGGCAGAGCCAAGCGGATCTCTGTGAGTTCGAGGCCAGCCTGGTCTATAGAATAAGATCCAGGACAGGCACCAAAACACCAAAACTACACAGAGAAACCCTGTCTCGAAAAACCAAAAAAAAAAAAAAAAAAAAAAAAAAATGCTTTCACTATACATTTTATGCTGCCATTGAATTGAGATCTTTTAGCCACAGCTGAGTACTGATATTAATAGCCATGTGTAACCATATTCAGCCTATTTGCTTCAAATAGGATTTTGTTATGTTGTCCAGACTCATCTTTTTTTTTTTTTTGGAAGGTAAGTTTGTAATTATATTTATGTACAGAAAACTTAGCAGTGTACATTTAACCCAATTTAGTGGTGAGTTCTTTGGCCTTTGCCTTTTCCAGCTTGGCAATCCGAGCCACAGATTTAGGACCCAGGACTGTAGCATGAATCTTAAAGGGTCTTAATAATAAAAACAAACCTGGAGCCAGGTATTGGGGTGAACGCTGGAAGATCAGAGAAACAGAATAAGCCACAGCTACCTCACCTTGCCAATTCCTCAGCTGATCCTGTTTCCTCAGACTGGAAACTTCTGAGTCTTCATCCAGATGGATCTCAGCTGAACTATGCTGCTCAAAGCCTAAAAGCTTAACCAGGCTAGTTCCTGGTCTTTACGCCTTAAATACCTTTCTGCTTTCTGCCATCACTTCCTGGGATTAAAGGCGTGTGTCACCATGCCTGACTGTTTCCAATGTGGCCTTGAACTCACAGAGATCCGGATGGATTTCTGCCTCTGGAATGCTAGGATTAAAGGCATGAGTGCCACCATTTTCTAGCCTCTGTATCTAGTGGCTGTTCTGTTCTCTGACCCCAGATAAGTTTATTAGGGTGCACAATATTTTGGGGAACACAATACCACCACACAGGACATTGCCTCCCCAGTGGTGGTGGATCTCATCATATCTGTCATTGTAATTGGTCCTAATAGCTTCCACCAGCTTAGCCAGAGCACCCTTATCTTCCGAGTTAACCTGTGTGAAGGCAACAGTAGTGCATGTCTTCCTGTGGACCAGCTGCCCCAGCCTGGCCTTTCCTTTGATGATGCAGTAGGGGACCCCCATCTTTCGACACAGGGCAGGCAGGAAGACTACCAGCTCAATGGGGTATACATCGTGGAATCATCACCAGCTGAGCCTTCTTGTTCTTCACCAAGGTGGTGACTGTATTGACCCCTGCTCGAAGGACAGGTGGTCTCTTATTTGGGATGTCCCCTTTGCCAGCAGCTTTCTTCTTCTGCTTTGTCTCTAGCATGTACTTGTGGGCAAGCTTAAGCAGCTGGGTAGCTGTTTGCCGGTCCAGGGCCTGTGTGAACTGGTTAACGGCAGGAGGTACTTTGAGCCGCTTATAGAGGATGGCTCTTTGCCGCTGCAGCCTAATGTAGCAGGGCCATTTGACAAAGTGTGTGAGATCTCTTTTGGGCTGGATGTCCTGCCCAATGCCGAAGTTCTTAGGCCTTTTCTCAAACAAAAGATTCACTACCTTTTTGGCCTCCTGTTTCTTCATGACGGCGGGGGTTGGGGGTTGGGGAGTGGGCCACCTTTTTCCCCTTGGCCTTCTTTCCCTTGGGCATCTTGCTCGGCTGGAGAAGAGAGAAAGAAAAGGGAATTGTGGGTAATATGTAAGCAGTTGCGGAGATCCCAGACTCATCTTGAATTTGTAGACTGAAGTGTTCCTCCTGTTTCAACCTCAGTGGTAACTGATACTGCAGACATGTTTTGAAGAAAGTTTTTTTTGTTTTTCTTGCAATAGAGTTTGGTCATGGCTGTATGTCCCTATAATGTTGGAAATCTTTCTCTCATGTAAGAAGTTCATTTACACAGTATGTTTTCTACAAATCCAGGTTTTACTTGATTGGGCAAGACAGACATTGGTTGCGTTTTATAAGAAAAAACTTGAACTGCAGGAAGATATTGTTGAAAGGCTCTGGGTCTATGTAGATAACATTCTACATAGCAGGAAATTGCAGAATCTCCTTAAGAATGGAAAGACTGTAAATCTTCAAATTTCTCTTGTCAAGGTAAATAATGGTCTCTTCTATTGACTTGTATTATGTGCATCTTTGTTAATTTCTTATTACTGCTTAAACTTGTTTCAGAATCACTTATGTGACTATGTGAGAAATTTCAAGTTAGGGGAGGGAAGAGCAAGAAGAAGTAATAGTATCCCAAAATAGAAAATGTTATTTTTGAAATAGGGCCTCTATATGTAGCTCTGGCTGTCCTGGAACTTTCTATGTAGACCAGGCTGGCCTTGAACTCATAGAGATCTGCGTGCCTCTGTTTCCTGAATGCAGGGATTAAAAACATGCACCACTGTGTCAGGCCCATGAACAAGTTTTTATTACAATCTGCTCTCAGACTCATGGTCTTACTGCTTTGTATACCCAAGTGCAGGGATTACAGGTGTGTACCATCAGAGCCAGTTTTATTACTTTGTAACTGGAAAAGGTACCATATTATAACTACACTGACACACACAGACATTTGATGCAATTTTCTGGAGGGAGATCAAAGATAATCTAGACAGGAATTATCTCAAAAGGTTTTTGATTAAAATCACAAAAGTTTGAACTTTATTGTCAAAACAATATTTTCAAATGCCATAATAATTGCCATTAAAAACCAGTACTAGGCTGGAGAGATGGCTCAGAGGTTAAGAGCACTGACTGCTCTTCCAGAAGTCCTGAGTTCAATTCCCAGCACCCACATGGTGGCTCACAACCATCTGTAATGAGATCTGGTGCCCTCTTCTGGCCTGCAGTCATACATGCTGTATACATAATAAATACATAAATCTTTAAAAAAAAAAAAAACCAGTACTAATGAGCATTTAGTACATGACATGCTCAAAGGGCATAAGGATATAACTGGCCGTCATATGATGAATAGTAAGTTGCAGTATTGGGATTTGAAACTATATGTGCCTGGTTGTAGAGCTGTTCAGCCAGAGCCTCACAGAATGGAATGGAACAGAACAGAGAACAAGGAAGTAGATAAGCTGCCAGTAATGCTTAAGATCACACCCTTCATTGTGACACTATTAAATAATGGGGTCATTCTAAGTGGTCCTTCAAGACAAGACAGGAAGATCAAAAGTAGCTTTATATTGAAGAAATGATACTTACAACATTTAAAATAAATGTATGTTTATAGTTATGAAATATTACTAAGGGGCACATAAACAACTGAACACAAATTATGCTTTGGGGTCTGTGTAAAAATTTTTTTATTGATCTATTTAATAAAATATCTGGAGGCTACTGGTGATACGTTGACATCTTAGGATTCAGCACATTTGCTATAACTTACTTTTTAAGCCAGTACTTACTTGAGTGGAAATAATAATTGTTTCATGCGGTTGCTAATAGCTTAGCACCTCAGACAGCTTTGATTCTTAGATCTTGTAAGACTGGGAGCAGGTCACTGGCCTAATAGTAAATTTTGAGATCTGCCTGCTTTTGTGTCTGAATTTGGAATTTTGAGAGCTGAAAACAATGTGTATAACATGGTTTTTACATTACATTTACATTTAAAAGAAAGGTACTCATTTATCATAGGCTGGCATCCAATTAGCTATGTAATTTAGGGATGACCTTGAATTTCTGGTCTTCCTGCCTATTGAGTACTGAGATTACAGGCATGCACTACCACACTCAGTTTATGTAGTGCTGGGGATTGAACCTAGGGCTTTTAGCATGTTAGGCAAGCACTCTACCAACAGAGTTACATCTCTAGCCCTGTTTTGATGGTTTGTTTTTTTTTTTAAGACTTATTTATTTATTATGTATACAGAAGAGGGTGCCAGATCTCATTACAGATGGTTGTGAGCCACTATGTGGGTGCTGGGAATTGAACTCAGGACCTCTGGAAGAGCAGTCAGTGCTCTTAACCTCTGAGCCATCTCTCCAGCCCGTTTTGGTGTTTTCAATAGGAAAATGTAATGACTATAAATATGTATACAGGGCCACAGGGTCCTGACTCAAGTGCTGAGATGAGTTGAGGATTTGTGGTCTAAACTTTTCCTTCTATGGGTTGCCTCGTCCAGTCTTGATATGAGGGGTTTTGCCTTGTCTTTATTGCATCTTATTATCCATGTTCGGTTGATATCCCTGAGATGCCTGATTTTTTCTGAAGGGAAACAGAGGAGCAGTAGATTTGGGGGGAAGGGGAGGTCGGGGGTGAGGGGGCTGGGAGTAATAGAGGGAAAGGAGGCTGTTGGGATGTATGAGAAGAATAAATTAAAAGAAAAAAATTGACTGCTTTAAAAAATTGACTTTTAAGCTTTGCAAAGCCTTTTGGAATTGGTGGCAAATTTACAGAGGCACTAAACCTTTTCAGAATTGATATTGACAGGAGATGGATGTGTAAAGGAATTAGAACAGACACTTTGTCTTTTATTGATGCATTAAATAAGTGTCAGTTCATGTTAGAGGTAGAAAAATCTGGGTGTTTCTCATCAAAATGGGAGAGGAATGATTGATTTTTTTTCATACTTTCTGAGTAAGTATAGCTTCAGGGTAGTCATGATATTTCTTTCTTTCTTAATACTCAGATCATAAATGAGAGAATAGCAGAGTTCTCACTTTCGGGATCCCAGAGGAATATCGGTGCCATCCTGAGTTGCTGCCAGGGCATCCTCTCAGCACCTGCCCTTGCTGTCATCTACACAGCCAAACCGGAGCTAATTGTGGCCTTGCTGAGCCAGCTCTGCTGGTCAGTCTGCAGACAGCCAGAAGGAGCCATGACAGCCCAGCTATTTGAGGTCATTCATCTGGCTCTTGACCATTACCTCAAGCTTCAGCAACAACAAGCCAACCCTAGACGTGTCTTTGTGGATATGACTAGCCACCTCCTCCAGCCCTGCCTAGTCCTGAGACATTTGCTTTTGGGGGGCACATGGACACAGCCTGGACAAAGCCAGCTACAGCAAATACTGAGCCGAGATATCAGGAGTAAGATTGACACTGTTCTTCGAGGCGGTGTTTTTCGACATGATTTACTCTCATCCTATAAGGAGGAACTCTTGGAGCAGCGCCAAGGGAACATAAAGATGGGGGTTCTGAAGAGTCTTCTCACTCCAATGGAGACTGTGATTACAAGGCTGGTAGAGCCTGACTACATCAAGTCAGACCTACATGCTTTGGTTGTGGCAAACTCAGTGTCCTTATTGTACAGACTCTTTCTGGATTCATACCTTAAGGAAGAAAACCAGTTTCTCTGTTTTCAGGCTCTCCCCAGGTTGTTTGGCTGCTTGCAAATTTCACACCTGCACGAGGGGCAGATGGAAGCCCTGTCCTTATCAGATTGGACCACAGAGCTTCTGGCTGTAGAGCAACTGCTAAACTCAGTGGCCACCAATAACATCTACAATGTGGCTGCTGACAGGATCCGGCATGGGGAGACACAGTTCCACTTCTACCGCCGTGTGGCTGAACTGCTGATCAACCATTCACAAGCACCTGTGCCAGCTTGGTTTCGCTGCCTCAAGATTTTGATGTCTCTGAATCATTTGATTTTAGAGCCAGACCTAGATGACCTGTTGTCTTCAGCTTGGATTGATGCAGAAGTAACAGAATTTCGAGCCAAAAAAGCCCAGGAGGTACTTATTAACACTGTCTTCCAGACATATGCCAAGCTCCGACAGGTACCACAGTTGTTTGAGGAGATTTTGGGGGTGATCTGCCGTCCAGCTGCTGAGGCACTGAGGCAGCCTTTGCTTGCCTCAGGCCCCTTCATGGCTTTCTGTGCATGCCTCTTGGAGTTGCCACTGAGTCAGATCCTAGATGCATGGTCCCTTGTACTAGATAAGTTCCAGTCTTTAGTCATGCCCTGTTTGCAGAGTGATACTGACATGGCTTTGAAGGCACTGTCACTGAGCTCTCTGCTACACTGTATCATGTTTAACATGCCAAGTTTGGACAATAGCATGCCTCTGCCCATCATCAGACGGACCCAGTGCATAATGGAGAGGATGCTGAAAGAGCTTGTGAAGCCCCTTTTGGGCCTTCTCCTGGACCTCTGGAGCCCAGAGCCTGAGCTGTGGCAGCAGAAGGTGAGTGACTCTGCACTCTTACTCTCTTACACCTGGGCTCAAGTGGACACTACCCTCAGTTTGCACTGCAGCCAGTATTATTCTCTGGCGGGCCCCCTAGTTGGGGCCGCTCTGGATATTTCAAACCCCCCTTTGCTGCTCCCAGGTGTGGAAACACAGCTTTGGAAGAAGGTGGAAAAGTGTATAGCCCAGTCCAGGTCTCTGAGTAGGTACTGCTTAGAACAGCTGTACCTGCAGAAGGTGAAAAGGACTCTAATGCAGACTAGTTCCCAGTCTAAAGAAGCCCTTCAAACCTTGAGGTATGACACTGCCCACATTCTTGATTCTAGCAGAGACTGTTTAAGTCAGAAGACAGTAGTTGCCTGGGATAGGCAGGTGTCGACAATGGATGAGTCCACATATCCTGTAGCCCACTGGCACTTGATTGTATCAAACCTCACAGTTTTAATACCCTACCTTTGTTTGGATGATGTGAGATACGTGGCCACTGTCCTATTAAGAACTGTACCAGCAAATAAAGCCCAGGAAAGCTTGGCACATGGTGAGCCATATATCACACTTGAGAAAGTATCCACAGCCCTCCTCCACAGCCCTCTCTTTCCGGAGATGCAGTCCCTCCATTCTGCCTTCCTGATGTGTATCATTGCAAAATGTTCTAGCATACTGTGCTCTGGTGCCCATAATGATCTGAGTCTTATTAGTCAGCAGCTTCCCTGGCTTTTTGAAAAGGACTACCACACATTGGTGGCTTATTGGGAAACCAAATTGGCAAAAGTTGGACCTGAAGGTATAGAGCCAAGAGGAGAAGTTGCCCAGAATTTCCTATCCATGATCAAGAGTGGTTTTCCTATCAAGCTGGATGAAGAGCAGCTAAAAGACCTCCTGGAGCTGTTAGAAGTCATCTCCACCCTTCGCCTGGACAGCCTCTTGCCATCTTACCACGTGCATTTTTTTTTCCTGCTATTCTCCATGGCTGTCTCCACATTGGGACATTGCTCCAGCCCACTAGCCCTCCGGTTCTTGGCAACATGCTACCGGCTCCTCAATGGTCTGCAGAGGGGAAGGAATGCCCGCTCTGTGTTCAGGGTCATGTATGTTAGTGACGTCTTTGAGGTTGTACTGACCTCACTGTTGCAAGCCAGTACTGAGTTTCAAGTTGGAGAGGATGACTCCGCTTGGCTGCAGCTTCTGGAAGTGTCAGGGGTGTTCTTGGAACAGCTAATGCAGATGCTTATTCAAGTAAAGCTTAGCTTGGTGCTCAATTTTGGAAAAATCATCACCTTACTCTCAAGGTATAGTAAGGGTGCTTCCAGCAAAGAATTGAAAATCCAGAGCCTTCAGGGCAGGCAACTGCTTCTGGTGGCTTTAACCAAGTTGTGTCAAAGTTTGGGGCCTTATGTTAAGGAGCGGAGGCAGCTCCTGGAGGCACAAGCAGCACTACCTGAGCTGCTGCGGCAGGCCATGATGCAAATGGGTGCCATGCTGCAGCTCTGCTTAGTGCCTGGGACTCCAGGCCACCGCCTGCCTTCAGTCCTCCTGTCAGCTGTCCCCACACTTTTAGAAGTAGACCTGAGCCAACACCTCAGGGAAGGACAGCCCCAAATCACTCAAGTGGTAGATACAGATCGAACGCTGCTTTCTCACATGACCCTTTACCAGGATGTCTACGTTCAGTTGCTGGAGGAGTTGCCAGTCCTGTCGGGGAATACTCAGTCTTTCCAGGCAGCCTTGCAATTTCTAACCTTGTTCCTTTTGGCCCCAGAGCTCCATTCCAAGGAGAGCTCTGTTTTTGCTTCCGTCTTTCATTCTGTGCGGAAAGTTCTTACAGGTAAGGTGGGTTTTGTTTTGTTTTGTTTTGTTTTGTTTTGTTTTTTTAGTGTGTATGGATGTTTTGCCTGCATGTATGTCTATGTACTGTGTATATGCTTGGTGGCCTCAAGCCAAAGGATAGTGTCAGATTCCCTAGAAATGAAGTTACTGATGGTTGTGAGCTGCATGTTGGTGCTGGGACTCAAACCTAGATCCTCTGAGCATGCAGCCAGTGTTCTTAACCACTGAGCCATCTCTCCAGGCCCAGTAAGGTATTTCTTTCTGACCTGAAGCTGCAGAGGCTTAAGTCAATGAGAGCTCCATGGCCAAGTTACCATGCTTCATCTCTTAAGATTCACATGCCTCTCTCTTCAGCATATCTTACCAGTGTGTACCACCACAACTGGCTGGGCCACCCCCCTTGAACAGGGTGGTACCTGGCAATTTCAGGTCCCACATGAGAAAGCTTGCACCCTAGACATGCATCTGGGACATCATTTCCTCTTTCTATATTGGCATATGTAAGCAGTCACCTTTCCAGCTTTCCCTTCCCTGTGCACACTGTACCCTTCTAGTCATCTCAGGTCCTTTCATATTGTAGGGATTATTTTGTGTATATCCATGCTTGTTTTTTGAGGCAGAATCTTACTATGTAATGGCTGGTCTGGAACTCATTATGTAGACCTGGCTCATCTCGAATTCCACACCTACAATTTTTTCTTTAAATTGCGTGTATATTTGTGTGTGGGTTTGTGCACATGTGAGTGAAGGTACCTGTAGAGTCTAGAAGAAGGTTGCTGATTCTCTGGAGCTGGAGTTACACAGCTGTAAGCTGCCTAACATGGAGTGGGAACTTAATTTAGGATTTCCATGTGAACATTATGTGCCCTTAGCCACTGAGCCATCTCTCCAACCCCCATTCATTGGTTTTAAGGTTTACTGTTCTTGTTCTTAGCTTTTAATTTGCTCTGGCCACAGAGGACTTAAATGGATCATCTCACCTGGGGGAAACTCCTCTGTATCAGGCTTATAGTGCTATAGATTAACTTTGAAAATTTACATGAAATCTGCTTTCCTCAGCACCCCAATTCAGTATGCTCAATAACTTGTATATGTAGTAGAATAGGTTTACCTAGTGTGTCATCTCTTAATGAGATCACCCTTTGAGGCAGTTAAGACCTCAGTCACAGACTCATGAGAGAGCTGATGTCTTCTGGCACAAAACTGACCCTGAAGTTTTATAGATCAAAGATTTAGGGATTCCTGTATAGCCATTGAAATAGTTATGAAAATTATTTAGAAACATCTAAAAATATTAATGTTAAGTAACAGTATAAAGTTATTCTTTTTGGCAGGGAATGGTGGTGCATGCCTTTAATCCTAGCACTCCAGAGGCAGAGGCAGAAGCTATCATGGTCTGCATAGCCAGTTCCAGGCCAAGGTTACATAGTGAGACCTTGTCTGAAAACCCAAACATAAGTAAAATAAAATCTTAAAAAAAAAATGTTAAACAGAGTTACTCCCCAAAGCAGACAAAGATAAACAGGCCTGATGTCTTCTTGTATCTAGTCAGTACATATCACAGGTGGCAGAGGTTTTCCTTTAAGTTTTTGGGGTTTCTGGGGGGCTAGGGTAGGAATTAGGTAGTCTTTTGAGGTTAGACTTCACGGGTGTTGGGGAGTGTGTAACAGTACATGCTGGGTAGAGTTTGTGTTGTGTTGATTTGCATAGAGAAGCTACAAGGGTGTGACCTTTAGGAAGTGAAGCCACCTGGTGTGCCTGGGCCAGTACCAGATCCGGGTGTGTGGACTGAATAGTGCTGCTGTTGTCTTTCTGTCAAAGACCTTTCTGTCTCGGATTCAAGTGTGAATGAACTGAAAAGACCCTGACTGTGATGGTCTATCTTTTTCTGTTAATAACTCAGGGATTGGGGCTTCCCTGACTGGGACTAACATCAAATTTTTGTTAAAGCTTATGACAGCATTCCAGGTGAGTGTCTTAAGATGGCAGCTAGCATCTAAAACTGTGGCTGCTGTCAGTTTGTTAAGCAGAACTTCTGCATTCCCTTTCCCTACATCTAGTGAGATGAGGCAGTTCTAAGCCTCACTTTTATATCCCTGGACCTGTGGTACCTCAGACCTCTGGAACAGAGCCTCACATACAGTGGGTCCAGCATGTTCACATATCTGAACCATCAGACTGTCTAGTGATGTGCTGGAGTAGTGAGCAGTCTGGAGGAAATACCAAGTGAGGTGGGGCCCAAGGCACTGGGGAAGGAAGGGAACATAACCTGAAGGTTGCTTTGAAGAGCTGAAAGGTAGCAATATGATGGCTTGTGGAGATGCCCCTGCCCTCCAGTGGTGCTAAGGGGGCATTTCATAAACAGGAACTATTATGAAGAATGCATTCAGGCAATAGAATAGATTGCCTTAGTGGAGTTGGGGAAGCCAGTGCTTTAGAGCTGGCCTTTTCTCTAGGACTATCTGTGCTCAGGCTGATTTGGGTTTCATTAACAGATAGATATCCATAGAGGTTGCAGAAGAGAGAATATGGAATACAAAACCCCAACCTAAATGTGAGACTGGGGCTTAGAGGATACCTGTAAACCAAGTGAAAGTGGCCTTGAAGTCCAGCCAGGCAAATGTAGGTGGTAAGCTCTCCTGGAGAGGCTCTCCAATAGGTTCTGTATCCTTTTGTTTGCCAGTGACAGGCATCTTTGCTGATGTGTTCATTTTACTGATGGCAAGTTGGGGCTGAAAGAGGCTATGAATCTAGGTCTTGCAGGTTGTAGAAGATATGAGCCTATGACTTAATCAGTCAGAGCCCCCAATCTCCATCTTCCTGATTGTAAATAACACAGATGGAGAGGCAGAAGGTGTTCTGGTGGTATGTGGAAGGATGCACAGGTCAATGTTGAAGGGCCTTGAATACCCTGCCTTGGACTTTATTGTAAGATTGTAGGTCCTGGAGGTTCCAGAAAACACCTGATGGACCTAGTAGACAGTCCTAGGAATGTCAAGGTTCTTTTTATCTTTTCGACACTTCTGAGTGACCTGAACCAGCAGGATGACCTGAAGAGCGAGGTGTTGAGTGGGAAGACTGGGGATGAGAAATAAAGAAGACAAAAGCAGTAGCTGGGCCCAGGAGTTCTTGCATAAACTAATGACTTATGCCAAGCAAGTTTATTAAGAGATGCAGCATCATACATACTATTTGCAGAGGTAGGTATGGGGGTGGGTGGCCAAGTTCAGAAGAGAGCTAAGTCAGACAGTGTTGGCAAAGAGAACATTGGATACCTCAGACACAGCTGCTTTAGGACTGATAACAACAGCACAGGGGAAAGAGTTTGGGTCCCCAGAAGCTGTAACTTTGACTTTTTTGAGGCATTGGCTTCAACTTTATACCAACCTTGCCAAATCTACTCCTGAACAAGGATACAGAACTTAAAGTTCACTTTGTCCTTTCATCAGGCCCTCTAAGAAAAACTAGGGTTGGTCTGGCTGCCCACACCTCGGCATGTAAAAATACTCCACTTCTATACCCATACTGATTGTATAAGGGAGATAAAAAGATAAAAACAGTCACGTGTCTGCTGTAGTCCAGAGCTAACCTGAGCATATTGACATTTTCTGTGTGCATGCACTGTACATAGGTACAGCTCTGGGTAAGAGAAGGTACCACAGTGAGCATCCATTCTGCTTTTTTCACCAGGATTTAGTTGTACTATTACACTCCTCAACTCATGTTATTAATGGCTGCATGGTGTCATATGGCCACTTTGTATTTCATTATCACTTATCAGTCAGATCTTAACAGTTTTGGCTTCTTTTCCCCCAGGTCCAGGCGTTCCTGCTCTAGTCACTCGGGATATTGAGCCTCACTTAGAAGCCCTGCTCAACCAGATGTTTGAGGCTGGGACAACAGAACACTTTGGGATCGTACTGCAGTCTATTCTTCAGGGGCTGGACGTCACTCAGGCGTGGAGGTCTGATCTACAGGTGGATAGCTTCTTTCTTTTGTTTAGGCCTAAAGTGGTATTCACTCCAGGTGAAAGGAAGGATTGTTTGAAATTTTGTGTCACTTTTAAAACTAGGCAGACAAATTTGGCTGAGAGTGGAGGCAGAGCAGGAGCCTGTGGGAGGGAGCCCAGTTGTGGACTTTCTAGCTTCCACTGAAGAGTCTTTATTTTTCACGGGGCAATTTCTTCAGAATTACAAATGTATGCTCTTATTACGTAAGATGCTAAATATTATAAAGACCAAATATAAAAGTGTATGTTCATCTATCACAGTTCTTTTAGAAACATTATTAAGAGTTAAGAATGAAGATTAAAAGAGACACTTATGAAAAAATAAGATGTGTAAGAACGTGTTTGTGGGCTTCTCAAAGAATTGCCCTCACACACTTTGGAAAAGTACTTGATATGGTGAAACAGCTATAGACCAGAACTTAAGAATTGTGTGTGTGTGTGTGTGTGTGTGTGTGTGTGTGTGTGTGTGTGTGTGTGTGTGTTTTGTGTGTGTGTGTGTGTGTATATACCTACACACTCTGGGTATATAGCTCAGTTGGTATTGCATTCATGAGGCCCTGGGTTCAAACCCTAGCACTGAAAAAAAAAAAAAGAAGCATTTGGGCTCTCAGTTGATAAGCTCAGTGCACTTCCATTTAGAATGCCTTACAGAGCTCACATGTCAGGATGATTGTGGGTACTATCTGGTCAGCTGTTCCCAGTGGTGCTTGAGGAAAAAGACCTCCATAGACTGCTGTAGGCTGCTGCTGCTGCTGCTTCTTTTCCTCCTCTTCACACCCCACCCCCCACCTCTCACCTAGGGTCTTACCATTGCAGCCCAGGTCCTGAATTTATAATCTCTTGCCTCAGCCTTTCAAGTACTGTAAATATAGGTGTGTACTACTTTGTCCAGCCTCATTAGTGGCTTCTTGATTCCTGGCTACTGATAATACCTAGGATTGGGTTTTTGATCTAGATTAGAGGAGAAGTAAGGGGTAAGTATGAATTCTGGGGAGGGGAACAGGAACAGTTCAGACCCATACCTATGAGCCTGAGGACCTGCATCATCCCCACCAGCTGCCTGCTACACTTGCCTATCTCTGGAACTAAAATTGTGTATCTTTATAGCACAATTGGGGCCCAGCTTTGAGAAGGACTCTGGGTCTCTGGGCTTCCATTCAGCAAGTGACTTGGATAAAATAGCCCCCAAGTTTTCATTAAATGAATTAATCTAAGAATTATTAGACAAGGGAAACTTGAACTGAGTACTGAAGAATGAAGAATTTGAAGGTATGCATGGGATAGAAGTTTGTTGGTCTGCTGGGGCAGAAGGTGTACAATTGTGAGAAAATGAATGGGCACCAAAGCCTCAATAGGTAGATGTATCCTGTCGGTAAGCAGGAAATTAAGAACAGTTAGATTTGCAGGTGTGTGCAGTCAAGAGAAGACGGGGAAGAGTGCACAGGGCAGAAATTAGGATCTGGCTGGGGTTGTGTGGCTTCACAGTATTAAGGGAGAAAGACTGTTGTGAAGCTGAGAAGCAGGGCAGAAGGCCAGGCCTTTGTTTGTGAAGCATTTAGTAAAAGTAGGTCCTTCCCTGTAGCATGAATGCTAATTGGTCTTAATAAAAATCCAGAGCCAGATATCGGGGTAAAAGCTGAAAGATCAGTAAAGGAACCAGCCACCAGAGAGACTTCTTATGTCTACTTGATTCCTCAGTCTGAAGGGAGAGAGCTGAGCTCCTGTCTTCTCCCTTCTTATATTCCTCTCTCCACCCAGCCATATCACTTCCTGTTTCCACCTCCCTAGTGCTAGGATTAAAGGTATGAGATACCAAAAGGTGTGTGCCACCACTACCTGGCTCTGTTTCTGTTTTAGACTGGATCAATCTTGTGTAGCCTAGGGTGGCCTTGAACTCAGACATGTCTGCCTCTGCCTCTGAGTGCTGGGATTAAAGGTGTGTGCCACCACTGCCTGGCCTCTATGGTTAACTAGTGGCTAGCTCTGCCCTCTGATCTTCAGGCAAGCTTTATTTGTTAGAGCACAAACCAAAGTCACCACATTTCCTCTTTTTTGTCTAAAATAAAAAAAGGATATAACTGATGTAAGAAAAACTATATACAATAAGTACAAGAACTGTATACAATATACACAGGCAATAAATATATCAACAGTGTCTGGTCCATTTGCATTTGACAAATTCAGAGAAAATACTCCATTATATATCCTATCTTGGTGAGTCCAAAGTCTTATACCTAATTAACTTTCTATCCTAACTTGCTTTACCATCTAAAACTATCTTTTGATGTCTCTCAACCTTATACACTTTACACTTCTTTAGTGAATTTCTTTTCTGAGTTTGGCCAACAAGGAAAACTCTGTCTAGTCTTCAACTCCCTCAGAGACCCAAGAACGAAATAATATTAATTGAGTAAACAGGAAGTGCAAGCAAGTGACCTCTAAAAAAATGTGAGAAATGACAGAAACAGTGGACTGCCTAGACAGTCACCCAGGGTTCCTCTGTAATGTTGGGGCAGCCATCTTCGGCCTACAGGCCTGGAATATCTGACAGACTTTTTTTTTTTTTTTTTGGTTTTTCGAGACAGGGTTTCTCTGTGTAGCTTTGCGCCTTTCCTGGAACTCACTTGGTAGCCCAGGCTGGCCTCGAACTCACAGAGATCCGCCTGGCTCTGCCTCCCGAGTGCTGGGATTAAAGGCGTGCGCCACCACCGCCCGGCTGACAGACTTTTTTGTGAAGCAGGATATATGAAGGATAGTCCCACCTTGTCTTGGCAAAGTTCAGCAGTCACTTCCTTTTGTGTCCTGCTTGTCCCATTTGGACAGCATACTGTCAGCAGTTGAGGCAAGGACATTTTCTTGCCCAGTGGCTACCTTTTGCCACAAAGTAAACTCCATGGGAACTTTCTTCAATGCCCATCATCTCTGAAATAGATTGGTGCTGCCAAGAGCAGACAGGTCTCATTGTCATAAAAAAAGAACCTATGTTATTAAAACATCTTAAATGCCATATTCTGTAGATCGCTAGGTATTTGAAGACAACCTGTCTATCTAAAATATATCTGTTTGGCCTTGAAAACATACCTAATATAACAACAAGTTCGATTATAATAGGTGACTAATTACTAACCTGCATTTCTTTATTATCCTAAATAATTTTTAATAACAACTTTCAAGGACTACCAATTTGTATTACATTGTTAAATGAGATGTATAGGTACAATACCTTGAACAAGGTTAAAAATGTATGTACAGCCAGGTGGTGGTGGCGGCGGCGCACGCATTTAATCCCAGCACTCCGGAGGCAGAGCCAGGCGGATCTCTGTGAGTTCGAGGCCAGCCTGGGCTACAGAGTGAGTTCCAGGAAAGGCGCAAAGCTACAGAGAAACCCTGTCACGAAAAACCAAAAATAAAAAAAATAGAAAGAAATGTATGTACAGTATGTTCTAACAAAAATAATCTCAAATTTGTTTCAGTATATGAAGATCCATATCAGTGTAAAATATTTAAAACAAGTAGTTTCTTTTTAAAAGTCAACTCAATAATCTACCCTTTTATCCTATCATATTTCTATCCCCCTTTTTTCTTTTCAAAATAAGAACTCTGAATCTAATCTCCTTTGTTCAACTTTTTTTCCTGACCATTACCAATAACAACTTGTAACCGACCACCCTAAATGATGACAAATATCCATAACCCATTGAACGACCAAAAACTACCCACCCCACTTGTTGGGAATGTGGGTGTCGTGTCCTTAAGTTTCCTGCTGTCTGAGAGTGACAGCATCTTTAAGGGATCCTGAAAAGAAAAATTTGGGTTGTCAAGTCCTGGGAGAGGTAGCTCTATCATTTGTTGTCCAGTCTCTGAGAAATGGGGAAGTGCAGGGCTTGTCTCAAGTTCTGGCTAGAGTAGTCTGTAAGGCTGGATCATCTCAGCTAGCCATCTTGAAATTGTCCTGAGCAATTTGTAGTCCAAAGCCAATCTTTGTGTGGTGTTTGTTGGCTTAGTGGCATTATCATAGTATACGTGGAATCATAGTTGTGGGGCCCCATCATCCTTTTGTAGACTTCAAAGATCTCTGTTAGGTATAGTCTTGGTTCACTGCAGAAAACTAATGTTTTAAATGTCATATGCAGCAGATTTCAAAGAGGTTAAAGGATCAATATTTATTATGTACATCCAGAGTACAAAAACTTAATTCCTAGTTTTTGATAGAGGCTCAAACCTGAAATCATATACAGGAAGCTAGGTGAAGCCTTTTTCTAGAATTAGTACTCTATATGACCATTAATGTCATGACAAAAAAGTTTAAAATGTACATATATATACACACATATATTGATCTTATGAATTTTGAGATAATAGTCACACCTTAAGAAAAGTTTTAAATAGTCAAAATAAAACCAAAGGATCATGAGATCAGTACCAATAGAATAGTCCCTTAATTTTGGTTTTTCTTCTGTCCCATATCAGGTGGCTCTTCTGACATGATACTGAGATTTTGCATTTTCCTTTAAGCATGCTTGGGTTTAGAGAAGAAGAGAGCCACACTTCAACCTCAAAGCCAGCTTTAATTTTCAATTGAACTGGGACTACAAAAGACCATTTGCATTATGTGTCTATAGAGAACAGCAGAAACAAACAATTGGGAGGATTTATGAAATTTTATCCTGTTGAAAATGTGATATATCAATAGGCCATTTACTCCTTTTTCTTGGAACTTTTTTTGTTGTTGTTGATGATTTGTTCTTTTTCTTCACATGTCTCATTTATTCAGTAGTCTTCAGATTCCTTAGCTGGATGCCTTTATTTTCCTGAAAAGACAAAAACAAAACCCTACCCCAACCCTAACTTTGGGGAGACTCCCTTTTGGCAAGTTATATCTGATCAAATGAGAAGCATTTGTTAATCTTATAAGTTAGTTTAGATTGAATGGTCATGCTGTTTGATGAACTATCATCTATTCTAATTAAGAGGTCTCTCTTGTTCAAATTGAATCTTTATCAATTTTGATGGTATCCATAGCTTTTCTTCTCCTGAAGAAACACAAGCAAAACCTCTTCCCCAACGTAACACATATCCTGGTCTCCATTCTGAGGTCAGCACATCTTTAAAGTATACAGGCTGATTTAATTCCACAGTTCTTCTATTATCGAATGTCTCTCTGCAGCTGTCGTTCCTTTCTTATTAGCATTTAGAAAATTCAAAGTTAATAAAGCATTATGCAATCTATTTCTGGGGATCTTTTATTACCCCTTTCTGTTTATTTAGCTTTCCATTACTGCTTGCCCTGTAGGGTTGTGTGGTATACCTGTAATATGCTTTATATTGTAAAAAGCAAAAAACTTTCATTTTACCAGAGACATATGCTGGAGCATTGTCAATTTTAATTTGTACAGGTATACCCATGATGGCCACAACTTCTTTCAAACATGTGAATATAGAATCAGCCTTTTTAAAACTCAAAGCAGTCACTCATTGAAATCCTGAATAGGTATCAATTGTGTGGTGTACATAATTTAATTTTCCAAATTCTACAAAATGAAACACATCCACCCACCAGATTTCATTCCTTTGAGTACCCTTTGGTACTCCATTCCTGCAGGTAATGGAGTTTGGTTTATAAAGAACAAGCAGGACATTTTCTTATAATTTCTTTGACTTGTTACCAAGTGAAGGAAAATCCTTTTTCTTTCTTTTTTTTTAAATCCTTTTTCAAACCCTTGCTATTGACATGATTTTTTTTTTTTAATGAAATTCTGAGGCCTCCAGCACATGTCTTATCAATAGTTGACCAAGTTTTTCATTACTTTGTGCTAGAGGGCCTGGCAGACCCAAATGGGATCAGATGTGTGTTATATATAATGGATGTTTCCTATTCCTGATTATTCTTGTAACTGAATAAATAACAAAGTTAATTCTGATCCATCAGGAATAAATTTAGCATTTTTAATGTGTAAAACAACTCTTTCTGCATACTGAGAGTCAGTAACTATGTTAAGAGGTTTTGTAAAATCCACGTACCATCAGAATAGCATATAATTCTGACTTTTGGACAGAATCATAAGGGCTTTGAGCCACTTTACTTAAATTTCCTGATTTATAACCTGCCTTTCCTGATGTGTTTGCATCAGTATAAAATGTAGGGACTCTAGACATTGGTGTTCCCCATACAATGTAAGGAAGGATTCAGTTCTCTTTATAAATTGAATTCTCTTTCTTTTGGGATATTTGTTGTTAACCTCTCCCTGCAAGTTCTTTGCCAAGGTTCACTTTCTGCCCATAATTTGTCAATTTCATCATTAGTAAAAGGTACTACATTTTCTGCTGGGTCTATTTCTGCTTATTGACAAAGTCTCAAATTTTCTTTTAGAATCATCTCAGAGACATTTTCCACATAAGTTTTTGTTTATTTATTTTTTTTACTCTTTATGTGGTAAAAAGATCCATTTTAAGATAATATCTTCCCTCTGCATTAATATTCCTGTAGGAGAATGCTTAGAAGGGAAGATTACCAGAATGCAATCAAGCTCTGGATCCAAGTGATCCACATGTGTACCTGTAATTTCTTTTCTACCAAAGGCAATTCTCTCTTAGCTTCAGTTAATAATTCTCTTGGATTATTTAAATCCTTGTCCCCATTTAAGGTTTTGAACAAATTAATCAGTTCTTAATTTTCTACTCCAATAGTGGCCTGTGGATAGGAAATGTCTTTGAAAGCCATTAAGAGTCCACAATCGATCTCTCCTAATTTGCATCTTTTGGGGTCTAGTTTTTTTTAGGCCTATTTTATATCCTAAATAATTAATAGAATCTCCTCTTTGTATTTTTTTTTTAGGAGCAATTTGTAATGCCTAACAAGACCAAATTTTCTTTACTTCTTCAAACATTCTTTCTAAAATATCTACATTTGAATCAGCTAGTAAGATGTCATCCATGTAATGGTAAACTGTACATTGAGAAAATTGTTTGCATATCATTTCCAATGGCTGACTTACAAAATATTGGCATAGGGTGGGGCTATTTAACATGCCCTGTGGGAGAACTTTCCATTAATATCTTTTAACAGGCTGAAAGTTATTATAAATAGGCACTGTCAAGGCAAATTTTTCTTTTTCTTGTAAAGGTATAGTGAAGAAACAGTCTTTTAAATCAATAACTATCAGAGGCCATTCTTTAGGTAACAGAGAAGGCAAAAGAATTCAAGACTGTAGAGAGCCCTACACCTGAATCACCTTATTAACAGCTCTTAGATCTGTTACCCTTCTCCATTTTCCAGATTTCTTTTTAACAACAAATACAGGAGAATTCCAAGGACTGGTTGACTCTTCAGTATGCTGAGCATTTAGCTGCTCCTGTACCAACTGTTCTAAAGCCTGCAGTTTCTCTGATGTTAAAGGCCATTGCTGAACCCATACAAGCTTGTCTGTTAACCATTTTAAAAGTAGGGCTGTTGATGCCTTTAAAAGATCAGCAGCTGTTGTGCCTTGTTCTTGTACAACCTGAATGGTTGGTGACTATTCTTTATAATACCTTCTAATATTTTCCCCAGAAACATACGTTAATTTATGGTTTGTTTCTGAGATTGGAGGAATGTTAATCTGGGTGTTCCATTGCTGTAACAAATCACGTCCCCACAAATTCATTGCTATATTACTCACATATGACTTTAATTTTCCTCTCTGTCCTTCTGGCCCTGTACATTCAATTAGACCCATCTCACACTCTGTTTTTACCTGAGATAATGTTTCGGTCCCTAAAAGCTGAACATTTACTTCCTGAAGAAGCCAATTTGGATGCCAAGATTTTGGTGCAATTATTGGTACATCCGTATCTGTGTCTACAAGACCTTCAATGATGATGTCATTTATTCGTATTTTTAATTTTGGTCTTTGTTCATTTATAGAAGTTTGCCAAAATATTTGCTTTATGGTTTCTCCTGAATTCTTTGTTCTTTCTTCTATAGCTGTTTTATCATCCAGAGCAGTATGGTTTTTTACAATAGATATTAGGTTCTTAAATTGCTCTGGTAAGGAGTTTCCTCCATGATGACAGGAAATGACTGAATGGAATTTGACGTGGGGGCCTGTGAGAGGCCCCTCAAGGCGTTTCCTGATGGCAGAGTTACCTTGACTGTCCCTTGTTGATCTATATTCATTAGTCCAATGTCTGCCTTTGCCACACCTTCTGCATAATCCAGAACGGAAGGGTGTGCTGTTGAGATTATTCTTGGGAAAAAAAAAACATTGTTTCTAGGAACACCTTGTTTACAATCTCTTTTTAGGTGACCTTGTTTACCTCCGTTGAAACATTTGACATTTTGATTTTTCTTCAAACTTCTGGAAATCACCTTGCCTATACAAGCATCATCATAGTCATGAGATTCAGTATTGATTGTATCTCAGGTCCATTCCTCTAAGGGTGCTGATCTTGCCTTTAATGACCCAATTATCCTTTTGCATTGTGCATTAGCATTTCAAAAGCCAGAAATTCAATTATTATTTGTCTAGCTTCTAAATTTAGTATCATTCTACTTACCACTGAAGTCAGTCTTTGTAAGAAGTCAGTGAAGGTTTCTTTTGGGCCCTTCATAACTTTAGTAAATGACTTGATTTTCTTTCCTACTTCTTCAATTCTGTCCCAAGCATTCAAGGCTGCTGTGTAGCATAAAGCCAGGGTGTGATCATCATGTAGAGATTGCCTTTATACATTAGCATAATCTCCCTCTCCAAGAAGTTGGTCTTGGGAGATTTCCATACCTCTAACCCTACTTTTTTGTTCAGTGGTCTTAGCCTCATTTTTCCACCAGGTCCTCCACAATTATTGAGGACCAGCCTCCAAGACTTCTGTAACCAAGTTTCTCCAGTCTCGAGGGATAATTCTATTACAAGTTGTCCATGAGTTTAACATCTGCTTCACAAAAGGTGAATGCATGCCATATGAGATTATCACTTCCTTGCAAAGTCTAACATTTGCACAGGAGTCCATTCAGCTCTTATACTGTCTTGAGGATATCTATCATTTGGCAGTTCCTGTAAGGTTACTGGATGAATTAAGGTTGGCTATTTGAAAACCTTAGTCTGTTCCTCTCTAACCTTATAATGCAATGCTGAGATTGGTTCTCCTTTAAATTCCTCCATCTAGGTTTGAATATCTCTATGATCTGTTTTAATAAGTTTTTCTAAAACCTTTATCTTGGCACTCATATTAACCAACCTTTTAAATGATAAAACAAAAGTGCCAGGCGGTGGTGGCGCACGCCTTTAATCCCAGCACTCGGGAGGCAGAGCCAGGCGGATCTCTGTGAGTTCGAGGCCAGCCTGGACTACCAAGTGAGTTCCAGGAAAGGCGCAAAGCTACACAGAGAAACCCTGTCTCGAAAAACCAAAAAAAAAAAAAAAAAAGATAAAACAAAAGTGATCAAACAGATAATGTTTATAATTGACATTACATTAAATCCCATCAAAATTAATTATCCTCTCATCTAATTATTTCAGTTCCAAACTCTGCATTGTGTAATCATAGAGACCTAACTCTCTCCATTGTAATAGTGTTACCCAGTTTTTAATGTGGGGAAAAAATCTCTCTTTTACTAAATCCCCCCTTTAAGAATTCCCAATTGTCTCACCAAATCTGCCAACGATGACGATTCAGATGTGAGGCTGACTGCTTCTTCAGAGAACAGTAGAAGCCTGAGTAGGTTTTAAGGCAGCTACCTAATGTGCCACAACCCACTGGGAGAGAAGAAGCCAAAGAGCCAGCCGTCTGCATGGGGGAATGTGTGAAAGTGGCTAACTTATGCAGTTTTGGGAGCGCAAAAGCCTATGGAGTTTGCTGCAGATAGGCTGCAACAGAAACTTAGCCAGGCGTGGTAGTGACTCTGGCCACATGTAGCTCTGGCCTGTGCTGGTGGCTGCAAAGCCACAGGCAAGCAACTTTTTTGTGAATTCATGCCCCAAATATTAGACACCAGATGTAGCACAAATCCTAATTGGTCTTAATAATAAAAACCCGGAGCCAGATATCGGGGTAAATGCTGAAAGATCCGTAAAGGAACCAGCACTAAAGAGACTTCTTACCTCTATGGAATCCTCAGCCTGAAAGGGAGAGAACTGAGTTCCTGTCTCCTCCCTCCTTAACTTGCCTGCTTGTGTTCTGGTTAAAAGCATTGCCTTCCATAACAGCATCTCACCCAATATTTCCTTTAAACTTCCTTATGTCATTTTTTGGTTTTTAAAATTATTTTAAAATTTTACTTTATATGTATGGGTGTTTTGCCTTCATGTATATCTGTGCACCTTGTGCTTGCCTTGTGCCAGTGGAGGCCATGAGAGGGCATCAGATACCCTGGAACTGGAGTTAAATGATTGTAAGCCATGATGTGGATATTGGAAATCAAACCCAGGTTCTCTAGAAGAGTAGCCAGTGCTCTTAACCACTAAACCATCTCTCCAGCCCCCTTGTGTAGTTCTTGATCAGTGAAGTAATAGCATCCTCTGTGGACAGCATCTTGGCAAAATGGGGTCTATGATTAGACTATTCTTTGTCCTTCACTGAGCTTGCTGTCCTGGACCAATTTTGTGCCTGAAGGCCCTATTTCAGCTCGAGTTATGTTCATCATCATTGCCTCCTCTCTGTGCACAAATGTGAAAGATGGCCCTTGCTCTTAGAACTCAACCCTCACCAGACCTGTCCCTGTCCCCAATAACAAGGTTCCATTTTATCATCAGTACAAGTAAGAGGATCTCCTCTCCAATGGGATTTGCTATTTCTGTTCTAAAGTTTGCCCTTTTGTTTCAGGTTGTTTTGTGTGCCATTAGACTACTCAATCTGCTACTCAAATGCCCACTCAATGGAGAAAAGGCGAGTTTGCTGTGGCGTACATGCCCCCAGATCGTCACGGCTCTAATGGTGAGTAACTTCTTGAGATGCACCCTCCAGCTCATTTGACATTCCCTCTTCTGTAAGACAGCTAGTTGCTTGGGATCCGCCATCCTATGGTTCTGGGGCTGTTTCTTGAAGGTGGCGTGAACAGGTAACCCATTTGTGTTTTCTGTCTGTATACACTGTTAGACAATAGCAACCTGGCATGGAGGTGGTGAGAGGGATGGACACCGAGAACTATCAGACAGGGAGTGATGAGATGAATGGCAAGGACAAGGTGAGGCTACTGTGGGCCATATATATACTCAAAATAGGTGAAGGAGGATCCCTAGGGCTGATTCCCCACAAAATTGTGTGGTCAGGTATCAGGAGGGGTACATGTGTGTAAGGCATGTGGTATAGTGAAGGGGAATACTCTTGTCCTACCAAAGTGTTGAATTTATCTGGCAGTTACTTAGTTTCATTTTATACTACAAAAGCCTGGTTCCACCAGACGGTGGTGGCACACGCCTTTAATCCCAGCACTTGGGAGGCAGAGCCAGGCCGATCTCTGTGAGTTCGAGGCCAGCCTGGTCTACAGAGTGAGATCCAGGACAGGCACCAAAAAACTACACAGAGAAACCCTGTCTTGGAAAACAAAACAACAACAACAAAAAACAAAAACAAAACAAAACAACCAAAAACCTGGTTCGTTGAGGCTGGTCTTAGTGTTTGCACCCTTCATTGAGCCTGGCTCAAAGGTTCTTACTGAAGATAGGAAAGAACAGTGCCTGTTTGCCATCATTACCATCTGGTTATAACTTCTGCTATCTGAGAGAATTGTCATGAATCAGCATATTTCCAGAGCTAAAGGGCCTGAAAACTAGACTGCATGTTTCCTCCTGTTTTCTAATTTGCTTCTTTGTTTTTGACCTAAGAATATGTAAAACCAAAAGGCCAATGTTGCATATGTATGTGTTGAGCAGACAGTGGAGAAGCAAGTGGGGTATGGAACATACTGATGGGTGGCCATAATGATGACAGTGCGTGTTGACCACCTTGATATGCACCAGGTTGGAACCCACTTGATGCCTCTGATGTGTGTGGCAGACAGGCTGCAGAGCCATGTTCCCTGCAGAATGATGGCACTTGTAAGATTCAGGACCCAAAGGCCTCCTTAGATACTGTCAAGCTAGGAGCCACAGGGGTGCTCTCTAAATGACCCAGGGATATAGTTTTTTGTTTGTTTGTTTGTTTGTTTTTGTTTTTTTAAAACTCTTTTGGCTCTTTGGGGGGGCCCACCACCCAGCTCCCAAATAAATCAGACATGGAGGCTTATTCTTACTTATGAATGCCTGGCCTTAGCTTGGCTTGTTTCTAGCCAGCTTTTCTTAAATTATCCATCTATCTTTTGCCTATGGGCTTTTGTCTTTCTCTTTTTCTATATACCTTTCTTTACTTCTTACTCTGTGGCTTGCTGTATAGCTGGGTAGCTGGCCCCTAATGTCCTCCTCCTTTTCTTGGTCTTTGATCTCCCTCTTCCTAGATTTCTCCTATTCTCTCTGCCTGCCAGCCCGCCTATCCTTTCTCCCATCTTGCTATTGGTCGTTCAGCTCTTTATTAGACCAATCAGGTGTTTTAGACAGGCAAAGTAACACAGCTTCAAAGTTAAACAAATGCAACATAAAAGAATGCAACACATCTTTGCATCATTAAACAAATGTTGCACAGCACAAACAAATGTAACACATCTTCAAATAATATTCCACAACACAGGGAAGTCCCTTGTCTTGAGTCTCTTCCCTTATTGTCTAGGATAGTAACTGAAAATCTTTTTTTTTTTCCCAAGACAGGATTTCTCTGTATAGTTTTGGTGCCTTTCCTGGACCTTGCTTTGTAGACCAGGCTGGTCTCGAACTCACAGAGATCCACCTGGCTCTGCCTCCCCAGTGCTGGGATTAAAGGCGTGCCCCACTGCAGCTGGCGTAACTGAAAATCTTAATGAGACCTGTTTTATAATCAGGGGCATTTGGAATGGATGGTCTGTTTTGGGAAAACACTGCTACATGTGTCTGACATGCAGCTTCCCTGTAAGGAGTTGGGTGTGTCTGTTCCTTTTTAAGAAAGTGCTTGTCTCATTGTAGACGCACTCAACACAAAGTGAGAGGCAAAGCAGCCGGGGCTCTGGGAGACTGGATGATAGATTCCTTGTCCCTTTGGATTGTTGATGGTCCACACTACTTTCTTTGTCACCTAGAGCTTTAGTGGTTTTATGTCTTTGGAGGATTACCCTCTTTTCTTTCCTTTGTTTGTCTTGCTTTGTAGATGCAACACCACGAGGCCTGTCAGGAGCAGCCTGTGGCCCTGGTAGTGGTTGAGCCTATTCTTGATGTCCTGGCTGTTCTGCTGCGGAAAGGGGAGGAGACCATCAGCAACCCTCACCATGTCAGTCTAGCTTTTAACATCTTGCTCACAGTCCCTCTGGACCACCTGAAGCCACTGGAGTTTGGCAGTGTCTTCCTGAAGATGCACAATGTGCTATTCTCCATCTTGCAGTGCCACTCTAAGGTGAGAGGAAGAGCATGCAGCTGCTCCTATGTGAGCTGGGAATGCCAGCTTCTAGAGGAGCAGCAGAAGGGCTGGGGGCTGCTCAGTGGTGTGCGAGACAAAGGCTCCCAGGTTATCCTTACTACCACTAAAAATAAAGCAGACAGACAGAAAACTGAAGAAAAGCAAGCTCCACTGTTACAGACTTTGCTTCCAGTATTTCTGGTATGTAAACGTAGAAATACTTGACCTACTCTTGAGGCCGATTGAGTTGTTTTTTTCTTGTCTGATACTCTGAGTGGTGTCATATATTGTATAAAGAAGGCCCATTATTTTGTGTTTGCTGATGATGTATTTAAATAAGTCGCTACCTTGTTTAGATATGTTGGGTTTATAATTCAAGTGGTAAAGGGAGTGAGGGTCTTGAGTTTAGAATCTGCTACTGTTATGTTATGCAGAGGCTAGGAACACAGATCTCATAGAAGAGAGTATGGCCAACTAGCATTTGTTGAACATTTGCTGCTTTACCCGCCATAGTAAGACTGTAAAGCCTGTGTAATCCTATTTTAGTGATGAGGATACTGAGGCTCAGTGAACGTTTTGACCAATGCCACTTGGTTTGAATCTGAGTGTTAGGCTAAGCCTATTGATACCTTTGACCAGGGTTCTTTTGGTTCTTTGACCAGGCACCACCACTAATATATGTGACCAGTAGGAATTCATAGATACTATGTATGTTCATGTACACATACATGTTGAGATATTTCTAAGTATTTTGATAATCTAAGAATAGATAGTGTGCATACATGCTATGATGTGTGTTTGAGGGTCAGAGTACAAATTTATGGAGACAGTTCTCTTTGTCTCTTTTATATGAGGGTCAGTGTCCAAAGTAGGGTTACTATTACTGTGTTGAAACACCATGACCCAAAAGCAGGTTGGGGAGAAAAGGGTTTATTTGGCTTACACTTCCGCATAATAGTCCATCACTGAAGGAAGTCAGGACAGGAGCTCAAGCAGGGCAGGAACCTGGAGGCAGGAGCTGATGCAGAGGCCATGGAGGGCTCTGCTTCCTGCCTTGTTCCTCATGGCTTGCTCAGCTTGCATTCTTATAGAACCCAGGACCACCAGCCCAGGAATGGCACCACCCACAGAGGTCTGGCCCTTCCCTATCAATTACTTATTAAGAAAATGCCGGGGTTGGGGATTTAGCTCAGTGGTAGAGTGCTTGCCTAGCAATCGCAAGGCCCTGGGTTTGGTCCTCAGCTCTGGAAAAAAAAAAAAAAGAAAAGCCTTGTAGCCAGATCTTATGGAGGCATTTTCTCAATTGAGGCTTTTTCCTCTCTGATGACTCTAGCTTGTGTCGAATTAACCTAAAACCGGCCAGCACATTCAGGGATTGAACTCAGGCCACAAGGCATGCATGGCAAACACCTTTACCCACTAAGTTATCTTCTCTCTCCAACAATGCCATTTTTAAGAGAAATGGGCTGTTCCAAAGACTTTTCCGTCTGTCACCTTTGGCCCTGCCTCCTATGTCACTACCTTTGATAAGAAATGTTTTGACTAATTATTAAGGTTGTTATGTGACTGTATAATATAAATGCAGCACAAATCTATCACAATCTGAGATTGCAGATCTTGCTAAAAGTTATGAAAGTAAGAATAGAAAACTGACTTCTGCAAAGCTACTAACACATGAGTATTTAGTGTGTTTGGACTTCAGTGTGTAGAGAACCTCAACAACATGATATTAACAGGATGATGTGAGTAATTAAAGTAGCTAACATTCAGCTGACACTGTCAGGTCTCATGAGGGAAGCCAATGCATGGTTAGAGCCACATACATGTGGACAACCAGCTAGAATCCTCTCACATATATCTGGGTGATATATGTGATAACAGGTGGCCAACATTGACAAGGCACCTAGGAGGAGAGACTATGATGAGAAAACTCCATGTTATAATTATTTCCTCATGATAACCTGTTGTCTTCATTTTGCAAATGAGAAAAATGAGGCACACACAGATTTGTGAAGTTACCAAAGTGTCATTGTGGAGCTAGGTAGTTTGGTCTGGATTTGATAACTTTTCATCAGTATAACACGAATTCAGAGAGAACTGAGAGCATTGATGAAGCTCTGGGATGCTTTCACAAAAATAGCCTCCTCTTAAACCTGTTGCAAAAAGCCAGTGTGAAAGGTTTGCTGTGATTTTGTCTGACTTTTGTTGGATTAATTATACTAGAGAGAATTGTTCTGGTGCTTTACTCTTTTTTTCATAAAGAGCAGTGTGGTCCAGTAAGAAAATATTCAGTGGTGCTTTCATTGTCGGTGTGGTACTCATTGGCCTCAGACAGGTTGGCCACTTGAAATGTGGTTAGTATGACTAGGAACTGCATGTTTAATTTTGCTTAATTCTAATTCAATTTACATGAGCTTGTTGCTGTTTGGCTGGACATTGTGGTTGTGTTTCTGATGTCAGGTGTAAAGGAAGTATGTTTGGGACTGGGGAGATGTAAGCGTGAGGAGCCCAATTTGGATCCCCAGAATCCATGTAAAGCTGGACATGGTAGCCTGTGTCTGTAATCCCAGTGCTTTTATGGCAAGATAGGAGGTGGAGATAGGTGAATCCCTGGAAGGCTGAGGGTCAGCTAGCCTGGAGAACACAGCAGTGAACAACAAAAATAAGGTAAAAGGCAAGGACTAATACCTGAGGTTGTCCTCTGACCTCTACATGTGTGCTGTGGCATACATACAGCCACATTCACATACATGCATGACCACACATGCACACAGATACAGAGATTAAAAAAGCATGTTTTGTCATTTTAGCCTTCTTTTTCTTTTTCTTTCTTTCTTTTTTTTTTTAAATGAAATAAAGTTAGAGTTTATTGAGAAAAGGCTTTAACTGCCTGATGTTCTAATGAATGCCTGTGATCTCAGCACTTGGCAAAGGCAGGAGGAATGCTGTGAGTTTGAAGCCAGCTTGGTCTACATATGAATTTCAGACCAACCAGTGATACATAGTGAATCTTTGTCTCAAAGGAAAACAATTTTTATAAATAAAACAAAGGGAAGGAAGAAGTACTTGGAGGATGGTTTTTAGACACTAAAGAAGGTTAGGAGTAAGCTTTTTAAAAAGATTTTATGTGTAGGAGTGTTTTATCTGCATATATTTATGTGCAGCATATGCATGCAGGGCTCATGATGTCAGAAGAGGGTGCCTGATCCCTTGGAACTGGAGTTATAAACAGATGGTTGTGAGCTCCTATGTGGTACTAGGAATTAAACCCAGGTCCTCGGTAAGAGGACCTATTCTTAACCACTTAGCTATCTCTCTAGTTCCAGGAGCAGGCTTCTTAAAAGAGTTGCTTAGACTTGGTGTTCAAAGGAAAATCCTAGGCAGGCTATTCATCACTGTTATTTGAGATGGTTTGGTCCTCATTTTTTTTTTTTTTTTTTTTTTTTTGGTTTTTTCGAGACAGGGTTTCTCTGTGTAGCTTTGCGCCTTTCCTGGAACTCGCTTTGGAGACCAGGCTGGCCTCGAACTCACAGAGATCCGCCTGGCTCTGCCTCCCGAGTGCTGGGATTAAAGGCGTGCGCCACCACCGCCCAGCGGTCCTCATTTTAAGTGAATTTATGTAATCCTTTTTTTTTTTTTGGTTTTTTCGAGACAGGGTTTCTCTGTGTAGCTTTGCGCCTTTCCTGGAACTCGCTTTGGAGACCAGGCTGGCCTCGAACTCACAGAGATCCGCCTGGCTCTACCTCCCGAGTGCTGGGATTAAAGGCGTGCACCATATGTAATCCTTTTTTAAAAAATATCAATTCTATGTGTGTTCCTAGGGTGTATTAGAACCAGTGTAAAGAAAATACAGACTCGGCAAATTTTAAATCAAGGTGTCCCACAAATTTTGAAATGTATGCAGTGTGGAACCCCTACTTCCTAAAATATTAAAACAAGAATTAAGGAGCCAGATGTGAGCCAGATGCTCAGTGTTTTTAGCAAAAAGATAAGAGAAGTATCTGTGCTGCATAGCAGGGTATACACCTCTCTGTACGGCCTGCCAAGTAAGCAGACAAAGATCATTGACCTACTTCTGTGTTCCTTTATTACCACAGGTGATGCTGAAGGCCATTCCATCTTTCTTGAACTCATTTAATAGACTATTGTTTTCAGTTATGCATGAAGGACGGCAGAAAGACAAAGGTAATTCAGAGTATTGGCATTGGGTGCACAGATTCAAGTGTATTTATCATGCAGTGTTTCTGGCCATAAATATTATTGAAAATAAAACCACCAAACTGAGTTTACATGAGAAATGTTCAGATTATCAAGTGAGTATTCAAGAAAGAATTTATTGAAAAATATTTATTTTTATTTGTGTGTGTGTGTAAATTTTGTGTGCAATGCTAATGTTAGTGGAGACCAGAAGAGAGGCTACCCTAGAGCCATAGTTATAGGTAGTTTTAAGCCACCTGGTATGGGTGCTAGGAATGGAACTTGTGTCCTCTGGACCTTAACCACGGAGTTCTCTCTCCAGCCTCTTGTCTTAGTTAGGATTTTTATTGTTGTGATGAAACACCAGGACCAAAAGCAACTTGGTGGAGGGAAAGGATTTATTTCAGCCTACAACTCTAAGGCTACACTCTGTCACTGATGGAAGTCAGGGCAAGAACTTAGAGGCAGGAACTAAAGCAGAGCCATGAGGAGTGCTGCTCGCTGGCTTGCTCTCCATGGTTTGCTCAGCCTGAAAAAATAAAGCTTAGTACCAGCTGCCCAAGGGTGGCACTGCCCCCTGTGGCATGGGTCTTCCCACATGAATCATTAATAAAGAGAGTGTACTGTTTTATTCATGACTTGCCTACAGGAAATATGATAGAGGCATTTTTTTCAGTTGAGGTTCTGTTTCCCAAATAACTCTAGCTAAGGTCAAGCTGACAAAAACAAGAACACAACCCAGCCAAGGCATTTCTCAAGATGACTTTTGTTTGTTAGAGACAGGGTCTCACTATGTAGCCCTGGCTGGCCCAAACTGGCTTCAAATTAACACCTGTCCTCCTGTCTCAAGATAATTTTTTAACTATTTCAAATCATCACATTTTACTGTATCCCAAACTGTGGATGCACCTGGCATCTCTGATTGAAACTTCTTTTTCTGGAAAGAAGTGGGTGGGGGGAGAAGAGATGAGAGGTTGGGCACTAATGACAGATTTTGCAGTTTTCCCTTTACTCTGCCCAGCTGTGGACAGCTAGCTAGTGGTATAACTAATTGTCATCACATCCCATGCTTGGCATAGTGCATGTGTTGACCTAATATTAAAAATCTACTCATGTGCAAGGCTAATAACAAGTTCCTTCTCTTTAGTAGCCTTTGCTGGTATGTGATGATTGTCTGTGGTTCTAGTTAAGGTTTAATATCCCAAAATGCTGTTCTGATGATGATGTCTCCCCTGGTCTACCCAGGGAGGCAGGCAGGCAAACCCAGGCATTGCTGTGGACTATGGAAGTGCAATATGACTGTATACTACGTCAAGATTGTCCCTTGTCACATGTTCTGAGCATGTATGGAAGCATGTGCTTCATGTTGGCCTAGCTTTGTCCTCTCTAATCCCAAGAATATTCTCTGTACTTACTGCTTGACCTACAAGGGTTTAACAGTTCTCTTCTCTTTATTGGGTTCTAGTACACTCTTAGGATTATGAATGAATTCAGTGGCTGCAATAATCATTGTCAGCTACTCATATTGTCTGAAAAGAGAAACAGTAGAATGTTAGGTTATGAAGCACATGGCTACAATGTGGGCTTTGTGAAATACTTCCCAAATATTAACTTAATTTCATAGAAATTACATTGATCTAGAAAACTACATTTATTAAAGATGTCTTCGTGTTTATTCTAAAAAACTGCTGTACATACTAAAAAGTCTTATTGAAGTTTAATGTATACATGATGAAATTCATCTGTTTAATAGACAATTAAGAACAAAGTGAAGCCACACTACAGTCAAAATATAGATTGTTTCAACTCCTGTTTGAGTTCTGTGCCTCTGTATTAGGCCTGACCCTGAGCAACCCCCAGTCTATCATTTGTTCCTGAATTTGCATTTTCCAGATTTGTAAATAAAGTTATAGCTATCACTGTGCTCAGCAAAGCTTGGGAGGTGCTATAGCATGGGCCAGAGCTCCCTACTAGGGCAAAGCAGGCTTAGGCAGCCCAGGAACTAGATGATCCTACATTGAATGGCAAGGGAGGACTGGGAGTGAGGAGTGACTCTGGGAAGATAGGAGTAAGGTGGGGATTGTTTGCTGATGACATTGTGTCTTGTCTCCATTGGCCTATGGAAGGAAAACCTACACAAACAATTTCTAAAACTGATGGAGGCAAAGACATCATTTGGAACTCTTAAATCCTCTCAATAAACCATTTCTCTTGAAGATAGTCTTCATTTGATCCTCTCTTATAGTAGTCTATCTCCTTTAAAATAATGATAGCAATCATAGACTTCATCCTGAGAAGTATTGATTTTTCTAGTTAGATAGTGTATTGGTTATTTTTCTCCTGGCTGTGATAAAATACTGACAAAGGCAGTTTAAGAAAGGAAGGGTTTATTTTGGCTCACAGTTTGAGGAGATACAGTCCATCATGAGGACAGAAGTATGGGGTGGTTGGTTCCATTGTGTCTGTAGTCAGGTAGAAAGAGATGAATGCTGGTGCTCATTTGGCTTTTCTACTCCTTTCCCCCATTTTCAGCTCAGGACTCCAGTCCATGGGATGGTGCTGTCCATTTCAGGGTGATCTTTCCTGCTCACTTAATCCTCTGGAAATAGCTTCTTAGACACTCCCCAGAGATATGTCTGTTAGGACTGTTAAAATCCAGTAGGTTGACAATGAAAATTAGCTATCACAGACCCCCTAGAAAAACACATAGACTTGAAATATTGTTTTTACTGTTGTCATGTTTGGATATATCTTTCACCTTATTTTTGTCTACCAAATAAGCCAGTTAGATTCTGGTAAGAGAGGGTTGCAGCCAATTCTATTTATAGTATGATTGTAGGGCTAGAAGAAATGCTCTTGCCATTTCAAAGTTAATGATTTTCTATCTGTAGGAAGCATGGATGACCTGCCAGTGGTCCTTGAGAGTGCACGCCTGGTGGAAAGGATGTATAGTCACATTGCTACTCGAGCTGAGGAGTTCACCGCATTCTCCCCGTTCCTGGTGGCTCAGTATGTGACAGAGGCACAGAAGGTAAAACCCAGGCTGAACATGCTCATCAGTGGCTTCCATTCACAGTCTTAGAGCTTTTTACCAATAGCAGTGATAGGCCCACAGTAGCGGGCTTTCCTGTACGAGGTGTGGGGGTGGGTGGGTGGAGGTGGGGTGTGATCAGCTTTATGGAGTTATGGTCAGGACTGAGGAATGTGTGTCATGGAGCCCCTTACTGAAGTTGGCTCAGGACTTCTAGGTCTCTGGTTCCAGTATAGACTTGGCCCTGTTTCCTTTTCTTGTTATCCAGCAGGCAAGTGAAATGTCCCCCTGAGCCAAGAACTTTAGAAACTCTTACAGATCCAGACCAGCAGAGGCTAGAAAAAAAGGGTCTGGGGTAGTCAGCACATTTAGCTGCTCCTAGACACTCAGAGCAGACTATAGAGTAGACACACTGGGAAATTCATTACTGGTGATTTTTGTCCAAACTTATCTGACTTTTGGAATTGCTGTTTTAAATGAATTTATCATTAAGATTTATTTGTTTGCGTATGTCCATGCACTGTTTTCACACTTCATAAGCTATTGGTGCCCCATAGTCTGGCCACTTTAGGACTATAAATGATGTTGGAACTTGAATTTGATTAATGAATGCCAATGTGCCAGAGAGTTGGGTGAATGTAGAGTATATGTGTTTCCATTTGTTTGTATGTGTATAAACACATTTACATGCTTTCTGTCGGGGAAATAGCCAGTCTGGTGGACTGGCTTTGTATTTGGGTCTCTTGCATGCATTGGTAGTTGGATCTCTTGGTGGGCACTGTAGTGGAGTATCTGGCTAGAGAAGTCAGCATTTCTCTAGGGAGGTTTGGTTGAACAGCCTTTCTAGATTGCTTCCTTCCCTATTTCTAGTAACTATAACTGTTGAGTAACTTTCTACCCCACACCCTTGCTGACATTGGTATTAAAGCTTCTTGTCATCCTAGCAACTTTGGCTGGGCTGGGGGATGGGAGGGGGCAGCAGTGCTAAGTAAGTGTATGAGAAGATACTTCCAGTGGTCCTAGAATGACATGGGGACTTGTAATTTGATTTCCTTATGAGTATTTAGCAGTCTTATCGAAGTTTGATATTCCCCAAGCATATGAGTCATTAACATATAAGCTTTTGATGAAAGAAAAGCTTGTACTTTTTAACTGGAGAATGAAATGAGACATAGTAATTTCACTTTGCTGAGGGACAAAAAGGGAAGTGATAAGTGGAACCCTTAAGTTATATTATTCTAAGATTTACTTTATGAAGTCTCTGGTTTCCTGGCTTCATTATTCATCTCTAGTTTAAACTTGTCTATTTTTTTTTCCTTTTCCTTTTGTTTTGTTTTAATCTTGAAAGCATGAAGGCCCTGTGGGTTATTTAAGGCCATTATATCCTGGAATCCATTGGCAGAAGTCTAGGTCTTATCTTTCACTTATTTTTAAATTTAGTAATGAAAATATTCCATATGCATTAGAGACTGCTATTGAAAGCCATAAATTTCTCCCAGGCAGCATGTTTAGCTTTAATTAAATGCTCAAGAGCAAAGACAGTCTGAGAGATCTCTGTATTCATTCCCTGTGCTTCTGTAGACTAGGTGCAGTGGGAGGACCTGTGAGAGACAGGCAGATGTCCTGGGAAGACCCTGTTGGTCAGGAGATGCCACAGCCCACAGGCCTGCTTGTTTTGTCTGCTCTGTGTTGTGAGGAGTCCCAATGAAAACATACAAAGATGTTTCCAGTGCTTTGCTCTTTACTTCCAGATCAGATTTACAACAGTCTCTTCATATTGCTAGTTTGGGATGAGTAGTGGTTAATGCTCATCCCACCCAATGAGTTTTGAAGCTGCTGGAATGTATTTTCATTCATTGACCATTGATTCTAGTTGTAGAAACTGCCTTTGTCTTAGAAAGTCTGAAGCCCCGGGATCTGTGGCCTCACCAATTTCATGCTGTTTAATGAATGAGCTCCGGAGTTTTCAGCATGCTGCCTGATCTGTCCCTGGTTTGTGCTTAGAGTCTTCCTTCTTTCCCAGGTTACCTTGTACCCAACTGTGAAGAACCTGCTACAGGAGGGGATTTATCTCATCTTGGATCTCTGCATGGAGCGTGATATCCAATTTCTGCGGGCCTCACTGCAGCCTGGAGCACGAGATGTCTTTAAGGAGCTGCACAACGACTACCTCAAATACCACAAGGCCAAGCATGAAGGAGAGAAAAGATATACAGCCTAGACTATACCACAGAAGCACAGTTACCTGGGACACCGTGCAGAGGCTTCATGGTTCAGAGCCATAGAGAATATAAGGCTTCTGAAGTTCCCATGCACATTGTCAATAACCATGGGAACTCCCCCCACCCCAACACACACACGTCTCACTGTGTATTCCTGACTGGCCTGGAACTTACTATGTAGACCAAGCTGGCCTTGAACTCACAGAGATCCACCTGCCTCTGCCTTCTGCATGCTGGTGCTGAAGGTATGCACTACCATGCCCACTTTGGGAATTATATATTTTTGTAGCTTTTTTATTTTTTTAAAGCTGAGTGTTCTTTAATATCCCTTCCTCCAGGATGATAAGAATTGAACCTAGGGCCTCACATATACTAATCTCACGCTTCTTCCACTCAGCTACACCTTCAAGCCTCAGTACATCTTTTTGTAACTAAGTGTGGCATAAGAAGCCTGGAAATAGGTCTGGGATGGGATGAATTTAATGAAAAAAATTGCTGACCATTATGACTGTACCTAATGTGGTCCTTTTCCTTTTTCCCTCTCCTGGCTGGAAACTGTAGAACTGGTGTTTTGCTTCTGATACATGGGTCTGTAATTAAATCCTGTTTGAATAATTCTGCCCTTCAAATCAAGTAACACAGAGACACTTTCTAGCTGCCATTCTTGTGTCTTCCCTCTGAGAATTCTGGTGGTGCTTGGGGGAGCAGCAAGGGCCCTGGATAGGGCAGTATTTACCTGTCTGGTCGTAGGGGAGGTGTTCTAGCACAGGAGCCAGGGCTCCTGCTTGTTCCCACTTCAGTCTCAGAAGTTCATTACAGAACTTCCTATTCAGTTCAAGAAATACTGTTAATTGTTCTTACTATCTAAACAACATATATATATATATATATATATATATATATATATATATATATATATATATATATTTGTTTTGTTTTGTTTTTCGAGACAGGGTTTCTCTGTGTAGCTTTGAGCCTTTCCTGGAACTCACTTGGTAGCCCAGGCTGTCCTCAAACTCACAGAGATCTGCCTGGCTCTGCCTCCTGAGTGCTTGGATTAAAGGCGTGCACCACCACCGCCTGGCTCTAAGCAATATATTTTAATGGTCTCAGTTACTCAGCCTTTATTATCACTTAGAAATGGCTTGTTTTAGTCTTTTTGTTGTGTGTGTGTGTGTGTGTGTGTGTGTGTGTGTGTGTGTGTATGTATATATATATATATATATATATATATAGTAAATTGATCAAAACTTAATGTTTTCTTTTGTAATAATTGTCATATCTTAAAGTCAATAATAAAGATATTTGATATTTTTAATGTTACATAGTATTCTGCTGAATAGATATAGCTGCTTCATTTAATAAGTCGCCCATCGTCAGACATAGAAATCTTCTACACTTTCCTTTTGTAAATATTGCCTGTGGCTAGATTATTTCCTAAGACAAATTCACATGAGCTGTTTGTTTATTTAGTTTTAGAATACTGTGTCTTATATTTTGAGACAGGACCTTATTTCTATAGCCCAGGCTGGCCTTGAACTTGATCTTCCTGCTTCAGCCTCTTAAATATTAGGATAAGAGGTCTGTAACACCAGTTAGCCTGATTAGAAAGTCATATTAGTTTTAACAGACTTCCATAAGTATTGCCAACTTACCCTCTAGAAAATATACACATTGATTTTCCCCAAGTGAATCTGTCACCACTTGGTTTGTTCTACACAGATAGGAATTGTGGGTAGGCAAGAAGTTCTTCTGGTACTGGCAGTCACTTGCCCTTGAGTACCTGAGGCATAAGAACTAGACTGGCAGACCCAGAAGATTATGGCTTCAAGCCTAGAGAGCCGGAGACAGTAGGCCTTACAAGTCTTAAAATTCTGCATCTTAACACTGAAGTTGAAGGTTTACCTGCTGTGGGCTTGAAGCCCTTGGCAGGTATTACAGTCCTTTGCTTCCGGTAGCCATGAGCAGTAGCAGCAGGCAGTGGGGGCATGCAACACTTGCTGAATGAACCTTGGCTATTGAGACCCTTAGCTCTCACAGTGACCAGTGTTAGAGCTCTCAGACCCAGGGTGTCTGAAATGCTTGGCCCTTGACAGTGATGAGTTCTATGGTTCTTAGGCCTTAAGATTCTTGGTATTTAAGCCGTGGCAGCTTTTTGAATTGTCAGTCCGTGTGTAGGGCCTGCAGTTCTTCCTTTTCAGCTCTGCACTGATTTTTGTCATCTCTGCCCCCTCTACTTCTCACCCCCAGGTCACTTTCTAGAACTCTTTAGCTACCCTTTCACTTCTATTGTTGCTGCTATTAGGACCATCTTTGCCACTGCCACTGTTCTACCTCTGCTTCCATCTCTTACTTTACCAGCTCAGCCTGTTCTCTTACTGATACTACCAAAAGCAAGGAAGAAAAGATTGAGCTGGGTGTGGTGGTGCATGCCTGTGATCCCAGTATTTGGGAGGTAGAGGCAGAGGATCAGGATCAGTTAGTTTCTCGGTGAATTGGAGGCCAGCATGCGCACTACATGAGATCTTGTCTCAAAGAGAACAGCAGCAAAAGGCTGCTTACAGGAAGCCTTCTGTTGGACCGAGTCTTGATTGTAACACTAGGGTGCAACACAGAAAGGTGTCTTAAAGTCAGCTGAATAGCCTACAGTGTTTGTATAGCCAGAAAAGAGGTGGTGGCAAGTATGTTTGTACCACTCGTAGGCCTCTGGCCAGCAGGGGAGGTGCTCTCTGACTGCTCTAGGTGAAAATAGCTGCTGAAGCTCACTGAGCCTCACTGAAAAAGTTCACTCTAGGGTGCTTGATGTACAGGTGTAGTTCTTTCTGGAGCTGGAGTTGTGTGCGATAAGCAGATGTGTATTCATAAAGTAGGAAGTAGGTAGGCTTCTTGTGACATTTGCACTGGTCTTGAATTCACCAAAATGTTCCACTGTCTTCCTAGTGCTGGATTACCAATGGGCCCCACAATATCACACTCCTATTTTTCATACACTACTTTTTCGAGTTACTCTGCTTGGAACAGACAATATGAACTAGATACTTTGGATACCTATGACAAACCTGTGCTTTATGCCTCAAGTCTGATTTTATTTCCTGCTCTGGTAGACTTGAAGGGAAACAATTTGCATGGCTGTCTTGTCTCTCCTCTCCCCCTGCCTATGCCTTCAGAGATAACTAGAACTGGATTTGAGTGGGCTGGTACACTTCTGCTTTTTGCTGTGTACTGACAGGTTTTGTTTTACTTAGGAAGTTGCTGCAGGAACCTTCCAAGGAGGTTTGGTCACCTGGAGATGTGGTACAGGGAGTAACAGGTCTTTCAAGGGCTCCTGCTATAGACAGATGGAACTGAAGCTATAGTCCCTGGACTTCTCTGCTCCCCAGCCTGGTAGAGCAGTGCCTGATTCATCCTCTCCTGTAGGTTCACCAGATGACACAAGGCAGGAGCTAGCCAAGCTAATTGGATTCCAGGTTAATCCAGTTGCAGGCACAGCAGTTCTTCAGGTGTCCTGGTGGTGGTGCTGTGGTGCTGCTCAAGGAACTCTGTGGCCAAAGAACTTGCCCTTGGAGGGGAATGTGATCTTCCGCCTTCTCAACAGTGCTGTACCAGAAGTGTGGTCCCCAACAGGTTCCCATTCCTTAAGTGGTTACTGGTGCCTCAGTCTCTTCTCTGTGACCTTAAATCTTCCCAGCAATTCATTTTCAGATCTGCCTTGCTGATTCAGAGGACTAAAGAGCATCTTCCAGGGGCTCAGACTAGGGGTCTGTCAGAGGAACACATCACAGAGACCTAGGCACAGGGGCTGATGCTGGACTAGTAACCTTGTAGGCCTGCTTTAGCTCAAACCCCAAGCCACTCAACAGGTGCACAATATCCCTGTGTAAGTCAGATGTGAGAACACAGTCCTGGTGCAATGTTTACTTTCTAGCAGGGCCACTAATCATGAGTGACAGAAAAGCAAGTCTTGAAGGGGGAGACCTGTTTGCGTGGAGTGGAGGACATGGGAATGGGGTGGTTGATCTAGAAGAACTGATTGAAATCACTTGGCTTCCTGATTTGGACATGTGATGGGGCATTAGGTGTGAGGGGAGCTGGGGCTGAGGAGGTACCATGTGGGGGACCCCTGTTCTGTTTCTTTGAAGGCACTGCTGGGGCGGTCTAAAATGTTTGGGGAGGGGACACCAAAGAAGACAGTAACTCTTTGCCCTCAGCTACTCTCTGTGGGCCGCAGTGGATAACCTCCAGAGCCTGTCCTCCGCAGTCTTCTTGACGCAGTTCCTCACAGACCCTTTTCTTTTCACACCCTGCTGCTTTCAGTGACAGTTCACAGGGGTTACTCCGATTCATTTCCAGCCTTGTACCTGCTGAGCTTACTCACTTTGAGACAGAGTCTCGTGTAGCTAAGGCTGTCTTTGACTTGCTGTATAGCCAGTGCTGGCCTTGAACTGATTGTCCTGCCTCAGCTTCCCAAATGCTGGGATTTCAGGCTTGCACCAGAGTGCCCAGTTAAGCTCTCCCACTTGTTTTAAAAAGCCACTGACCAACGGCAGCTTTATCACTTCTTGATCCTCATTCTCTTGAGCATCTAAATATTCTTCCTCTCTTTATTTCACCTTCCCTACTCTCCTTCCTGCACAATCTGTGTGGTGGGCAGGATGCAGTTTCAACAGATGTAATTCCTGTCATCCTAAGGATCTTGTCTGAGTCAGTTGGCCATCTCCAACTGTAACGAGCCTTTCTCTGTCCCGCCAGCCAGCTCCCAAATAACGACAGAGACTTATTAATTATGAAAGCTTGCCCTATAGCTTAGGCTTGTCCCACTAGATCTTATAACTTAAATTAACCCATTTCTGTTCATCTACATGTTGCCACTTGACTTGCAGCTTTTACCCCTCCTGCATGTCTGTCCCCTCTTTGTCAGACTTGCAACTCCACTTTCTCCTTTCCAGAGTTTGTTCTCTGCCCTAACGTCCCTCCTATACCTTTTCCTGCCTAGCTCTTGGCCATTCATCTCTTTATTAAACCAATCACAGTGATGTGATGCATCTTCACGCATGTGTAAAGGAATATTCTACTATACCACTTTCCTACTTCTGGGAATGAGGCCTCAACTCCCTGCACTTCCATCTGTGGTTATTTTACCCATTCCCAGCCCCCTTTTTGTTTCCTGTGGGCATGTTTTGTTACCTCAGGGTCTATCCTGGGGACCCTGCCACTCTATCTCTTCATCCCAGGATTGCTACTTCTGGTCTGCAGTAGGCACTAACAGAGACCTAGCATTTGAGTCTCTTCCCTTGTTCAAGCCTACTCTCACATTTACCCCTTGGCTTCCTCCTTGTCCTTCAGTTTCTCATATAGCTTGTTCCGTACTGCCATGTCCCCATGACCCTCACTAGCATCCCCACTCCAACACCTTTTGTTGTTACTTTACTGAGATCTGAGTCCCCTAGTGGTCTTCCTTAGTGATAAGGCCTCAGTGATAGGTTATCTCCAAGTCCTGTTTTCCACTTCATTGGTCCAGCTATAGGAGAAACAGCTTCCCATCTGAGGAAGAATCACCCTTGAGGCAGCATAGCTTTGGTTACGATTTTATGGTGAAGTTATGGTTAATTGTAGCATAAATAAGAGATGCTAAGAAGTGTGTGAAATGCTCTGTAGTGAATACAGCTGGTGAGAGTGGGGAACAGTTTCATTAATAAAGGAGGACCAAGGGGCTGTGCCTCAAAACTGGCATGGGCTAACACTGCAGGACACAGGCCAGGCTCTCTGGAGGTGAAAGCAGTGGTGTTTTGGGTTAAAGGGTCTTGGCAGTGAGGCCATGGGAGGTCAAGAACCTAGCAAGGAGCACCTGGCCTGGTCACCTTGGGGACAGAGCAGGCACAGGTGAGAAAGCAGACATTATATACAGCATGTGCCTGCTGTGCCTCCATGTCCTCCTGGAGGGTGGGGCCACTTTAAGAACTGAAGGATTGTGTGGTCTCATGGGGTGCCCATGGCATCTGTGGCTGTGGTTCTCTGACTCAGCGTGAAGCTTGCACTGACATTTTTGTGACACATTGTCAGCTACTTTCCTCTAGTCTAACCCCTGCCCAGTTTTTCATCACTTTCCCTTCTATTTATAGATAGACAGAATTTTCTAATTCTAAATCAGCCTGGCCCAGCCCTTTGTCCTTCCCATGTTCCCATCAGCTCCTTGTTTTCACTAAGAACCCTGGGTAGAAGTGCCCACCTCTGCTGTGTGCATCCCAACCTTTCCCTTTGTGCATGATCCGGGGTCCCAGCCTTGTGGTGGGTCCTCAGTTTCCCTCTCTGGCCTCCTAATGTAGGACCTGCCTGGGTTTCCACTCTTTCTAAGGTTCCTGCAGCATAGGCTCTTTTCCTCTCCTTACCCCTAAAATTCTGATATTCTCGTTCTCTCTTTATCTCTTCCACTCCCATTAGGTCACTAGCCTCCTTTGGGCAAGTTCCTCTCAAGCTTTTGGTTTCTGCTCCTTGAACCACTTATCATGTCTTGAGCTGAATGCCTGACAGGCATATGTCATACAGGTCCTCCATAATACATCCCCATATTGTTGTCTCACTCTCCCTTAGTCCAGTCCTTATCACTTACAGCTTCCTCTACTTGCCACTGGTCATTCATGTCAGTGACCACTTGTACCTGCAAGGACTCTTTCCCTCTTAAAAGCACACCAACTCTATGGGCATGGTAGAGCACACTTGTCATCCCAGCACTTGGGAGACAGGCAGGAGGATGTGGAGTTCAAGGCCAGCCTGGACTGCTTAGCAGAAAGCTCTCATGTCTCAAACAACAACATTCAAGCAAACCAAAGAACCTAAACCAAAACGGAATCTACCTGGGAGAACTTTAGTCTGTCCACTGCTGCTTCAGCTGCCCTGCCCATCATCACTACCCAAGATGGACTCTTGTGCTGCCTCACATAGTCTAATATGCCTTTGGAATCAGTATTGTCTTGGTCTAGGGACAGGAGAAGGAGTAGCTGTGGAGCTTAGTAAGATCCAGACAATACCAAGAACATGTGCTGGGACAGAGGTATCGGGCCGAAGAAGGTAGGTGGGGCCTCAAGCTTGTTAGGTGGCTGAGGACAACCTTGAACTCCTTCCATCACAGGTCTGTGCCATCACACAGTTTATGTGGTGCTAGGGGGTCAAACCCAGGGCTTTATGAAAAGCCTTCTACCACCTGAGCTACAGCCCCAACCCCTCTCAGGATTTTTATTGAATGCTGCCCTAACCATTACACAGGAATATAACAGATGGAGTAATGGAGCAATAACATCAGAAGGAAATAATCAGTCAGGTAACATCAGAACTTGGAACATTCTGTGAAACTTCAAACACCATGTCATGAAAGGAAGAAAAAAGTGGTACATACAGTTGTTTCAGACTGGGATATCTATAACCGGCAGTAGTTTTCAATCCAGACTGGATCCCAGAAGAAAAGCAATCAGCCCCCTTCCTCTCCAACCATCACTAAACCAAAAGCCATAAGAGATACCCTGAGAGCCATCACTGTTGAGGACAAGCAAGAGCTGAGTAGTTAAGGGGGTGCCACATGACTCTGAGAGGACCTTTCAGGTAGCTTAAGGGGCTCATTACCAGATATGGGTCTCATAGATACCCATATACAAGTTTTATACAAGATAGTACAAGTTTTGGCTGCAAAGTGGGATAGTGCTGTTCAAGGACAGGTAGTAATGACTTCAGGTGGCCAGGCTGGTTCCATCTTACCCCTTGGGCAGAAGTAGAGGATGTGGGGCATTGGGCTCTTGCCTAGCTTCGGGGCTGGGTTTGGTGAGTGTCTCTGTGAACACTGAATTGTTCTCCAAAGTCAGAAGTTAATAGTAGAATCAGTGAAAAGAGGTCTCAGAAAGAGTGTGCCTCCCTAGCCAGTGTTGTTTCTAGTCTTTGCTCCTGGATCACATACCTGGCATCTTAGTTACTATTCTATTGCTGTAAAGAGACACCATGACCCTGGTAACTCTTAAAAAGGAAAACATTTAATTGGGGCTGGCTTATAGTTTCAGAGGTTTAGTTCATTATCATGGCAGGACATAGTGACGTGCAGGCAGACATGGTGCTGGAGAAGGAGCTGGGAGTTCTACATCTTGATCCACAGGCAACAGAAGGAAAAACTGTGTCATACTGGCTTAGAAGACCTCAAAGCCCACCTCCACCGTGACACACTTCCTTCAACAAGGCCTACTCCAACAAGGCCACACCTCCTAGTAGTGCCACTCTCTAAGGGCCAATCATTCACACGTATGAGTCTGTAGGGGCCATAACCATTCAAACCACCTTAATGACCAAGGCAACTTATAAAAGAAATCATTTAATTGAGGGCTTGCTTACAGTTTCAGAGGTGTAGAGTCCATGATCATCATGGCAGGAAGCATGATGGCAGGTGGGCGGGCATGGCACCGGAACAATGACTGAGAGCTTCTTTCCTGATCAGGCAGGAGGCAGAGCAAGGCAGGCTGACATGGGCTTTCGAAGCCTCAAAGGCCAGTAACACACCTCCAATAAGGCCACACCACCTAATCCTTCCGAAACAGTCCACCAAGTGGGGACCAAGTATTCAGATGTGAGCCTCTGGGGGCCTTTCTCATTAAAACCGCCATACCTGAGTTCTGTCCCTAGCTCTAGGCAGTGAGGGGTGTTTTGGAGTGACTGAGGAAAGCTTTGGGCTCCTGATGTAGAATCTTAGCACCCACTGCACCAGAGCCTGGCTGCCAATGGCAGGTGTTTCCTTTTATGTGCCATCTCTTTCAAACAGCTTGGGTTCTCAGAGCTTTGAAATCACTTTTGCTCTCTTTTATTTTAGGAACAGCTGAAAATTAACTGGTAGAAATGGGTTCTGTGCCAGTTCTGGCTTTCCCCCATCCAAATTACACATTTACTGAGAATAGCTATCCCTATAATTTCCGTGGAACACAAGATCATTGATGACAATCAAAAGACAGGGTGCTGTGCACCTTTTGATTGACAATGTAGCTCTGATTTGGAGGTTTCTGGTAAAGTTTCATTTTATTTTCATTGTGCTGGACTGGCAAGAGCTCTGTCCATTTTTCCCTCTCCCTGGCAAAGGAGTCTAAATCAGAGATAAGTCAGAAATGCTGACATCGGGAAGTGTGATTGGGAACTGCTGTGCTCGCTGGCTCTGGAAGTTTCTATGTACCTTAGTGACTTCTGTAGCACTGCCTACATAAAGACACAGCTGTACAGTTAATGTGTCTGCCACCCTCATGCACTGTGAGAAATCACCCTAGCAGTAGTATGTTTTCAGGCTATGAGGTAACTTTGCCTTCTGCACAGATAAGGCCATCCATCATGAGGATGGCAAAGATCAGAGGATACATCCTGAGTTCTGGGTCCTGAGAGCTCCACCTGTTAGGACAGACGTGGACCACACAGTTTCGCAAACATTTCGGAATCCCCTTCCTCTCCTGGCATCAGGCAGGGCCATGTGGATCTGACACATGAGTGCTCTGGGTTGGAGCTCCTGTCTGAGACAGGTGGGGTGCAGGTGTGGGCCAGTTCAACTACCTGGTGGCCTCAAGCCATCTGCACATGCCATGCCCAGGTGCACGTAGAATGAGGAAAGCATGGACATTCTGCTTGCAGCTGCACAGGCTTCCTCTGTGTCCAGGTTTCTGAGGAAGTGTGGGTTCTCTGCTGTGCTGCAGGGTAAATAAAGTTGATAATTATCACATCACAGGGCTGAAGTCTGCAGTTAGCTGCTGACACCTGGGGCCCTCCATTTCAAAGCTATAAAGGGAACTTAACTAAACCTCTGTCCCTCTAAAGAACTCAAGATTCAAAGGTTAAAGTGGAATTCTGTTTTTCAGAGAGGCTGAATAGCAAGTAGCTCACCTCCTCTCCTTGCTTGCATCCTCCAAAAAGCCCTCCTGCTTCTCCTCCCCCTCCTTAAAAACTCTTCTCCACCTGGCTCCTCCCTACCACTTCCTGTCAGCTGGTTACTGACGCAGCCTCCTGACCACAGATGAATGTTATTTAATCAAACACATCTTTGCATCATTAAATGTTCCAGAGCAGAAACAAAAGTAACACACCTTAAAATAGTATTCTACAAAACCTGTGCTGATATCCCCTTTTCTCATTTTATTCCAGGACCGTTCTTTCAGTACGTGGGACAGGGACCTCAGGAGCAGGCATTCATGACATGGCTCTGCCCATTTTCTCTACCTGTGGAGCAGCAACCCCAAAGTGCTTTAAAGAAAGCACATGAGCTGAAGGAAGTGAATTGTGAGTCCTGTTTTTTTCTTAAGACAGGCTTTCATAAATCCCAGTCTAGCCTTGAATTTTGGATCTTCCTGAGTTCTAAAATTGCAGGTGTCCGTTAGCATGCCTGATTTACATGGTCCTGGGGACCAAGCCCAGCACATTATGCAGGTTTGGTAAATACTCTACCAATTGAGCTCTATCCATAGCCTCTAAGTTGATCCCTGGGTTGTCACTGAATGAGCTTCGTGGCATACACTCTGACCCACAGCAGCCACAGGAGCGGGGAGAATAGAGACTTCATTTCTACACAGCCACAGAAATTTCAGAATTGCTTTCTCTGTAGCTAAGCCTGCTCTGATCTAAACTACTCATGAATTGTCCCTGGAGATCACTGTGGAGCAGGCCCACCACATCTGTCTATACAGGCCCCAGGTAGAAGGATGGTTCTATGTTGTTTCAGCTACTGCTTCATTTTGTGGGTTGTTTTGGTTTTTAAGACAACATCTTATTATGTAGCTCTGGCTGTCCTGAAACTCACTGTCTAGACCAGACTGGCCTCAGACTTACTATGTAGATCAGGCTGGCCTCAAACTCACAGATATCCTCTTACTTCTACCTTCCAAGTGCTGGGATTAGAGGGGTGTACCACTATGTTCGGTCATTTTTGTGTTTTTAATCCCAACCAACTCATACTATATCCCAACAAATATAAACACTCAGGTCTTGACATCTCATTTGAGAACTAGCCAATAGTCAATGTCCAATAAATGTTCATTGACTGAACCTGAGGCATGGTAAGATTGGGTGATGCATCTCTATCCTCAGGTAGAGGTACCATTTTGGTGGCCAGGATTTCCCTGTCTTTCAAATTTAATGATTCTCTCTTCTACATCTTACTGGCTAGCATGAATGAATTCTTTAACATATTAATAAACCATTGATTGAATCTTTTGTCCATTTCTCAGTTCCTCTATTTTTTCACCACCCATTTACTGATCCACACATCCATGCATCCACTTACCTATCTACCTGTCCACTGACCCATTTACCCATCTATTTACCCACCTACTTGTTCCACAAATCCATGCATTTATTCATCTATCTACCCATTCATTCACTCATCTACACATCCACGTATCCATTTACCCACTCATCCATGCATCCATACACCCACCCTCCATCCCATCCATCCAACTGTTCATTAACATATCCATCCATCCATCCATCCATCCATCCATCCATCCATCCATCCCTCCTCACCCAGCCAGCCAGCCCATCCCTCTTCCCTTCTGTTCATCCATTTATCTAAACAGAAAAAAACTTATCTCATGAAACTTTTTTTTACTAAGTATAGTAAAACCAGAAAAATAAAGTCGTAATGCCTTATTTCATATTTCCAAGGTCCCCATTTCACTGTGTACCTTTTCTCAGAAACATGTAAAAAACCAAGCTTATATCTTCTTGACTATAGCCATGTTCCTGCTGTGACTCCACGTCAGTAGGTCCCTATCTTGATTGTTACTTAGCAGTCTCAAATTTCCCCATCCATATATACAAAGCATATTGCTGTTACTTTTACAGCTAGGTGATGCCTTTCATTTTTATTGTATATTAGTTTTGTGGTCAGAGGATAACATTGTTTCAAGTTTTAAATGGCATCTTCTATAGAAAATTCACTCATTCTTTCAACAAATACCTGAGGTCAACAGTTATGTACCAGACTGTTCAAGAGGGCATGCAGTGCTGGGGTGCAGTGGTGAAGTAGTTAGGGGTGCCTCCCAGTGCAGCTTGCACTGTCGTGATGCAGTGGGCTCAGGTGCCCTCCTGGTACAATTACAAAGGCTGTGTGCAGATTAGCTGTAAGAAAATGAAAAAGCAGTTTATCCAAATTATTTTAATTCTAGGTAAAACTAAAATTGAGGAATTTGCATCATAATTTAAACACTACAGTTTCCTTGCCATATGTCACAGTAACACAAACGTTGCTAAAAGGTGGATATCGGTATGTGTTTTTCTCTGGTGAAGTTTTTCTGGCTTCTGTAATTAGTCAGCCTTACAAAGTCACCAGCCTGTCCTCACTAGTCATCACCCACTTTCCTTCTCATTATGATCTGCATTTAACACGCATCCCTTCTACAGAGCCCTTGGATTTGGCCATCACTACCTCAGTCTGCTTTATGGAATCTTTTCATGAGCAAAAACTATAACAAATTATTCTCAAATGGATATGATAGTTTTGCTTTTATGTTGAGACCTATGAATACTTCATAATGAGCCAAATATGAATTTGTCACTTTTTTGGCAGCAAGCATATTAGGTTTTCATTTTGTCTGACTTGACTAGAAACATTAGAATATTTTGTTATATGTTTTATGCTGCATGATGAATATCACCTGGCTGACATTACAAGTAATATTTTCTTTGACATCTTCATATATTTTGATATATATTCTGTTAATACTTTTTTCTCACCAATTCCACCTTATTCTTTTAATACCTAATAAAAATTTCATTTATAAGTCATTTCTGTTATGAAGAAGAAAAGAAAGTCACATCACTGTAGCTAGAGTTTTCCTGCTTGCCCACAGTCAGGACAAATCTCTCTCACCTGCCAGTCCCACAGCCACTCAGACCCAACCAAGTAAACACAGAGACTTATATTGCTTACAAACTGTATGGCCGTGACAGACTTCTTGCTAACTGTTCTTACAGCTTAAATTAATCCATTTCCATTAATCTATACCTTGCCACCATGGCTCATGGCTTACCGGCATCTTCACATGCTGTTTCTCATCATGGCGGCTGGCAGTGTCTCTCTGACTCAGCCTTCCACTTCCCAGCTTTATTCTCCTCCTTGTCCTGCCTACACTTCCTGCCTAGCCAATGGCCAATCAGTGTTTTATTTATTGACTAATCAGCAACACATTTGCCATACAGACCATCCCACAGCACATCACCATGCTATCTTGAATGATCAGAGCTGAACCTTGAAGAGCTGGTTCACTTACTTCTATCTGTAATCCAGTTCCAAGCTGTGGTTTGAAAGATTAAGTTATTCTACTTACAATGAAGTAGGAATAGTCACTGTAGAAGGAACACAAAATAGCATTGGCATATAAGCTCCCATTTTAATATGGTTTTTTAGTCGACTAGAAGCATTCAATGGCTTAGCTATGGTTTGGTGTATCTCCGCTGAGAGTCTGTAGTTAGAAACTTGGTCCTCAATGCAGCATGTGGGGTAGTAGAGCCCTTAAGAGGTGTGGCCTAGTGGAAGATAACCAGATCCCAGGGGCACTGCCTCCAGAGGGATTGATACTGTTCTCATGGGAATCCTGTGTTAATGTGTTGTGAGCCTAACTGTCCCTGAATCTTTCCCATGTGTTGCTTGTCTCCCTCAAGGATATTTCTGTTATGAAGAAGAAAAGAAAGTCACATCACCATGCTGTCTTGAATGATCAGAGCTGATCAATCTTGGCACATTGTTGTGATATGCCAAGAAAGGCCTTCCCAGAAATGAGGTCATGACACCTTCCCTTAGACTTCCAAAACTGTGAGCTAAATAAAACTCTTTTCTTTATAAAAAATCCAGCCTTAGGTATTTTGTTATAGCAACAGAAAACAGACTAAGACAAATGAATTAGAATCTTTCTTACTGATTGTCTCAGGGTTTTTATTACTGTGAAGAGACACCATGACCACAGCAACTCTTATAAAGAAAACATTTAATTGAGGTGGCTTGCTTACAGTTTCAGAGGTTCTGTCCATTATCATCATGATGGGAAGCATGGTGGCGTGCAGACAGATATGGTGCTAAAGTAGTAGCTGAGAGTCCTACATCTTGCATGCAACAGGAAGTCAACTGAGACACTGGGCAGTATCCTGAGCATAGAAACCTCAAAACCCGCCCCCACAGTGACATACTTCCTCCAACAAGGCCATACTCACTCCAACAAAGCCACACCTCCTAATAGTGTCACTCCCTATGAGATTATGTGGGCCAATTACATTTAAACCACCACACTGACATTTAAAAATAATATGAGATACAGACTTAGATTGATTAAAACCAATATTTTTAGTGAAAGTGACTATCCCTAACTAAATGCATGTTTAATAGTTCCTTCACATTAACCTCCATCTCTCTTGGAGTTCTGTTTTGAATCAACCATGTAGACTGCATCCTAGTAAAACCTGGAGATCATAACCAAGATTTTCTGGATAATTTCTCTTAAAATACGCAAGATGTATGTATTTTTCCTGAATAATGTGTGCCTCATTCACTGCTACACGCACACAGCCCTTGGCTTGAACCACTTCTCTAGAGAGCTGTGGACTGTGACAGTTTGACACACGAGGTCCTAAAGCCACATCACTTGATATTATGCTGACAGTGGGGATGTGGATTGCAAGTGGAAGTGCATGATTGTGTTTATGGTGAAGATGCCGTCAAGGGCACTGTCATGACACCCAGTGTGTTTATGGTGAAGATGCCGTCAAGGGCACTGTCATGACACCCAGTGTGTTTATGGTGAAGATGCCGTCAAGGGCACTGTCATGACACCAGTTGTGTTTTTATAAAGACTTGTAGGATACTGGCAGGTGTCGACAACACTGGGACTATCCTAAGAGTGTGTGGGTTTTCTTCTTGAATTTCTTACCTACTAGGAGTAAATGAATCTCTCTCCCTCTCTCTCTCTGTCTCCCTTTCCCTCTCCTCCCTGTCTCTTCTCTCTCTTCCCCTCCCTCCTCCCCTCTCAAATTTGAAGGGAATTCTTGGCTTCTAATAAGGAAAAAAATGGGATGTAATTCTACAGAACAGTCAGGTTTGTGGTGTTGGGGATGGAACCCAGGGCCTCACACCAACTTCATTGGTTTGCTTCTAGACTGGTTGTACTCTACCACTGACTTATGGTCTTATAGCTCTCATTGATAAATTCTAAGCATACTCTGCTGCTGAGCCATGCCCTTCCTACCTCTCCCAGGTTATATGTTCTTCTGTATGTGTTATGTACAAGTGTATATGTACATTCTCATGAATGTGTGCAGGTGCATATACATGTGTGTGGAGGTCAACATCAGATATTCTCCTCTATGCTTCCCACTTTACTTTAATTTTTAAAAATTAGCTTTGTTATTAAAAATTGGCAATAACAGACATCATATACCAAATTAACCAGACCCAAAGTCTGCCACCTTATTTTTTAGACAAGGTTTCTCACCAAACTGGAACTCATCTGTTCAGGTAGGCCGGCTGACCATTGAGCTCCAAGGATATATCTGGACCCCAACCCCACCAGCACTGGGGTTATACATGTGTGTCACCAGGCCCAGCTTTGTGTGTGGGTGCTGAGGATCTGAACACGTCTCGTACTTGTCACCAGACACTTTACTGACTGAGTCGTCTCTCAAGCTCCAGGCTATGAAGTTCTTAACCACACTTTTCCCATCTTGATTCTCAACTATTTAGTCCAACAGTAACTAGCTTAGGACTCTGGACCCAAGCCTGGCTCAGAGTCTTCTAATTTTGCTACTTATTAGCTGTATCACTCTTTCAAGAGTGTCACTGTTTTAATTCTTCATCCATACTGAGTTGTTTTTGTATGGTGGAAGGTGGGCAGGCGTGCTTCTCATTCTTTTGCATGCACCATTTTCTGCAGAAAACAAGTTCTAGTCTCTGTTGGATCTTTGTCACTCTTGCCAAAGATCACTTGACTTTGTACATCTCGAGTCTTCCTGTTCTGCTGTGCTGGTGTGTCTGTTTTTATGTTAGTTCCATACCATTTTGATGACTACAGCTTATGTATACATTCAAGTCAGGAAATGTGAGTCCACTGGCTTTGTTTTCTTTCTCAAGGTCTGGTTGCTCATAGTCCTCTGAGATTCCTGTTTCTACAAAGCAATAAATCAAAAGGAAGAGGAGGAGGGAGAGAGGAAGGCAGGGAGAGAGGGAAGGAGAGGGAGGGAGGGAGAGAGAGATAGATTTTTTAAAACTAAAAGAATAATGTGAGGACTTTGCAGGGGTTGTGTTAACTGTAAAATGTTTTGGCTATTGTAGTTTAAAAATTATTGTATCTTATAATCCAGGAACATGAGGTTTCTTTTCCTCTATTTATGGTTTCTTTAATTCTCTTTGACAATATTTTGCAGTATTCAGTGTACAGGTCTTCACTTCCTTGGATACGTTTGTTCTAAGTATTTTTTTCTTTTTGATGATGTTGAAAGTGAAATCTTTTCTTGTGATGATATTTGTAATCTAAGAAATAAATCTTACCTGAAGATCAGAAGACAGAGCCAGCCACAGAGTTAAACACAGAGGTCAGGCAATGGTGGCACACACCTTTAATCCCAGTATTTAGGAGGAAGAGACAGAGATCCGTGTGGATCTCTGTTGCGTTCAAGGCCACCCTAGACTACATGAGATTAATCCAGTCTAAAAGAAACAGAGCCAGGCAGTGGTGGCACACACCTTTAATTCCAGCACTTGAGATCTCATGCCTTTGCTACCAATATTTGGGAAGCACACATGCCTTTAATCCCAGCACTAGGAAGGTTGAGATAGGACATGAAATGGCTGGGTGGAGAAAGGCATATAAAACATGAGGAGACAGGAGGAACTCAAGAGCCTTTCGGCTGAGGACTGAGAGGCATTCACTCTGAGGATTCATGGAAACAGGATCTTCTCTTTTTGGCTGAAAAATTGGTGAGGTGAGAAGTGGCTGTGGCTTGTTCCTTTATCTCTCTGATCTTTCAGCATTTACCCCAATATCTGGCTCTGGTTTTTATTAAACATTTTCTTAATTTCCTTTTTGGGCTATTTATTGTGGGTTTGTAGAAATATAACTGATTTTGTATCCTATACTTTGTTTTTTTTTATTATTGTATTTTTATTTATGGGCTTGTGTCTGCATGTGGTATGTGCATGTGAGTACAGGTGCCAACAGAGGCCAGGAGAGGGCATCCGATCTCTGGGAGTTGATGTTACAGATGGTTGTGTGCCACTCAACCTAGGTGCTAGGAACCAAACTCAGGTCCTTTGGAAGAGCATCAAGCACTCTTAACCACTGAGCTTTCTCTGCAGCACTGCAAGTGTTTTCTTTCTTTAATTATTTTTTAATTGAACTTATTTTCATACAATATATTTTAACTATACTTTCACCCTCCCCAGCTCCTCCCAGCTGCTCCCCACCTCCCTCTGACCCAATTTCATGCCCTTTCTCTTTCTTTGAAAGAAAAAACAAGAAACATGCATACATATACATACATACATACATACATACAGAGAGAGAGAGAGAACTCCCCCAAAACCCCACAAAAATGGACCAAAATATATAAACAAAAAAGACCAGTAAGACAAAAAAAAATGCTCAAACAAAGCAAAATGAGACAAGAAGTCTACAAAAGTACCATTGAGTTCATTTTGTGTTGGCTACTCCTGGGCTTGGAGCCTACCTTGAAGTTTGGTTAATATACCCAGTGAGACTCGGCTGGAGAAAACTAATTTTTCCTTTGCCAGTGGGCATCAGTTGAAGATAGCTTTTTGGTTAGGTGTGGAAGCCTGTGTCTACTTTCCCTGTTAGCACTGGGACCTCATGTAGTTTGAGTCTGTGCTGGTCTCATGTGTGCTGCCACAGTCTCTGTGAGTTGCTGTGTGCCTCAGTCCTGTTGCATCTTAAGGACCCTGTTTCCTTGGGGTAACCCACGACCTCTGCCCCTTAGAACCTTTTCACCTCCTTCTCCGCATAGATCCTTGAGCTGTGAGGGAAGGATTTGATAAAAACATCTCATTTAAGACTGAGTGCTCCAAAGTCTCCCATTCTGCACATTGTTGAGTTGTGGGTCTCTGTTAGTTCCCATCTTCTGCAAGAAGCTTTTCTAATGATGGCTGAGGGATCCACTGATCTGAGTCTCAGCCTAGTGTCAATTCCTTCCTTAATGTCCTTTTAGAAATGTTCATTGTGAATTTGTAGAAATGCAACTGATTTTTTAGTGTTGATTTTGTGTCCTGTATTTTCTTAAATTCAGTTTTCAGCTTTAACAATTTTCCTTTTGAGTAGATTCTTTAGGATTTTCTTCATATAAGACCATGCTGTCTGTGAACAGAAATCATCTGGTTCTTCCTTTTCATTTGGTGCCTTGAAAATTTCATTTCTTTCTGCCTGATTTCTTTGACTAAAATTTCAACTACTGTGTTGAACAAAAGCAGCCAAGGTCAATGTCCTTGTCTTGTTACTGATCTGAGATGGAAAAATTTTCAGTCTTTCAGCATCGAGTATGATGATAGCTGGGGGTTTTATATACGACCTTTGTCATTTTGAGAACATTTCTTTCTACTCTAATTTATTGATTTTTTTTATCACAGAAAGATGCTGAGTTCTGAAAAATGTTTTCTGCATCAGTTGGGATAATCCTGAGTTTTTCTTCCTTCATTTTTGTGCTGTGTGTTGTATTGATTGATTTTTCCCGGGGAAGACCACGCTTGGTCCTGACATAGAGTCTCTTTAATGCCCTGCTGAAATTAGTAGCAGTAGTGTTTTGTGTGCTCTGTGTGTGCTGTATATGTGTGCAAATGTGCCTGTGCAGAGGCCACATGTGTCCTGTCACTCTTAGTCCCTTGAGAGAAGGTCTGTCACTGAGGCTGGAGCCAGCTTGGTGGCTAGTGAGCCCCAGTGATCCTTCTGCCTCACTTCCCTAAGCCTTTCCCTCAGCCAGGGCTGGGGTTGCAGGTGCATGCACAGTCAAGCAAAACGTTTTTTAAAAAGGATTTGTCACCAAGTTCTTTTCAATTTAAAGGCATTTTCTACATGTATACAATGTATTTTTATCCTGTCCAATCCCCCCACTCTCATGGATCTCCCCAACACATCCCTCTCTCAACTTCATGTCTTCTTTTTTTTTTTTTTTTTTTTTTTTTTGGTTTTTTCGAGACAGGGTTTCTCTGTGTAGCTTTACGCCTTTCCTGGGACTCACTTGGTAGCCCAGGCTGGCCTCGAACTCACGGAGATCCGCCTGGCTCTGCCTCCCGAGTGCTGGGATTAAAGGCGTGCGCCACCACCGCCCGGCCATGTCTTCTTTTTTTAAATAACCCACTGAGTCCAAATAATGCTGCTCATGTGCGCGTGAGTCTGGGACCATCCACTGAAGCATGGACAGCATGGACCAATCCATGCCTGACATATCTGTGTGGGTTCTAGGGACTCGAACTCAGGTCCTCGTGCTTGCACAGCAAGTACTCTTACCTGCTGAGCTATGCCCAAGGCCATGTGCTGCTGAGTCTGATTTGCAAGATTTTGTTGAGATTTTGCAGCCTACTAAGACATGTTCTTGGGCTGTCATTTTCTTTTCTCAAGCTGTATTCATCTGGCTCTGGATTTGGAGTAGTGGCTGCTTCATAGAATGAGTGTGTTAGGAAAGGCTACCTTAGTGTTTAGGCCTGGTGATAATTCTTTAAGTATTTGGTAGAGTTCACAACAAAACCATCTGATTCTGGACTTCTCTTTGTTGGAGGGTTCTTGGTTCCTGATTCAATGCCTAAACATGTTATGGGTTTATTTAGAATTTCTATTTCATCTTGAGTCAAGTTTAAGTAATTGGTACATTTCTAGGGATTTGTCCATTTCATCTGGATTTATCTATTTTATCTGGTGTAGAAGTGTTCATAGCATTTCTTATTTTTAGAAAATGAATGCTAATTTCTCCCCTTCCTCCCTCCTTGCCTGTTATATAGCCCAGGCTGGCCTCAAATGAGATCTTCCTGCCTCAGCCTGCCCTGTACTAAGAGTATAGACTTGCATCAACACACTTGGCTCCTGCTTTATTTCTGCAGTTATCTCTGTCTCCTCACCTAGTTGTCAGTCCAGGTGATAGTTAATTTTGTGATTGTTTTAATCCAGTTACCTTTGGGGTTTTGTCGATTCTCTGTGGTTTTTCTTCTCCATTTCACTCACCCTCAACAGAGTAACCTGGCCTTTCCGAGGGGCTGAGAGCAGACTGTTCTCTGCTGTTCTTCATTTCCGGTACAGCTGGCTTCCCAGGAGAGGGGTAGAAAGGTCCCTGCTAAGGTCACAAGCAGAGGAGAGCGTAGAAGGAAGTGAGGCTTGAAAGACCACACTCCTCATCTTGCCAGCCGTGGGGCTGTGGACCCAACCACATAACCGCCACGAACTGGTTTGGTATCAGAGATGACTCCATAAAAGTCTTGCTCATTTGTTAGAGCTAGTTGTATATATCTGAACTATGGCAGAGAGCAGGAGCCCTGGTGCAGGGCAGTGTCCTGCCTCAGGCACTAGATCATGTAGGTCTGTCACAGGAAGCAGAATGGCCGCACTGGCGCGCTCTGGGTAACAGCTCACCACCCAAGATGTGTCACAGGATGTGGTGTTTTTTTCATTTTCTTCCTGTTCGGCTTGCTCCTGCAGGACTCCCACTCAAGGCCAGACTGACACACACACCACTGTGAAACCTCAGCTACGTCCTCACAACTGTTGCTGTACAGACTGAGTATCAGGTGCCCTGGTTCCTGGCCGGCCTCAAATTCAGACTCACTGTATAGACTGTGTCCTCCAGGACTTCTGGGAGAATTACACTAGACACTTTCTTCAGATGCACAAATGCGAAGGAAACAGAGACCCTGCAAGCCAAGAGGTGAAGAATGCTAATGTGCTCTGGCCAGCGCCCACCCTGCCTCCTTCCCCCAGTGGTACTGTATGGGAGAGCAGTGTGCCTGCCTGGCAGAGATGGAGCTTCCTAGCTGATCTCCCCCCCCCCCTCTCTCTCTCCCTCCCTCTCCCCCCTTCTCTCTCTCACTCACTCACTCACTCCTTCTCTCTCTGAGACAGGCCTTTCACTATGTAGCCCTGGCTGTCCTGGAGCTCACTACGTAGACTTAGCTAGCCATAAACTCAGAGATCCACCTGCCTCTGGCTCCTGAGTACTGGGATTAAAGGCGTGCACCATCACACCCAGATCTGTCTGATTTTTTTTTAATGCTGTTTCTTTGTTCTTTGACTCAACAGCATCTATCTCAGTTCTTTAAGAAATAAAAACTCTAATCTCATAGAAATGGCTTGAGATCATGTCATAATTAAAATCCTTTTTTTTTTTTTTTTTTTTGAGACAGGGTTTCTCTGTGTAGCTTTGCGCCTTTCCTGGAACTCACTTGGTAGCCCAGGCTGGCCTTGAACTCAAAGAGATCCACCTGCCTCTGCCTCCCGAGTGCTGGGATTAAAGGCGTGCGCCACCACCGCCCGGCCTAATTAAAATCCTTTTTAAAAGTTTTGTTTTCATTAACTATGGGAAAGTGAAAAGGATGTTATACAAATGAATAAATACTTCTTTTCACACATAGACTCAGCAGAGACCCAAAGAAAGAATCAGTCTGCTATAAAAGAAACACATTCCTTGTCTGATGATTACTTTATACCTCATGCTGGCTTGCCTGGCGTGAGAGTGTCATTGGGGTATTTCCCAGTTCTATGACAGAGACAAATCCTGCCCATTAAAGCCCTGGCTTAGAAACCTGGCATTTTACCTCCTTTTGGAGATAAGAGTTGGGAGGACCCAGGAAGATGTCCTGTGTAGACTTGAGAACAAATTTTGTTTTAGCTGTCGTCTTTTATTATCAGTGCTAGAGTTGCCTTCCTCTGCTTCAGTGGGGTGGCTTCCATGGTGAGAGGGAGAAGCCAATACTTCTCTCTTGATCCCCGTGCTGGATAAAGGCCAGTGAGCCGAGGTATCCCAAGATTCTTGTCTTCCCACCAGACATGCTAGTATAGCAGCATTCAGGAAAGAGCTGGGAGGACCAGGGGTCATGCTGGGATTACAGGGGTAGTCCACCATGCTTGCCTCTGGTTATGTGACCAGCACTTATTCGATTCATCTCACTGTCAATAATGTACTTTACTTTCTCTTTTTTTCCAAAACGCACACACACACACACACACACACACACACACACACACACACACACACACAAACAAAAAACAAAATACAAAAACAACAAACCTTTGTTGTTTTTGAGACAGAGTATTCCCATGTCTCCCAGCCTGACTTTTATTGAATATTAAGTAGAATTTCCACTGCCATGTTATATAAAAAAACCTGCAAGAACATGCTATTCCTGTCCCAACAATAAGAAAATTCCAGACCTTCTAGGAAGGTTCCACTTTGTGACAGTTAGCTAGCTAAGATACAGCTTTTTAAAGGTTTCTAACAGTTCTAGGGGAACTAGCCAATAGCTCCTAAACCACACTGGACACCTGTCAGAGCTCTCAAATGGTCTTACTTGAAGAGATCAATCACTAACTTAGAAGCAGAAGAAACTCAGCTTTAAGGCCACAGGGTGGTGACTCAGGAGAGAGGAAGGCACCACCCGAAGCCAGTGCACTAGTTAGTATTAGGTAAACAGTAATTTTGGTAATTGCAACCTCTTCTTGGTGACTGCTAACTGGTGGTAGTTTTCTCAGAACCTAGAAAAAGAAGAATCTGGAAACAAAAGGTTTATTCATGTCTAAATGGAACTCTCCAGTGTGAGAGGGAAAATGCTGAATGTAGCAATAAAATTATAGTGACGACAACAGTAAAATCTGTGGGAGCACTGGGGTCCGCTGCCATGGTCCTCCCTAGAAGGTCCCAAATAGCCCGCAGGACAAAACTCCCTGCTTGGTTTAGCAAACAGGAAAAGCTGACAGCTTGATTCAGATTCCCAGAACCCATGGAAAAGTAGAAGGAAAAAATGTGTGTGGGGAGAGGGGGGATTGATTCTGACCTCCACAAGTGCACACCCACACACTGTCTCACACATCTCATTTTCAAACTATCCAATAGTGCCTAATAAGTGTTAACTGAACTGAGACATGGTAAATTCGGGCGACACATCTCTATCCCCAAATAGGGGAATAATTCTAGTGGTAAGGATCTCCCTGATTTTCCAACTTAATGATTCTTCCAAACCTTTCTGGACCAGCATGGATGAATTCTTCAACACACAAATGAACTATTGATTGAATCTCTTGTTCATCTCAAAATCCCCCTATTTTCCTACCCTCTCATCAATTCATGTACTTATCCATATGGCTATTTACCCATTCACCTACCAGTCTATTTATCTACCCAACCACCTAACAACTCATATATATAAACACACACACACACACACACACACACACACACACACACTTCATCAATATTTTAAAAATTCCTTCTTGCTTGACCTCTGGTCACTCTTTCAACCAGCCGACTGGAAAGGAAGTGTTCTGAGCAGTGTACCAGAGCATTTCCCTCTGTGTAAGTGCTGAGTCCTCTGCCTGCTTGCTCCTGGGTCTTATGCAGTGGTCTTCCGGTCTCCTGTCCCTCTGGGACCTGCAGCTTCCCCGGGAAGCCCTGACAGGACCCCTTGCAGACTGTGTCTCCAATCAACTCGAGGAAGCTCAAGGCCATAACCACAGATACAAAGAGAAAGGTGACATGGGAAATTGAGCCGCAATTTGGAAATAGCACAAATAAAAATGACTGTATTTGCAAACAGCCAGGTCAGCTCAAGGCAGCTGTTGGTGTAGGTAATTACAAGCCTCCAGCATTGTCTCTAGTCCTGAGGTCCACGCACATGCAGGCAGAGGCCTCTCGTTTACTCAGCGTGTTCTGGGTTTTCTCATTAAAACCCACATGCCTCACCCTGCCAAGCATAAGCCATAGTCATTTCTATTTTCAGTGCCTCTGGGTTGCTGGCTGGCATCTCTCAGGATGGCTCCTCACATTCATCAGGCTGTGATATGCTTCCGAGCAAAAGAAGCAACTGAACAGAAACAGATGTCAGCATCCCGGGGCATGGTGGTAGCTCCCTCTGATATGTTTCCAAGTCTGCTTTTGCGCTGCCAGCCAGGAGCAGTGTGGAATGACAAGTGAGGCTGCCAGCTAAAGAAGCCGAGACGGGAGCCAGGGTGGGGAAGGAAGAGAATCATTAATTAGTGACTCCAGAAGGGAAATGAGCTCTCAGCTCACATCAGCTTCTGAACTCAAGTGGGGTTAATTGTTTTCCACGCCAGCCACAGGGCCGCTTTCTTCTCAGGAGACGGACACGAACGAGTCTTAATTAGCCAGCCAGCCCTGCTCTGTTCATTAGCTACAAAGCTACAAACGGGACAGCACCTGGCTCGCCCCGGTGCTATGGGGCAGATCAGAACACACATGTATACACATGTACATACAAAACATGCATATGCACACGCACACACAGACATAGACACACACACACACACACACACACACACACACACACACACACACACACACACAAACTCATACACAGTCATGCAGACAACCCTGTGCAGGAAAGTGACTAGACATCCCATCATGGGGGCAAGACACTCACATTGCTACCTTATTCATCCAAAGTGAACTTTGCAGAAGGCGGGGCTGTGGGTGAACCTTAGCTTTTTTGCTGGGATGGCTTCTGGGACCAGATGGTGTTCTAGGCTCTTGTGACCTCTGTGGCTTTAGGGAGTGCCATACCTCTAGCCCAGGTGGCTTTAATCTCTTCATCTTGCCGGCTGTGAGCTCTGTCCAGCACGGAGTCCCACAGTTCAGTAAGCAGAGAGAGTTCCATGGCTACTCTATCTATAGAGAATCATGAAGAAATTACCCCCAGTTCTCCTGAGAACTGGGATCAAAAGCCCACGGGTGTAGTATACTCTAGTTTCAGGTAAGATGGATCCCCGCATAATGGTACATTGTGAAAACCTGGCCCTGAGCAGCATGACAGAGCTCGGTTCCCACCGACGTCCTCTCAAACCGCAGACCCACCCATGTTCTCACCTGCACGGTGTTGCCTTTAGAGCACGTGGCCACCATGACAAATGTTGGCCTTCTGGACACTCGGCTTACGTGAAGTCTTGAGCTGCCAGCAGCTCCCAGTGTCTGAGGGGCTTGCTGGGTGCCTCAGAGTCAACCAGAAAACAGCCACAGTTCATCCCATGTCCTGCTCTTCCGGGGCCGGAATGAGGGACATGAGATATTTCCTTTCTGGTTGCATATGGCAGGACCCTGATTCTTCCAGGCACTTAGCAACCCTCTACCCTCCATCACACATTGGGGACTCAAGGTGTAGAGGGGACCAGGAGGCACTGGGCAGGGGTGTGGGTGGCTCAGATGGGGTTTTGGAACTGGTTCCTTGGTCCCACATAGGATATCAGGCAGCCACAGGAAACGGAGAACAACTAGCGTGTTGCTTTCTATTGAGCACACATTCACAATCCAGTGAGAACCGGTCCCTCCCCTCCCCTCCCCTCGCCTCCCCTCCCCTCTTACTCTGGAGTAATTTTCATCCTGAGCAGTGCCATGGAGCCTCAGCAGTGTTTGGGCACAGTGGCTTCCTGGCGAGTCCTTACGATGTTTTGGTCTCAGAGGCTCCTGGGGTGGCCCTTGACAGACAACGGCATCTCATAACCGTTTCCGGTCTGCAGCCAGTTGTACTTGTCTGTCAGTATGAGCTGATGTTTGAAGATCATTTCCTCCCAAACTGCACAGACTCCGCCCACACTTAGCAGATAGCAGACAGTCTAGTCCAGTTCCAAGGCAACCTCCCTAAGGGTCCCACATGTGGCTTAGCCACAGCTAGTGCTTGGGAAGATGGAGAGGCTAGAGGGGTCAGTAGGACCAAGGGGTCCCATTTTTATACAACTAGGCTGCTGGCTCCACATTTTGGGGAGCTGTAGTGGAGGCCAAAGGGCAGTTGGAGCATCCCAGAGTTTTACCCCAGCCTCAAACCTTCCCCACATGGGGCTGTTTCCAGGGCTTTTCTTGCCCCAGGGCTTAGATTGGACAGGCATATGCAGCTGGCTTTGGCATGTACACTCATAAAGATATGCCATGTACAGTATTGTAGAGGTATTCCTGTGGCCAGAAGACTCTCCTCAGTTCTTGGGAAGAAGTCAGCCTCAAAGACCTGAGACCAAGGCTCCCAGCGTGAACTCCGCCCCCTTGCTTCTCCCTGTCTTTTCTACTCACTGGTGGTGTGGACTCAAGCAAGTCAATTAACCTTCCTTCCTTCTATTCCTTTACCTTCTAAGCAGAAAAGAACAACTGCTTCTGCTCCTCCAGATCTGAGGGTGCAGGGCGATTAGCCCTGGCCTCCCAAAGCTATCATCGCTAGAATGCTGTGGAATGCTGGTGCTGTTATTTTTAATAACTCTGGGTGACCATGCATGAGCTGTGTGCCCCACACCTTCCCCAGGCCCAGATTCTACTGGTGTGGGGTGAGGTGCTTATGAACCTCCACAGTGGAAATGTGCTAGGCCTCAACATTTCAAGGTTCGGTAAATGCAAATAGCACTGGCTTGGTGCAGGCACGTGAAGACACCCCAGCAGTGTGCATTGAGTGGTGAAATGTCAAAGGACCGGGTGGCATTTGGGTGTTAAACTAAATCCAGCCTTCAAGGTGGGGGGGAGTGGGAGGGAGAAAGAACTAACATTTAGTAAGTGCCAAGTCCTGTGACAACTTTTCATCTGTTAAAGCTGGCTGAAGCCAGACCTCATGGTGCAGGCCTATCATCCCAGCTATTCAAAAGGCAGAGTCAGGAGGAATGCAAGTTCAAGGTTAGCCTGGGCAACTTAGTGAGACCCTGTTTCAAAATACGAAGTAAAAAGAGGGCTGGGGCTGGCTGGGGATGGAAGAGTTCTTGCCTATGTCTAAGATCTTGTCTCAATCCATAGCACTATAAAAATTTAACTTAATACCTGTTGACTGAAGGGGAGGCTCACACAATCCCACACTCACTCTAAAGCATGTCAGCATTACTCTTTAACCATGAATTTATGCATCTCTCTGCCAATCTACTGATAAAGGCTGAGACCTCATCTTGAAGGACCAGCCCCTGACTAGAGTTCTAAATCCTCTCTTTTTTGTAGGCCACATATATAATCCTTCATCTGAGCAAATGTTTTAGTTCAGGACTCCTTGAATGGAGCAAGAATTTAAAGGTGTGTGTCCAGGGCGAGTGGTTTAGAGTTTCCACTGCTTCTCCACCCTGTCCTTGTCTCACACTCTCAGAATCTGATAGTGATTTATTTTAACAATTTACCTTTATGGAGTCTTCTCAAAGCCTTCTAGTTATTTATTTATTTTCATAAAAGCAATACTGGGTGATTTTTTTGTTGTTGTTTTCTTTACACTCATAATTCATGAACATAGATAATGTTTAATTGAATTACAACCAGAAGATTAGAGATATAGCTGAGTTGATAGAGTGCTTGCCTAACATGCTCAAAGCCTGCATCTGATCCCACTACTGCATAAACAAGGCATGTTGGCACACACACTTGTAATCCCAGCATTTGGGAAGTGGAGGCAGGAGAATAAGAATTCAAGGTCATCCTAGGCTACATACCATGTTTGAGGCAAGCCGAGGCTGTTGTGGAATATTAGTTTAAGATGTGTTACATTCATTTATGCTGTGGAACATTTGTTTAATGATGCAAAGATGTGTTGCATTCTTTTTTTTTTTTTTTTTTCAAGACAGGGTTTCACTGTGTAGCTTTGGAGCCTGTCCTGGAACTCACTCTGTAGACCAGGCTGGCCTTGAACTCACAGAGATCTGCCTGCCTCTGCCTCTGGAGTGCTGGGATTAAGGGTGTGAGCCACCATGCCCAGCTTGTTGCATTCTTTTATGTTGCATTAGTTTGACTCTGTAAAACTGTGTTACTTTGCCTGCCTAAAACACCTGATTGGTCTAATAAAGGGCTGAACGGTCAGTAGCAAGCAAGACAGGAGAAAGAATAGGTGGGGCTGGCAGGCAGAGAGAATAAATAGGAGGAGAAATCTAGACTCAAGAGGAGGAGCAAGGAAAGGAGGAGAAGAGGATGCTAAGGGCCAGCCACCCAGCCACACAGCCAGCCACAGAATAAGAAGGAAAGAGGGATATATATAATAAAGAAAGTTAAAAAGCCCAGAGACAAAATGTATTTAAAGAGAAATGGGATAATTTAAGTTAAAAAGCTGGCTAGAAACAAGCCAAGCTAAAGCTAGGAATTCATAAATAAGAATAAGTCTCTGCGTATTTATTTGGGAGTTGGGTAGCAGGCCCCCAAAGAGTAAAAAAGAAAAACCAACTACATGAAACCATGTCTCAAGAAAAAAATATGGTTGGCATGACAGTCTTTTCCTTTTGTTTGTTCGTTTGTTTCTTCCTTCCTTCCTTCCTTCCTTCCTTCCTTCCTTCCTTCCTCCCTTCCTTCCTTCCTTCCTTTGATTTTTCAAGACAGGGGTTCTCTGTGTTCCTGGCTGTCCTGGAACTCACTCTGTAGACCAGGCTGGACTCAAACTCACAGAGATCTGCCTGCCTCTGCCTCCCAAGTGCTGGGATTAAAGGTGTGTACCACCATGCCCGGCTGACAGTCTTTTCTTAAAATTACATTTATTTACTTGCATATGTTTGTATACGGTATGAACATGCCACAGCACACAAGTGGATGTCAAAGGACAAATTGCAGGCGTCGGTTCTCTCCTACCATGTGGGACCTGGGGATCGAACGCAGACCTTAAGGCTTGGTGGCTTTACCCCCTGAGCCATCTCCTCAGCTCTTGTTACCAAGACAGTCTTGGTCACAGGCTGGGTGAGCTTGGAGCACCTTGACAGTTGAGGGCAGTAGAGGCTGATGCCCTTGGTCAGGAAGAAAGAGGAGGCTCAGCGGACAAAGTGGCAGCCAGAAGAGCTCTGCTTCTGCTTTGGTTATCTCATTTCATCATGTGAAGGAAGACCGTATGTTTGCTGCTATCGTCTCTATTTTATGGGCCCAGAGAGGCTGGGTAAAAGACCCAGCCTCACTCAACTAGCAAACAGCTGACTTAGAATTTCTATCTAGTTCTGTTTGGGGCCATACACAGACTCACCGAGAGCTTTGTTTTAGGGACTAGTTTCTTCATCTGTCTTATTAAATAAATATTTAATAATAACATATAAGACAAGCCACATCACTTTAAGAAAAATGGATGGGTGGTCTCACATAGCTCAGGCTGACCTTGAACTGTAGCCAAGGATGACCTTGAACTAGTTCTCCTGCTTCTCCCTCTTGAGAGCTGCAATTGTAGGCATGTGCCATCATGCTCGGCTTATGTGGTACTCAGGATCGAACCCAGCACTTTGTGGATTCTAGGCAAGCACTCTACCCTCTGAGCTACATCCCCAGGCATTTTGTTTTTAATTCTTACCAGTAGCAGAGAAGTGGAAAAACAAGGTGTTTGTTCATTTTTCTTACGCTGTGTAGCCTGAAACACATTATGTGGTAGGCTGGCCTCAAACTTGTTGCAGTCTTTCTGCCTTAGTCCCCCGAGTATGAATCATCACTACTGGGGAATATTATTTTAAGGTGTGTTACTTTTGATTATGTTGCATTTGTTTAACTCTGTGAAGCTGTGTTACTGTGCCTGTCTACAACACCTGATGGTCTAATAAAGAACTGAACGGCCAATGGCAAGGCAGGAGAGAGAAATAGGCGGGGCTGGTAGACCGAGAGAATATAGAGGGAGAAATCTGGGAAGTTAAAAAAAGAAGCAGCCGGAGAAGGAGGAGGACTCCAGGGGTCAGCCGACTAGCTACACAGCCAGCCAGAGTAAGAGTAAGATTTATAGAAGTAAAACACAGAAAAAGCCCAGAGGCAAAAGGTAGGTTGGATAAGTTAAGGAAAGCTGACTGGAAACAAGCCAAGCTAAGGCCGGGCATTCATAATTAAGAATAAGCCTCCGTGTCTGATTTATTTGGGAGATGGGTGGCAGGCCCCCCCAAAAGAGAAAAAACAAACAAACAACAACACACCACACTGGCTTTGATACTTTCTCTAAGATGATTTATTGGGGATTCACGTTCTCTGTTGGACAATCATGATCTTCACATGTAAGTAAATTGTCTCATGTTTATTTACTGTGGTGAAGTTCTAGGATGTAGGCGTATTGCTCAGCTGAAACAAAACTAAAAATTAAAAGTTAAAAAAAAGGCAAATGTCTATAACCCAGCACTAGAGAAACTGGAGACGGAGGATTGTTTTGAGTTTGAGGCTAGCCTGGACTACGTAGTGAGACGTTATCTCGAAATTTACAAAAAGAAATACATGTTCTTCTGCTGTACTTTGTGAAGGGATGAGTCCCAGAGTTGGACACAGACCCTTCTATCCCATGGCTTGAGGGCTGAAGATGGCGTGGATCCTGCAGAGAGGGGGGAAATGGTTAGACATATCCCTGAGCCAGGGTTGACCGGCCTGCAGCCAGCTCCGTCTGGGTTCTCAGCTACACCATCCTCTGGCCTCCTTGTGCATGAGCTACTCTACAGAATAAGATACTCTAGCCCCTGAGCAGCACTACCTTGTGTCCACTGAGTGTCCTGATGAGGTATCACAGTGGAGTGACTGGGCTTGGCCAGGTCACCGAGACGTCTTGTAGGAAAGGATCTATCCAGGTGTCAAGGGAGCATGAGGACCTGCCGTCAGAAAATGCCACTGTTGCTGAGACCTGAGGCCTTTGCCTGAGGAAATAGCTAAGAAGAAAAACACTATAATTTATGCCCAGAGGGCTGTAGCAACCTTGTCCCTATGAGAAAAAACTGGAAATAACTCAGCTTAACAATAGATGTAACATTAAGCACATGACTGCCTGTTATATGGCATATTACCTACCCATGGGTGACAAGCCCTGGCAAATATGAACGTTCTTTGGATTCGGGTAACATTCAACCTGATTTTGTTAACACCGTCTGCTCAGTGGGAAGCTGACATGAAATAGTGCTGTGTTTTTCTGATCACGGGTCTCCTGCACGTCCCTTTTCTTTACCTCAGAAATGTTTCTGGCAGACCCACGCTTTCCAGTGGCTTTTATTTAAGCTTCAGGCTCCAGCCTACTTCTGAGCTCGGGGCCTCACGGAGGAGGGAGGTGCTCTTTGCTGCCACTTTTTGCAATGTCTTAGGAGGGTTTGAGGGGGCCTATTGATCAAAGGATTGCTATTTTCTTTAGTTCCCCCATTTGTTAAGCCCGATTTCTGTGGTGATGGAGATGGGAAGGCAGGAAGGCAGAGACATGGCCGTAGAGTGACATTTGTGGCCAGGTCTGTCCCCTGTTCCTCCATCCTCTGAGATCCTTGCTATAGGTGCACCAGGACCAAGCCACCCCTCCTGACACTCCAGATGGGTCAGCAGAGCCTTCGGTTGACTTCGTTCATAGTCCTCGTGTCTCCTCACTTTTACCTGAACTACATTCTGGAAATTTCCTCCAGAAGGGGTGACAACAACATGTCAAGTTCATGGGCCTTTGTTTGTGGATAGGGTTGGGCAAAGATAAAGCAATGGATTAAATAGTCTGAGCATGGGCTTGAAGAGAATAGGGCTCATCTGTAAATGTGTAAGTCCTGACAGGAAGGGGAGCCCGGAGCTCCACCACCTCAGCTAATGACAATGAGGAGGACTAGAACAGAGGGCGCAGGGAAGCAACTGGCTTCCATCATCTGGTGATGCAAGACAGTTTACATTACAAGAGAACGACCCTGGTGGGAGGAGATAGATTCTGGAGAGAAAAAATAAAAACGCAGCGGAGAACCGGCCTACAGTGTGGGTGTCCAGCCATCTCAGCATCTTACTCAGTCAAGCCTGCCCCTGTGTGGGGTATTCTCAAATATTGTGGACTATTACTTTACTTATATAAAGATGTTTTACATTTGTTACGTTGCAGAATATTACGTTATGTAAAGATGTGCTACTTTTGATTGTGCTGCATTTGTTTAGGCAAAGATGTGTTACATTTCTTTATGCTGCATTTGTTTAATCATGTAAAGATGTGTTTCTGTTTCACCTTGCCTGTCTAAGGCGCCTGACTGGTCTAATATAAGCTGAGTGATCAATAGCTAGGCAGTAGAGGGAGGGATAGGTAGGGCAGATGGGCAGAGAGAATAGGTAGAAGGAGAAATCTAGGCTCAGAGAACTAGAGAGAAGAGAGAACGTGAGAGAAAGAGAGGGAGATGCCTGGGCCCAGAAGCCATCAGAAATATTTACTGAGAGAAAGGTAAAAAGCCCTGAGGCAAAACGTAGATGAAGAGAAACAGATTAAAACAATCGCTAGGATAAGGTCAAGCATTCTTAACTAATAATGTCTCAATATCATGGTTTGGGAGCTGGTGGGTGACCCAAAAGAAAGACTGCTATGCTCAAAGAGTCAGCAAAGTCTTATTCTTGAATAGACCTGCCCAGTTGAGGAGGCCACTGAATGAGAAGCAAAGAGACTCATACTTTGCACAGAGGAAAACAGTTTCCTGCCTACGGGTTATTGCGCTGCTTCCCTTCTCCCTAGGAGTCACAGCTGAGTCTCCTGAATAGCTTTCCCATGATGCATAGGATAAAGTCCACAGGAAACTAGCATCATAGCCAGATTTGTGGGGAGCGCTGCCCACTCTGCCCTCTCTTGGGCATTGTTGTGCATACATGAAGGTCAAAATGCTCAGAAGCCTTGTTTGTATAGAAATTCACCTCTAGAGGTTTCTGGTGTCCCACATTCTATTGGTAGTGGAGTTCTTTATTTAAATTCCAGCTGAGGGCACCCAAGGATGTGTGCTGGAATACTCCCAAGAAGTGAAAATAAACAACAATAGGAAGAGGGCTAGGTTCTGTGGTGGTATTGTGTTCCCCAAAATATTGTGTACCCTAATAAACTTATCTGGGGTCAGAGAACAGAAAAGCCACTAGATACTTATAGGCAGTGGTAGCACACGCCTTTAATCCTAGCATTCCAGAAGCAGAAATCCATCTGTTCAAGGATACAGCCAAGCATGGTGACTCATGCCTTTAATCCTAGAAAGCCAACCTTTAATCCCAGGGAGTGATGGTAGAAAGCAGAAAGGTATATAAGGCGTGAGGACCAGAAACTAGAAGCATTTGGCTGGTTAAGCATTTGGTTGGTTAAGCTTTCAGACTTCTAGCAGCACAGTTCAGCTGAGAGCCATTCGGATATGAGGACATAGAGGCTTCCAGTCTGAGGAAATAGGATCAGCTGAGAAGTTGGCCAGGTGAGGTTAGCTGTGGCTTGTTCTGTCTCTCTGATCTTCTGGCATTCACCCCAATACCTGGCTCCATGTTTGTTTTTATTAATAAGAACTTTTAAGATTCATGCTACAAGGTTCATTACTGCCCCATTACAATGCCAGGCTTGGTACTCACCCCGAGACACTATTCCACACCTGTTGAGAGAGCTAAACTCTAAGAAATGTTGATCCTGGGGCCTGTGTTGAAAAGTAAGCAGAGCCAGAGCTCTCCTAAGCTGCTGGTGGGAATGCAAAAGGATCCAGCCATCTGGAAGACAGTTTGGTGGTGTCTCAAAACATTACATACACATGCACCCTATCACTCTGCAAATCTACATCAAGGTATTTTTTTTTTTTTTTTGCTACAAAACAAAAATGAAAATTTGAATGCACTCAAAAGCTGGCCCATAAATGTCTGTGGCAACTTTACATATAATTGCCAAGAACTTGCATGCTGTTTGATACTGTTGCCTGCTGGATTGTAACAGCCCAGCACTGCTTTCGAATAGAAAAGCTTATGTGTGCTCAACAAGAACTTGTTGAATGTATGCATGCAGGAATGAATGGGCAGGTCTGAATCAGGGCCCAGCGACATAAGGCAGACTTGATTGAGAAGGCCTCTGGGGGTGGGGAAGGGGGCCCCGTCGGTGAAGTGCTTGCCACAGCACAAGGGCCTGACACCTGCTCTTCAGCATCCGTGTAAATAGCTGGGTACAGTAATCCAGGTCCTGGGAAGGTATAGGCAGGAGGATCCCTGGGGCTCATTGGCCAGCAAGTCTAGCCGATTGGTGAGCTCCAGATTCAGTGAGAGACTGTCTCAAAAACAAGGGGAAAAACAACTGAAGATACCCTACATCAACCTCTGGTCTCCTCACACAGGCATGCATACAGACACACACTGACATACACACACACACACACACACACACACACACACACACACACACACACACACACACACACAGATAAACAGACACACACACAGTGGGATAATCTAGAAATCTAGACATAAATACCTGGAGGGCCATGGGTGAAAAATCTAACAATCTCTCAAGTATTGGCTTACAATATGTCCTCTTGTGAAGGTTTTAAATTTTCATTATGCCCACCCAGGAAGTTCCTTGAAATGCCTTTGCACTGGCTCCTGGAAGCAAATATCATCTTGGTCCTTAGATGGGGTTGTATAGGAGAGTGCCTCCTGCCTGCTTCCCTCCAAACAGCCCGGTCACCTGTGACAGATGGATGCAGAGCAATCAAATCTAAAGCTGCTGAATAATAAAAGTTCATGAAAAATAAATGCACTCTGAGAAGCAAGCTTCTTGAGAGCAGCCCTTTCCATCACACGAACCGACAACCTGCCTAATCTGAAATGGCAATTCCCCAGCACTTCCTCTTAATTTCCTATCAGGGGCATTTATTCTTCCTTTCTGAACACACAGCATGGGAGAGTTCACTGCACACACAAGGGAGAGGGGAGCCTCAGACATGGAGCCAATGCATCTTGGAGTGCCCCTGGGATGTTTACTTCTGTAGAAGTTAAACTATTGGAAGGCTGGTGGGACAGCAATAAGGGTTTAGATTACAGCCTCTATCATTCATTCCTCCATGAACAAGAGTTCCTGGAAAGAACCACTTTCTGAAGTGGTTGATCCTTCTATGGGGGCTATTTAACCTCTAAGAACTTCAATGACTGGAGAAGTTGGAATGTTTCATGTCCAAAGCTTAATTGCAACTTATTTTGGGCTATCTTTAGCCCCATAAGCAGCCATTCCTTACCTACTTCTGTGTCTGACCTAGCATCTTGGTACTAACAGGTGAAACCTCCTGGAATGTATCAGCTTATTAGATCACTAGCCCCCACCAACCAAAGGACTAGGAGTCCTCGGACAGCATCTGAGGCCCATAGCAGAGACTTTCCGGCTTTGCTTTACCAGCTTATCTAAAGTTTCCACTAACGTATTTGAAAAGTGTATTAGTTTATGGCTTTCTGTGTTCTGTTGCTATAAAAACTTCATCCAAAGCCTGGTATAGTGGCACACACCTTTAATCTCAGCATTCAGTAGACAGAGGCAGGTGGGTCTCTGAGTTTAAGGTCAGCTTGGTCTAAAAAGTGAGTTCCAGAACAACCAGAGCTGTGTAGGAAGACCTTATCTCAATTAAATAAAATAAAAAAATTTTTAAAAATGTTATCAAAGTGTTACTACGTTAGAACATGGAATTCTGGGTAATCTGAATCTCTATTACAGGGCCATAATCACATTTGTCTTCAGCATAAACTATCTCTTATCTCCTTTGAAGTGATAGCTGTATTTTATGTTGACACAAGATCTTGCTATATAGCTCAGGATGGCTTTGAACTTAAGGCAATGCTCCTGTCTCCACCTCCTGAGTGTTGGGATGATAGACATGTACCATCATATTTGGCTTAACATCACTAATTTAAACCCCAAGAACAAAGAAAGGAGTTTGTGACCACCAGGTAAAAAATAGGGGAAATGGGGTGCTACCCTGGATGGATGCATGTCACCTTCAGCCATTTCTCCACATACTCTGCCCTGGATGTCCACTATTTATCACTTAGGATCCTGCCAGGTGGACTAGGGGATGGAGCTGCAATCAGAATAGAGGGGACTCAGAAATACAGTTCCTGGCTCTGTAAGGCATGGAGATGGGGCTGGAACTGAGCAGCAATGGACACTTCCTCTGAGGACTTCAGGGGATGTGTGGCCTACACAGTAAACAAGGACACTGGATCCTGTGAGTCTGTAAATCAAGCTGTGTTGCTTTTTCAGTCAGTGTTATGGAATCCAGATGTTTTGCTACCTGCTCAAGAAGCCCGGGATCTCCCTCTTTCCCAAGCAGAGTGAAGAGCAGCTATTTAAACCTGGAGCCAGCCTGAGAAGCATGGTAGAAAGGACTGGAATGTCAGAGCTAGAGGTGTTGGATGTAAGTCCTAGCCATGTGATCTTCTGTTCAGGATCGAACTTCAGTCTCCCTTGTCAAGCAGACATCAGATAAAATTATGTCCTTGCCACCAGCAAGGACATGTGTGGGCTTGCCTTCACATCTTTCCATAAAGCACACATCCACATCCACCCTTTTCAGGCTTTGCTGCATCTATAGCCAATACCCGGCAATGCAGGACCAATGTTTTCCAGTCTGTGGAGCCCTTGGCAGCAGGAGGAAGGACCAATGTCTCAGGGCTTGCCCTCTGCCTGCTGGCTTGTAGAGTGTGGGAAATGCTGCTGGGGAAGGTGAAGACCCTTGTTTTTCACATGAAACAACTCCCAAGGTGCCTTGTAATAATTACTCTGCTCCCCACTACAGTGCAAAATCTTGAGGCTCAGGGGCATAGTCAGGTGTGTCCCAGGGCCCACCACACCAATATATGCAGTAACCGGGCTTGCCTCCTTGGCTCAGTGTGTCTTTTCTGTTAGTTTAAGTTTTTAGCATTAAGTCACTATGAGATGGTGGGACTGGATTACGTTGCGGTAATTTAAATGTAGGCACAGCTGCAGTTTTTGACTCACAGAATGTGTGATTGCTTCACTGGGGCAGCTGCTGCCGGAAGTGGAGCTACCCGATGGGGGCTGCCTGGCTGCTGTTGATAAGAGCTATTGAGCTCTCCAATGGCTGGAGGGGTGGGCCCTCACCTCTCCAGATGTCTACAGACCAGTGCTGCTGGAACGCATGCTTTAGGAAAACTGTTGTCTTCCGCTAGGATCAGACAGAACTGGAAGCTGCCAGGACCCAGCATGCAGGGGCAGCCAAAGCCATTAACCTAAAACCTCTCTGGCTGATGGGTTCTTTACACCCAGCATGTCTCAGGTGTTAGCAGAGGGCCTGAGTTTTTCTTTACTGGCAGTTCTGTCCTAGGGTCTCTCAGGGAGCAGAAAAGAATCCACTTGGCTCCTCCTCCAAAATACAGAATTTTGCTCTATTTAGATGTTCAGCCAGTCTCTGCAGAGAGGAGGTGATAGGTGTGTTAGATGCATCTGAAACACTCATATGAACAGCAGACTGGTGCCAGGCACCGTGTATACATAGGGGTTCAAGAGGGAAGAGACAGCTCCCCTAGAGCCTAGTCACTCAGCTAGAGACTAGGCAGATGTCTGTCCATGTCTCGCGTCCACACACCACACACACTGTTGTCTAGCTTTTCTGGAGTGACGTGAGCAAATGTTTATTCACCCCAGATTAGGGGCACTGACCTTATAGGCCAGAGAACCAATTTTACCTAAATCTAACTTTGAGAACCAGCGAATTTATTGGGGTTATTGAAGCATGGGTGACTCAGCCTCATCACTGAAAAGTCCTGTCCCAGCATGGGTGATGGCCTCCTGAGAGTTGCATGGATAGAGCCCCCCATGAGTCAACTTCCTACCCTTTACACACCCTAGCACCTCTTGGTAGTACATGCCGCTGGGGGTAGGAGTGAGGCACAGAAGCAGGTAGTTAGAGTCCAGAAGAGGGTCTAATGACCCTCCCTAATCCCTCCTTCTGTGACAGAACGTTATTAGGCAGGCTTGTGAGGATCTCCTGAGTATGGGTAATCACAGTGAATCTAATAGCAGACATAGCCATTGTCATCTTGTTCCTGGAAGACAGAGTTCCCCAAAACTTACACACTATGCTCACACCACACATCACACTTACATTCAGTCAGGAGTCTGTGTCATCAAGATGATTATAATGTGTGATAGGACACATTCATAGACTCTCTCCTACACATTGTTGTACACTGTCTTAGGTTTCTATTGCTATGATAAAACACCATGACCAAAAAAAAAAAAAAAAGCAACTTGGAGAGGAAAAGGTTTATTTTATTTTAGAACTCAGGACATACTCCATCTCTGAAATCACTTGAACTTTTCACAGGACTTGATTTTAATATTTGAGTAGCATGCACATTTACCTGAAACATGACAGCATATATCCACGCAGAACAGGTATGCAGACCCCCTGCTGTTTACCACAGGCTGAGCTCCACAGACCTGTTTGCAGGGCTCTTTGTGCACAGGGGATTATAGAAACCATGCTGGTGGCAACCAGCTGGGGAAGGAAGGAAGATGGGCTCTGCTGATTGGTGCTTTAGCCCGCCTACTCTCACAGCTTTTGATCCATGTGTCACAGCTTTGGAGCCCTTCCCCATACCATGAACCATGCTAGTTTTACATATATTTCTTACTTTAACCCAGCAGCCTTCAGAGAAAGGTCCCAGTGGAACATCTGTTTTGAGGATGGAGAAGAAGAGCCCAGAGAACTACTGAGGTGTCCCAGGTCAGTAGCCACCACCAGTTCTCACAGAGTAGAGTATTATTATTATTATTGGCACCTTAAAACCAGGTTTAGCAGATTGACCAGTCTGCCTTGACTGGAACTACAGATATTTTTAGGTTGAAAAACTGTAAGTGGACTCTATTTATTGAGCTCAAAGCTGCAGCTTTTTGGGAGTTAGCTACTTTCCAGTGATCTAGGGACCTGTATATAGATAGAGATTGATGCTAGGGCTGATATGGTCAGCCCCAGCTCCCTGAAGCTCCCTTAGATTCCAGTGTTGGACTCTACCCAGCCAGTGGGCTGCTGCTGCCCACGCGGCTCTCACAGTCAAGGCCATGTCCTCAGCAAGTGTCACCTGGAGCTAGCTTGCTACCCAGAGGACACGGAAGGAGTTACACTGAATCCACTTGGCTGCAGTTACCTGCCCTGGAGGGTCATCTCAACTGTGTGACAAATTCAGGACTGGGCTCCTTCCACCCCTTCTGGGACAGGGGTTCAGGCCTGAGACCACCATGGCTGGGACCCAGGCAGCTTGCCTGTGCTTCCCGAGGCAGGCCGGCTGCTTTCACACTAACTTCAAGTGGTCAGCGGCCAGAGAATGCTAGTCTACTTCTCCCCTGGATAATTGTGGGGCCAGTGTCTGTTTCTCAGTGTTGGAAATTCAGCTCCATGCCGTGGGTCAGAGGCTCTGGCACCTGTCAGTCTGTCCACTGTCATCAAGATGTGGCCACTTATCTAGCCAGAGGAAGACAACAGAGCAAACTGGAGACTTTGGTCCACTCCTGGAGCTGCTCACCTGCACTCTGCCTTGTGGCACCGTGGCCAGCTTTAGCTTCTTCCGCTTCCTTCTTCCTCTCCCTCCTCCTTGTAAGAAAGGATCTTGCTAGTTAGCCCAGGCTGGCATTGAACTCCCAATCCTCCTTCCTCTCTCTCATTCTCTCTCAATTTCTCTTTGACGCTTTCTTTCTCAGCTCAGGTTTAATTAGAGATGCTGAACCACTAAGTATCCTGGCTACGTGCTTTTCTGAAACACTGTGAAATGCATCAAGGCCCTCTTCCTGGATGGCATGCCTGTGAAAACCACAGACGTCATCTGGCCATGATGGATCTGTGTAAGGTGACCTTAGGAGTTGTACAAAACTGCTTCTCTTGCAGCCTTCACACCCCCTGAAAATCTCCCTGTGGCCTTGGGACCACGGAGACACTTCAGGAAAAGCCACCTGGGAGAGATGGCTGAGCAGGTGAACTGGTTGTAATTGATTAGTGGCAGAAGGTGACCTTGGTGGGTTGGAGCCAAGGGGCACCACAAAGTCACACCATGCAACAGAGCTCACATGGGAGGTTTACTGGGGGGAGGTGCAGAGGCGGCCTCTGAGGGAGAGCAGAAGGAAGGGGGGGCAGGAGGGGCTTGCCTTTTATGAGGGGATATAGCGCATGCGCATAGGGAGAGTGCTCTACTTGGTGGCTGCAGTAGCTACAGTGTCATCACGTCGTGGCTGCTGCTGCTGCTGCGTCCTGCTAGGTCCCTGAGAGCAGGCCAGTCTAAATGGTAACACTGGTACCTTAGTAAGTCACCACAGTCACCACCTACCCACTCCCAAAGTCTTCCTGCCAGCCCTAGATCTTCCTACCAGATCTCAGGGGTCAATAGTGACAGCAGTCTGTATATGACCAGGGGCTGTGTTACAGCCTGCTGTGGCAGCTCTCCCTTCACCTATCACTCACTGTCACCAACAGTGGCTTAGTCTTTCCCAGCATTCCACTTCATCATATAAAGTCAGTGTCCTGGGTAGGTCAAACTCCATGTGACTTGGAACCTTAAATAGCACTGGCTTAGAAGTTACCTAGGACCCACACCTAATCTGCTGACATAATCAGGGACCCAGGCTTCCATTTCTTTGTCTGTAGTGCTGGGAACTGAACCCAGGGCCGTGTGCATGCAGACAAACACTCTATCACTGAGATACAACTCAAGCCTTCCTTGGTTTTGAAGGGACTTGGGCTCCAGAGTCCTGATGATCCAGGCTCTGATGTCCTGATTTGTCCCTCCTGCCTGGCCTTCACACTCGGATAGTCACTGAGTTTAGACATCCCTATGCTGAGAGAGTTCACACTGTCCAGAATTCAGCCATTGTCTACCCCTGGTTAGAGGCAGGCTGGAAAATGACTTTTATTCTATGATGAGCCGCACCAGGGATTCTGATACTGAAGTAGGGAATAAATACGGAGGGATCCCAGGGTGTAAGGCCAATGCCCTTTCCATCTTCAGGCCAGGCCTACTGCTCAGCAAAAGGACCTTGTCTTCTGACCTTTGGGACCTAACTGACAGCTGCAGCCAGGGACCATTCTCGGTGTTCTCCAGCTTGAAGCACAGTTTGCCTTGAGGTCATGCAGGTCTGCATGTTGCTCAAAGAAGCTGCTCCCAGAATAACAATGCTTTCCTACAGACAAACAGGAGCCATGCTGGGGCTTCAGAGAACAGTTTCAGCGGTGGGAACATTTCCACAATTACATTCTGATCACAAAGCCTACTTTGAAGGGTTGAAGCCCAGCTGTTTCTACCAGGGACAGGTCCAAGGCTGGAGCCTTGCCCGCTCTCCCTCACCCCCCTTTTAGACAATCTGTAGGTTCCCAGGCATCTCCACCAGGCTCTGAGGCTTGCTGTGACCTGTTGGGACTCATCCTTCCAGTTCTGGGCCCTGTTCTGCTGCTCAACACACTGGGACAGGGTATGTGACCCAGACAAGGGCCAATGGGAGGCCATGTGTCTCCCCAGGTAGACAGTGCGTGCCTCTAAAATCAACAGGCTCATGGGGGTGGGGGTGGGGTGGGGGCAGAGATCCAAGGTAGAGGAAACTGGAACAGGCTGCCCAGTTGGTATGTGAGGATGAGGCTTTCCCTGGAATCACAGAGGCTGACATTACCTGATGGGCTGAGGATTGGGTTCAGCCTCACGACTGACTTAATTTTTTTGGGAAGGAATTGATTCCCCAATCCCCTTGGGATCCCTTTTTTTTTTTTTTTTTTTTTTTTAAGATTTATTTTATGTGTATCGTATGAGTGTTTTGCCTGCAGGTATGTCTGAAGAGTTCAGAGCAGTGTGTTAGATCCCCTAAAACTGGAGTTGTTGACCGTGAGCGACCATGAAAGCGCTGAGAACTGAGTCCAGGTCCCTTGTAAGAGAGACAAATAAAGTGTTTTTAAGCCACTAAGGATCTCTCCGGCAGCCCCCCTCCTGATTCTTAGAGGCACAGGGTAAAAACTGTGCCATGATTTGTTGCAGGTAAGAAAGGCATGACAGCTGGCACTAGGGATCGTCCCAGGGAGAGAGCCATTCATCTGGAAAAGACAGTAGACCTTTGGGGTGGCAGCTAGCCCCCAAGCCTCAGCTATGAATGTGTCAGTCTCCCGAGGTTGCTCTGGAGCTCTTGGTCCCCTCTGGGCTCTGCTCCCCCTCGGGCCTTCTGGACTCTCTGTCTGTTTCTTTTGCCTAGTCCAAGTCTTATTTTCCAGTAACTTCTCTGGTTAGAGGCTCATTGAAGCTGGGCCTGGTGTCTGGTCCCAGTGGCCATTATTACCCCCTTCCCCCTACTTCTTACAGTACGATTGGATGAAATCTGCTCTCCCCTGCTTTTAAAATTTTTGTTAGAAGTTTGTTTTTAATACAGGGTCCTGCTCTCTTGTTCAGGCTGGCCTTCAACTGATCTTCCTGTCTCACCCCAGAAGTGCTGTGATCACTGGTGTGCACCACCACACTTGGCTCTGCTCACGGTGGAAAGCCGGTCTAAGGACGGATGGACACAAACTTGCCACTCGGTTAGATTGCCTTTCTTTCCCCTTCTGACAGCGTTCTGAACTTTGAGCATAAAGGCCCTACCATCCTCTTAAAATGGTTCCCGAGTTACAATTTTCATGTATTTTTTCTACTTTATCACTGTGTAAAAACCATTCAGTAAGATCATACTATGAATTTCGATCATTGCTGGGGCTTGTCATTCCTGTTAAAGTCCTTCCTCTAGATGCTGGGTGGCCATGGCAACAAGGGGAAGCAGCTGACATGACACGATGCAGAGGGCTGCTGCTGAGGCAGGAGCTGGGCGGGTTGGGTGTGTTGGTAACACGGATTAACGATATTTTTAACTTACAATGTGGCCCTATTGTGTGCCAAACAGCACCTGCGTATTTTGTCAGACTTACAGCTTAGCATCACATGTACTTTATCTCTTAAAATCACGATAAAAGGGTCAGGGAGATGGCGCAGTCAGCGAAATGCTTGCCTTGCAAGAATGAGGACCTGAGTTCAGTTCCCAGAAAACATGTGAAAAAGCCAAGTGTGGTAACATACGTGTAAAATGCCAGTGCTGGGTAGGTGGAGACAGGCACATCCCCACAGTCCAAAGGCCAGCCCATCTAGATTGCCTGGTGAACTCCAGGCTAATGAGAGACCCTGTCTCAAAAAAATAAGGTGAGTAGTTCCTGGGGAATGACACCTGAGACTGACCTCTGGCTTCCACATACATGTGCGTTCGTGTGCACATACCCACACAGAGACACATAATTAAAAATAAATCTTTAAAAATATACACCATCAAGACTTAAGTATGTGTTCCCCAGAATTCTGGTGTTGGAAACTTGGTACACAAAGCCCTCTATTAGCGGTATCTACCGAGAGGCACAGTGAAGAAACCACCCAAATGGCAACTCCGTGATTAGGGAAATAGCTTTTATTGTGGATAAGAGAGAGAAAATATCCAGTGGCATCTGTAACTGTCCAGAACAGAGAGAAAAGGAAGACTGGACATGGCTAGAGTTGGGACAAGGGAATAGCAGGAATAGCAAGAGAGAGAATAAAAGAACGGTGGGAATTCCCAGGTGGTGGGGGAGGGGGACGGGGATCCTTGAAGGGAGCAGGGAGCTGAGGTGATAAGGACCAGGGGGCTAGCCTGGGAGCTTTGACAAGTATAACAGGTTCTTGTGAATAGGGTCTGAGGAGCCTGGAGGTCAACATGGGCTTTGGTATACAACCACAGGTTTATGTCAATCAAGAGTCCTATGTCCCTTCTGCCAGAAGCAAGGGAAATGACTCTTTTTGGGAACCTGGAAACCCATTTCACAAATTCCTGAGGAATACTGGCTTTGATCTAACCACCAGAAATCCTTTTCTAGTCCAGCATGAGCTCATTTCTGGACATGCACTTCCCGAGACCTAACAGCATCTAGAGACAGGACATGTGAGAGGTGATTAGGGTTTAATAATGTCCTAAAGATGACCCCTGATGGCAGTGGCCTTCTAAGAGGAGGAGACCGGAGCCTGAATCTTGGAGCCACAGGGGTTTGGATGTGAGTAATTCCCAGATTCTCCATGCTTCCCCTAGAGTGGGAGAGCTGCCATCACTCTCCCCCTCCCGGAAAGTGAAGCTCTCAGATAATCCATTCCAGGAGCACAAGACTCAAGCTGTGGGGATTCCCGTCGAACCCAGATTCTCATACCTTTCCATTCTGTCTCCTGATCCGCTTATTACTTACTCTTGGACATTTCATTTACAAACATTTTAAATGATTCAAGGGTAATTTCTACTCTCTTAAATTGAACGAGACGGAGACTTTCTACTCACTAGGAAAACGGGGACTAAGGTCCGTCCCCGCGGCAGCGCCCAACTCATCCTCCCTTTCAGTTGCGCGTCCTTCATGCGCCTTAGCCTTCAGACTCTCGCTCCCTGGCTCAGATGCAGAGAACCTCTGGAGCAGCCACTGCCGAGCCCACACGGACACATTTGCAGCATCCTCCCTCCCTCCTGCGTGCTGTGGGGCTCTTGCTGAGACAACTCAAGCAGCATCCTCCACTCCCCTCCACTTCTATTCCCTTTAAGGCATCTTGATTCCCGAAGCCTTCCCCGGACCTCAGAAAAGAAGGGGTTTGTGATCAGCAGGCACACTGCCACCCATGGTCAAGGGCACCCAAAAGGCTGTTTTGACCCATCCTCTTCCATCTCCTCCTTCCCTCCCGCCCCCAGGATTATTTTGTGTTTCATTTTTCAGCTTTCTGTTTCTTCTCTTTCCCTTTCCCTCCGTTAATCACAAGTTTAATTTTCATATTCATCTCATTTACATAATTTGAAATCAAATCTTCATACATTAACATTCTACATTTCGATACAAGCCCAGGCCAGAATACACAGGAGTCAGATACTGTCCCATTAAAACATTTCACTTGTCTTTCTCATTAATGGTTAGTGCTTCCTTCTCTAGCTACAAGGCATTTCCACAGTATGCTCTAAGAAAAACGAGGCCTCCTTGCTTTGCTGATGGGAAAATCAGAAAGGGATGACCCACCCAGGCAACAATGCGTGGAACACTGACTGGCTAGGACGGAAATACCTCAGGGCTAGGATAGAAAAGGCTTTTCAGGAACATGTGTGATGTCTTATCTGTCTAAAGCAGGAGTTTCGGAACCAGATGTTGTACTGGCTGGTTGTGTGTGCCATCCTGACAAAAGCTAGAGTCATCAGAGAGTAAGGAGCCTCAGTTGAGGAAATGCCTCGATGAGATCCAGCTGTAAGGCATTTTCTCATTTAGTGATCAATGGGGAAGGGCCCAGCCCATGGTGGAGTAGTGCCATCCCTGGGCTGCTGGTTCTGGGTTCTGTAAGAAGGTGGGCTGAGCGGGTCAGGGGAAGCAAGCCAGTAAGCAGCTTCCCTCCATGGCCTCTGCATCAGCCCCTGCCTCTGGACTCCTGCCCTGTTTGAGTTCCTGTCCTGACTTCCTTCAGTAATAAACCCTTTTCTCTACAACTTGCTCTTTGGTCATGGTGTTTTGTCAAAGTAATAGAAACCCTAATACAACAGATGCTTAAAGTGAGGATATGACCGCTCCAAGGTATGGCTAAAGGGAAGGTTTTTATTGTAGATATGAGGGAGAGTACAGTCAGAGGCAGTGGACTAAACATGGCTAACAGACTGAACCAGGCTGTGGGGGTGGGGGTGGGGGGCGTAAGAAAGGAAGAGAAAAGAGTGTGGGCAAAGGAGACCAAGAGAGGGGGTCAAGAGAGCACATGCCCAAAATGGCAGGGCTATACAGGATTGAGAAGTTGTGGGAAGGGAATTCCAGAGCTGGAGAAGTTCAGGGTAGGGGTGGGGTGAGAAGAGCCACAGATACTGAGTGAGCCTGGAGGCCAGCATGCACTTTGGTATGCTTATAGGCACCACAGCTAGCCATTTGTTTCTGGTTTCCTTTGGACCCGACAATGTCCAGCCTGAATTAGCATGCACAGGTACCAGGGAGTGTCTTCAATGTTTCTCAGGGTAGGACAGTGTCTTAGTCACCCTTTTTGTTGCTGTGATAACTTATCACTACAAAAGCAACTTAAGGGAGAAAGGATACATTCCGGCACACAGTTCAAGGGTACAGTCCACCATGACAGTACAAGTTGAGGTAGCTGGTCATAGTGCATCTGCACTCAAGAAGCAGAGATCCATAAATGCTTGTGCTCAGTTAGTTTTCCACTCTCTATATAGTGCAGGATTCTAGCCCAGGGAATGGTGCTGCCTACGGTGGATAGATCTTCCTACTTCAGTTAACATAATCAGGACAGTCCTCCATACGTATGCCCAGAGGCCAGTCTCCCAGGTGATTCTAGATTTCATCAAGTCAAAAATTGAGATTAATCATCCTGTGTAGGGTGACACAGTCCTTCTGTGGTTAGCAGATGAGCCGTGAACAAAGACTTGCCTCTACTGTGTTCAGGAGATTCTGGGCCTGCTGAGGTTAATGAGGCCTCCCTGCTGGGGACTTCTCGGGGCCTTATAGGAACTGTACAGATGCAGCTTCTCCATGAGTACCCCTCCCCATCCCACAATCCTGCATCTTCAGGATGTTTTGTGAAGCAGAAATTTGGAGGCATTGTTATATATTGTTAGTTCTCTGGTTCAATGATGTCTCATCTTTGGTACAAAAAGTGTTAAGGATGTGGCTCAGTTGGTAGAGAACCTGCCTAACATTCATGAAGCCACGGGCTCAATCCCTAGTAGCACCGCATAAACTGGATGTGATGGTGCAGGCCAACAATCCCGGTACTCTGGATGTGAACAAAACAAACACAAATAGTGGCCAATCAGGGAATGATGGCAGAGACCTGTAATCCCAGCACTTGGAAGGCTGACAGAGAGGGCCAGCCTGAGCTACATAGCAAGATTGTACCTCATAAAAGAAAACACATTAATAAGATTAAAAAAAAACCACACCTCAGAACACGATGTATTTTCCCATAAACAAAATAGATCTGATGTGTGGGTAGTTTGGCTGGACTACAGTGGGCAACGGGCATGCAGGTAGGGAAGGTCACTTTGGCTCGTGCCTATCTGGCTCCTTCATTCTCACATGCACAGATGGAAAGGAAGGACCCTGGCAGGGATGGGGATATTGGAAGAAGCAATGGCTACCGATTTGCTGACACAGGGTAAAGCCACTGGTCGGCCCTGGACCTGTGACAGCAGATCCCAAACCCTGGAGTCCCCATGTCACCCATGAATAGCAACATGTTAAGTTGGGGCTTAGGGAAAGTGGCTAGTGAGTCCTAAATAAGGCATCTGTATCACCGCCTGCAAGGCCCATGGGACACTGGAGAGAGAAAGATCCGGAGAGCTGAAGGGTGGGGAGGAACACTATGAAACATCTTCTGAATAGGACATGGTCATTGTAATCATGAGCACCCAGTTTGGTGGCTCCCTGCACAAACCTGCACAAAAAGACGTAAGAGTAGACGAGGGACTCGTTGGGGAAAGGGGGTCATCAGGAATGAGAGGGCGACAAGAGAGAGTCCTGGAGGGTAAATAAAACCACAACAGCAACAAAAAGCACACATGTATGAAATTATACACCAAGCTAGTTTGCCTGTGATCCTCCAGGAATTCATCCATCTCTGCCTGGGATTACAGACAGGTGCCACCATGTCTGACTTTATGTGGGTTCTAAGGATTTGAACTCAGGTCCTCACACTTGCATGGTAAGTACTTTCCTAACTGAGCCATCTTCTCTGACCCATGCATAAAATTATAAAACAAAAATTAAGACATAAAAGAAGCCCTTGACTAACAGAGGCTGGCCAAAGCAAAGAGAGCATATGAGTGGGGACCCAGGTTCCAGGACAATGCCACAGTTATGTCCTTGTCTTCAACGAAGGAAGGCTCTGGTATGGCCTCAACAGGACCAGCAGCTGCCGCAATCCCAGGCTTTTCTCTTAATTGCTGTCTCATCTTACTTGAAGAAGGCAAGCTTTGCAACGGGGTGTACCTGCTGTGGAAAGTGGAAGGGCACATGTAAAAATCACAGGACAAGTGTGGCTGCTTTACTTGCAGATTTAAAATTATTTCTTTCTGTATGAAATCATGCATAGAAATGATCCAGAACGCAAAGCTCATGAGTTGTCAGGGTTAAACACAAGACTTCAAGGAAGTCTGTCTCAGAGGAGGGCTGATGCATGGGCAGGCGTGGGAGGAGGGGTGGGGGAAGAGCTGGCTTAGGTCTCCTGCCTCCCTGCTCCATTCCATAGAGTCTCCACCAGCACCTTGGCACCCAGGCCCAGGGTTGCCATGGTAACGCTCCTGCACTGGGTTTTCTACAGGGCCCCTTCCTCCCTGGTTGGGTGGGCTCCTTCAGCCTCTCTTGATGTGCTCAAGCATCAGTACCTTCCTAGCGTGATCTGGCTTAGACATCCCATACTGAAGGGCTGACAAAACCCCTCATCCCACCTGGGAAAACCAAACCCAAAACAAGTCCCAAAGTTCCTCAGGGTCACCCCCATCACAGCCTGGAATAGGATTGGTGTGGGCAGATCTGCTGACAATGGACACCCGGGACTATTGAGGAGTGCCGTGCACGCTGCTATCACCCTAAAGATGTTGGCCACGCGGAAAGAAACAGTCAACTCACGATTATTGCATGGGGTGGTGCAGGATTAAATGTGCTGCAGTTAAGAGAAGATTCAGATGAACACTAAGTTTACTCAAATGGGAATGTTAAGTATGCTCCCAAGGGCTTGCTCCCTAGGGCTAGGCTGGGGCAGCAGGTCCCATCTGGTCTACAGGAACCTCCCGCCCTCAGCCCCATTCTGTGTGGGGCTTCCAGACCCAAGGTTACTTTGTGACCCAGACTGGCTGCTGGGCTTTCAGCCATCCTATCTGCGTTCCCAAAAGAAGACATGGGGAAGACAGACTAGCTCTCTTCATCAGTCTGCCCCTCTTTTAAGACCCCCACCGAGTCCCTTTGCAGCACACTGTCACTGCTGTTTCGTTTCCTGGAGCACCTGGTTATAAGGGGTCTTAGGAACATCTTCAGCTAGGTGCCCAGCAACTGTGATGGCATCTGGGGCGTAGGCATTCAATAGTAACACTCATTCTGCTGCAGGTGTGGAAGGGATTCAGGTAGTGCTGTAGCCTGAATGTCTGCAACTGCTCTAAAGTCCACCTATTGAGTTCTCGTCCCAAGGTGGCGGGGCTTAGTCGAGTACTGAGGTAATGAGGGCTTGGCGAGGGATTCATGCCCTCGTAAAAGACTTTATAGAGCTACTTCAGTCCTTTCCTCCGTGAGGTCTCAGCAAGAAGCTGGGAAGTGGGTTGCCTGACACCAGACCCTCTTGGTCTCCGTGATAGACTTCCATAGAGTCTATGAGTCTATGTCAGCTGAGAAGCCCCATGACTGGGGTGTCCCTCTTAGCAGCTGCATGGGCTAAGTCAGTGGGAGGCTTTCCCTGCCCCGTTTCAGTCTGATGGTGTTCTAGGGTATGCTCAGACACACTGCGAGTGTCTGAGATGAGTGTCACAGATGGTCAGGGTGTCAGAGATGAGTCCTTGTAAAAACCCAATGCCACTGAGACAAGCCTCTGAAGCAGTCTCCCATAAGAAATGCTCTCTGTGCAACAACATGGGCTGCACAGGGGAAGCAGGGCCCCCACCACTGCCCAAGGCTGTATGTCCATGTTTATTCCCAGGGTTTATTACCTGGCAGCCACGTGCAAGGGGCAGAACCACCTACCTGAGAATTGTCAGCCTGGGAACCTTATAGTCCCTTCTCTCAGGTCCTAAATTGTCATAAACTCATGGAAGAGGCAATGACCACCAGATGCTTGCTGATTAGTAGCTCACCACGGATACTGTTCATCTAGGTGGGGGGGGGGGTGCAACATCTCCTTAGATCATAGACTCTGCCCAACGTTTCCACTGAGCCAAACCACGGGATGTGCAGCCTGGGAGAAATTCTCTCTTTCTCTCTCTCTCTCTCTCTCTCTCTCTCTCTCTCTCTCTCTCTCTCTCTCTCTGTGTGTGTGTGTGTAAACCAGAAGTTGACATTGAGTGTCTCCCTCTATCATTCTCAACCCTATTTTTTGAGACAGTTTCTCGCTGAACCCAAAGCTCACCAATTTAGCTAGGCTGGTTGCTGGTTCCTGTCTCTGCCTCCCCAGTGATGGGATTCTAGGCGCACACCATGGTACCTGGCTTTTTATATGGATTCTAGAGAGCAAAGTCAGATCCTCATGCTTGTACAGCAGGTACAAGCTGACTGAGCCCTCTTCCCAGCCATGACTGCCTTTTGTCTTCAGAAAACAACCACACGTGCTGGAGAGAAGGTGACAGAAAGGAGCTGCTCGCATCACGGCCCTCTCACTTCTGACAGTCACAACACTGTCTGTCACTCTGGTGTGGTGTGCCAGTAGTCCTGGGAAGCAGTCCCTGGGGAAAGTGCGCGGTGGCACCTGAATGCTGAGGAGGTGATCCTGCCGACCTTTATGCCAATGGTGGCAGCCATGCCCTCATTAAGGTATCACCAAGCTGCCTTGAGAGGTATTTTCAGGCTGAGGCCGGGTCTGCCAGTTCCCGTGGCTGCAGCCTACTGCTAGGTGGGGATTTGTGGGTGTGGTGTGTGACCATGGTCCCTTCTTGCAGCTGGCACATTGGCATAAGGTTTGCACAGCTGGACAAGCAGCCAAGTGGCTCTCGGGATCCAGGTGGTCACAGCCACCATCATCCAGGACACCTAAGCACTGATCAGGACCTGGCCTCAGTTGCTCGCTTGACAGTCACAGACAGTTATACTAGCTTTTCTTTGTCTTGCCATGTGTTTTTTTTTGTTTGTTTGTTTTTTGTTTTTCAAGACAGGGTTTCTCTGTGTAGCTTTGCGCCTTTCCTGGAACTCACTTGGTAGCCCAGGCTGGCCTCGAACTCACAGAGATCCACCTGCCTCTGCCTCCCGAGTGCTGGGATTAAAGGCGTGCGCCACCACCGCCCGGCGCCACGTGGGTTTTTAACTTCTCCATAAAAAAACGGAATCCTGGTTCTCCTTTTTTGTTTTTGTTTTGCTTTTTCCAAGACAGGGTTTCTCTGTGTACCCCTGGCTGTCCTAGAACTTGCTCGGTAGACCAGGCTGGCCTTGAACCCAGAGATCCTCCTGCCTCTGCCTCCCGAGTGCTGGGATTAAAGGTGTAGCCACCACTGCCTACAGTTCTCTCATATTTAATGATCCAGTTCAGAAGGAAAAAACAACAACAGAAACTTGTGGACCTTTTCATTTTTTAAAAAAAGTATTTCTAGTATTTTTTAAAAAAGATTTATTTATTTATTATGTATACAGTGTTCTGCCTGCATGTATGCCTGCACAGCAGAAGAGGGTACCAGATCTCATTATAGGTGGTTGTGAGTCACCATGTGGTTGCTGGGAACTGAACTCAGGACCTCTGGAAGAGCAGCCAGTGCTCTTAAACTCTGAGCCATCTCTCCAGCCCAAATTACTATTTTCTTTCTTCCTTCCTTCCTTCCTTCCTTCCTTCTTTCCTTCCTTCCTTCCTTCCTTCCTTCCTTCCTTCCTTCCTTCCTTTCTTTCTTTCTTTCTTTCTACATGCATTGGTGTTTTTTGCCATGGGTATTGGGTCCCCTGAAACTGGAGTTACAGACAGGTGTGAGCTGTGATGTGGATCCTCTGGAAGAGCAGTCAGTGCCTTTAACCACTGAGCCATCTCTCCAGCCCCCTTTTTTTCATTTTTATGACCACAGCTCTATGTGAGTGGGCCTGCCTCACTCTGCTGATCCTCCACACAGCGGAGACTCTGGTTGTTCTAACCCACTGGGTTCCAGAGATTCGTTTGGAGTGATTCCTACTGTGAAGGCTCTCTGGATCTCTTCACACAGTTATTGGGTTCGTGACCCTAGGCCAAGAATTGGTGCCTGGGGTCACATGTGCCAGGGACTACACAGCAGGCTGAAGAATTAGGAGCCACCCCACTGAGAGACAGCCAGTGACCCTGGAACCCTAGGAGGAGCCAGAGTGGTGGTGGAGGGTACCCAGGGAAGAGGGGAGGAGAATGTACTGATGAGGGTCCTCTAAGGGAAACTAAACCAACAGCAAGTATGGGCAGGGGAGGCTGAGACAAAAACACAGAGAGAGGTTGAGACAGAGACCAAGAGTCTAATCAGGGACAGAGAAACAGGGAGACAGAGACAGAAATACACAGAAGGACGGACTCACGGGTTTTTAGGGTTTGGCTTTTGAGAGAGGGAAGCTGCTAGTTCGGAATTTTCAGGGTTCCCAGAGACTCTGAGCAGTTACATCTAGTGGCAGAGTTCTCTCCTTTTGGATAAAGTCAGTCATTTTTCAAAGACCTTCAGGTGATTGGTCAAGGCCCACCTGCACTGGCTGACCACGTGGCAGGCATGACCCTAGGGTAGGAAACAACCCCTGGCTCTCACTGGAGAAGGGACAATCTGAGGCAGGTGACTGGGGATGATCCTGAGAACAGCTCCCTGTAGGAGAGGGATTCCCTAGACCTGGAAGCCCATTGGCTCTTGCTCTCTGCTACTGAGCCTTCCTGGATTTGACCCAGTGAGGCTGAGCCAGTGGGCTCCCCAGAAGGCTCCTTTCCAGGGAGCAGTGTCCACCAATAATCTGTTGCCTCAGCCCAAGTGCAGGCCTCTGCCTGGACACAGACCACCCAGGCTCTGGGTAGCCCTATCTAGTCCTTAACACCCTTAGATCCAGGGTCTGGCTCTCCTTGAAGAGCCTTTCTGAGGTTGTGTCATCTGGGACTAGGTGTGGCTCTGATGTCCTTCACTTGTGCGTGATGATTTTCCCTGACTTCTGACTCAGATACATACATGCTAACCTGACATCTCAGGGTCATTCTGAGATAGATGACAATATGGACAAGGCCTTCACTCTCTTCAGGGCTGATGTGGCTGACAACTGGATGCACCTTGGCTTCATGCATGGCAGCAGGGGCTATCTGTATCTCCTTCTATAGAGAGGTTTCACAGTGTCCTGTGGCAGCCTAGGCTGAGGCAAGTTTGAGGTCCTAAAGAATCCAGGCTGAGGCTGGCGGCAGTGGTACATGCCTTTAATCCCAGCACTCAGGAGGCAGAGCCAGGTGGGTCTACAGAGTGAGATCCAGGACAGAGAAACTACACAGAGAAACCCTGTCTCAAAAACAACAACAACAACAAAAAGAATCCAGGCTGAGAACACTCTTTGAGGCTGGAAGCCATAGCAGATGAAGGGGGTGTTAATGTTAATTAGGACCTCCCTGTAGGCATAAGCAGGACCTATATCACCCACCCAAAGACTGACATGGGGATAAGGGTGAAGGCGGACAAAGGGGTAACCTTGTAGCCAGCATCTCTATGGGGGCAGTCACATGGCAGGTCTGTCACATGGCTAGATGTCCTCTGTGCCCAATGCTTGGGACCAGCTGTGTTTCAGATTTCGTTTTTTAAATTATTTCAGAATGTTTTTATGTCTGAAATGAAATATCTTGGGAATGGACCTCAAGTCTCAACATGAGACTCATCTGTGTTTTATCCACATTTCATCCCATAGCCTGTGGGGGAGTTTTACACAATATTTTATTTGACTCGCCATTGGCTCTGCCTCACCTAAGGTCAGCTGTGGAATTTCACACTTGTATTTTCGTGTCAGTATCAAAATGTTTTGGATTCTGGAGCAAATTGGATTTTAAACTTTTTGCATTAGGGGTGTTGAGTCTGCAGCCAAAGATAGTAGTAGTTCTGGAAGGGGAAGGAGAGCCAGGAGACATAGCATGGGGCCGCAATGGCGGGGCTGTAGGGAGGGGCGGGAGGTGGTACTGGGACAGATGCTGCAGAGAGGCAGGAAAGAGGAAGAGAGGCTGAGGGATCTGTGGGGCGTTTACCCACCAACCCCACAGCTCCCCAGAGTTTTCTTGAGTGTGAGCAGTATTAGTATATTAGATAGAAGGATTTAGATTGCGGAGATAAACAGATAGAAAATAAAGGATAGCCTTGAGGGGGCCTGGAACCTTTTCCAACGGCCCGACTGTCTCTGCCCCAGGGTTTTTATAGAGACGCCAAGGGGTGGAGCAAAAGACCTCCTCCCCCAGCACAGCCAAGTGCAGACCATCTCAGACACCTGCACTCAGGCCCGTGGTCCTAATCATCCTCTATGCGGACCTTCTGGGTAAAGCCACCAGGAACCTGAAAACGGGCTCCCACAGGGATCCTAGTGGCTACAAGTTTGGGCCTGGGGTGAAGTGGCTCCTGTGAGCCGAGGGTGAGCCTGAAAGGATAGAAGGAATACCCAGGAGGTGGGCCAAAGTGCGGGCTTTATAAAACCTGTCCTTTAAGAAGAGCTGTGAACGACAGAGAATTTGCTGCTGTTTTGAGACAGGGTCTTATGCAGCCCTTGTGTTTGCTACATAGCTCCTGATCCTCCTGGCATCTCCTCCTAAGTGCTGGGTGACAGGCACTCACCACTGCACCTGCCTGCAAACCCTCTTGTGATTGGCTGGCTCAGTGAGCACCCTGACCATGATATCTGACATTCTTATTTCTCTTAGGGGGAAAGGGAGCAAAGCAGCATCTCTTCTCCTAGTCCACACGGGCATCTCTCTCGAGACTCACGCTCTGTGAGCAGAGGTCATACCCAGTGTCCTTGAGTGTACCCCACAGGGTAGACAAGCTTGAACTACCAGCAGGTTGGTGGGTCATTGCTGCTATTTTATGACTTGAGAATCCAGGGTCTCACAGAATATCATTTAAATATTTCCTATATCCCTATGTGGGGCAGAGTTCTGTGGACAATGAGACGGGAAATTGGGGAAATGCATGTCATATGGCCATTAAAATGGAGCAGACAACCTGGAGGTAGATATGAGCAGTTTTTGAGCAAGGACACAGACTCTCCCAATTTAAATTCCTATCCTAAAGCATATGTCGCTCCATCCTCTTGAGAGTAAATTACTTTTATAACGATGGATTAGCCCAGAGGTCTCATCAGAGCATGAGGTCTCATCTATTTGTGTTTAATACCGAGAGGTGCGAGGCACAGGAAATTGGGTTTTGACGCCTATGAATGGTCTCTCTCATGCTCACGGACCAAACTGCAAGGCAAACTCAATTTGGGAGTGTTGGCAGGGCTGTCGCCTTTGGAGGTCACCTTTTCAGAAACACTGGTCCAGGGTGACTGTTTTCAACACTGGAAAACCAGCATCTCTCTTCCTGCTGAGTCCTGGCGCCATGAACTTCAAGTCTAAACACCTGGCACAGAGGCCTGCCCCTTCTCACCTGGCCTCTGACCTGTGCTACTTCCTCGGATGGCCCAGCTGCCTGCTGGAGCCCACTTTTGCTTCCAATCTGTTTCTCTTGGGTGTACTGGCTTTCGTTTTCAATTTAAAAACTTTGTCATAAAAACCTTGCAAATAAATAAAAATATTACACGCCTGAATGAACCAGACCTGAAGTCTATGCAACTCCTTTATTTCCTATTCTATGCCGTTAGAACAGGCATTTGGAAGGGAAGCTGTGGAGTTTCATAGTATCAAATATATCTGGTTCTCCTGCAGGGCCAGAATGAATGTGCTTCCTGTCCACTGCAATAAGCCTCCATCCCTCTCATCCTGTTTGTGACATGCCCTCCTGTGGTTTTTTTACTTATAACCTCACTATCTGCTTCATTTATTTTTTTTTTCTGCTCCCAGTAGCTTATTTCTGTTCTGCCCATGGCCATTATTTTTCACACATTGGCCTCATGAACTGACCTTGGCCTTTTTGCCTTTTCAGGTGCTTTACTTGGTGTGAACCTTCTGGTTGCTGTGTTCTGATCTTCTGAAAGAACTTCAAACTCTGCCTCAGTCTCACGGAGTTCCAAACTCTCTCTCTCTCTCTCTCTCTCTCTCTCTCTCTCTCTCTCTCTGTGTGTGTGTGTGTGTGTGTGTGTGTGTGTGTGTGTGTGTGTGTGTGTGTGCATGAGTGTGGTATGTATGGTATTAGTACATGTGCAATTTACACATGTGTCTTTTTAAAGATCTATTTATTTTTGTTTTATGTGTGTGAGTATTCGGCCTTCATATATGTCTGGGTCCCAGGTACATTGAGTGCCTGTGGAGGCATCATATCCCTTTGAACTGGAGTTACAGATTGTTGTTAGCCACCACATGGAAGTTGGGAATTGAATCCGAGAGAACAGCCATCTCTTCAGTTTGGTCCGTGAGCATGAGAGAGACCATACATTGCTCTTAACTGCTGAGCCATCTCTTCAGTCCCTGTATGCAGTATCTATGCATGTGTATACACATAGTTTATGTGTGTTGTGTCGGTGTGTGACAATCTAGCTTCACTGCCTATGGTCAAGGAGTGACCAGAGTCCACAGGCCAGGAACTCACCAGAGTACTGCATTGTCCTTTTCCACTGATGAACTCTCAATGTCACCTTGAAAGATTCTTTAATGCTATTAATGTGGTTTTCCTTTATTTTCACCAAAGTACTATCTTGGGTATAGTAAGTCATATAGGGGGTCCTGGCACAGTATTGAGTCTCCTGAAACATGGGTCTGTTTGTATCACACAGCTTTCTGTCACTGTGACAAAATGCCGGAGGAAATAACTTGGGGGACTGTAGCAGGAATCTTAAAAGTTCTTATTAATAAAATCAAACCGAGGGCCAGTTATTGGGGTGAAATGCTGGATGGTCAGAGAGACAGAACAAGCCACAGCTAACCTCACCTGGCCAACTTCTCAGCTGGTTTTGTTTCCTCAGACTGGAAGCCTCTGTGTCTTCATCCCAATGGCTCTCAGCTGAACTGCTGCTCGGAAAGCCTGAAGCTTAACCAGCTAAATGTTTCTAGTTTCTGGTCCTCACGCCTTATATACCTTTCTACCTTCTACCACCACTCTCTGGGATTAAAGGCTCACTTTCTAGGATTAAAGGCGTGTGTCACCATGCCTGGACGTTTCCAGTGTGGCCTTGAGCTCACAGAGATCCAGAGGGATTTCTGCCTCTGGAATGCTAGGATTAAAGGTGTGAGTGCCACCATTTTCTAGCCTTTGTATCTAGTGGTTGTTCTGTCTCTGACTCCAGATAAGTTTATTAGGGTGTACAACATTTTGGAGAACACAATACCACCACAGGGGACAATTTGCTTTGGCCACTTGGGTCCATTGTTCCTGGGACAAGCTGAGGCAGAGCATCATGGCAGAGTAAGCTGTTTGTCTCACAGCATCAAGAAACAGGATATCCTTTTCAAAGAGAACTCCCCCATGACTCTAACCAGCCCTGTCTCCATTTCTACCACCTCCTAATAATGGAATCAAGTTATAATTAATTCTTGTAGGTGCATGATTACATAAATGTGCTGGTGTGCATACATGTGTGTACTCATAAGTGTAGATTCCAGAGGTCAACTTTTCCTCAGTTACCATCTATTATGTGTTTTGGGGCCAGCATCACTCATTGGTCAGTAAGCCCCAGAAATCCACTTGTCTCCACTTCCCCAGTGCTGGGATTACCAGTGTGCACCACACCCAACTTTTATAGGGTTGAGGGAAGGAATTCAGGTTCTTTCCTCATGCTTGTGCGGTAAGCATTTTACTACCTGAGTTATCTCCTCAGTTCCAAACCTATCAAAGAATTCATTAATTAATTTTGTCAGTGCCCTTATGAAACAGTATCATCTCAGAACCCTGTACCCATGAGCCTTATGGGGGAACACTACATACCCAATCCACAGCTCCACTCAGAAAAGTAGGCCACTTCTCTCATTTGTCACCATAAATAATATTCTGCAAGAAGTTACTTTGCAGGAAGCTTCTGTTAGTAGCTCTGGAGTGAAGATTTGTGTCTTGGGGAGCCTCACAGTAGTGGGATTCACAGACTCAAGTGGCATGGGAAAGTTCTCCTCCCTGAAAGAAGCAAACCAATTGTTCTTCACCAGCTGGACCCAACTCCACTCCTGCACTTAATATTTCTTCTTTTGAGTCAACCTGACGACCACCATGATCTGGTTGGCTAGTGTGGCTTTGTTGATTATTTCTGGGATGACTGATCATATCTATCTATCTGTCTGTCTATCTATCTATCTATCTATATCTATATCTATGTATGTATATGCATATATTCATGTATATGTATATACATATGTGCATGCAAACATAAATGCATTTTTTAAAATGGAAAGTCAAAAGAACTGGGCTGAAATTAGGATGCTTACAAGACAAGACAGAATTTGCTGTTCTCTACCATTGTCTCTTCTTTGCTAGAGTTGTGCCCCACAGGGTCTCCATATCTAACATGTAGGTTGCTATGTACAGTGACATTGGTCTCCAGCAAAGTATCCCCACATCCACTCCTTACAGGATATATGCTTGGAACAAAAGAAGCTGAGGAGAAGGATAAGATGTGGTGTTGAATTCCAGGTCTCCTCTTTCAGTAGTTCTAGAACCTTCTACCATGAGCTTTTTGAGAGTTTCATGGGACAAAATTTAGCCTGTTTTCTTGCTCCTGGAAAATCAAATTCTGGTTCTTTGCCCAAGCAGCTGTGCTCTCTGCCCTCTTCAGGACACCTTGTTACTGAGATCAATGACAGCCCCAGTCCAGCCAGACCACACTTTTTCTCTGACTAGTTACTTCCTGCCCAAATCTTAGTAGTATCTGGCTAAATTAACAATACCCATGTAAAACTCAACTACCAAACAAACCAGCCTGCCCATAAACAGGCTGCTGGGGCACCCAAAGCAGTGGTTCTCAACCTGTGGGTCACAATCCTGTTCCAGGGGTCACCTAAGGCCATTGGACAACACAGATATTTACATTATGATTCATAATTACAAAGTAGCAAAATTACAGTTATGAAGTAACAACCAAATAATTTTATGGTTGGAGGTCACCACAACATGAGGAACTGTATTAAAGGGTCACAGATACTGTCCTGGGGACCAACGTCACTGCACACAGCAACCTGAACTAGATAATACTTCTACACTCAGTGTGTTCTGTACACGTCAGACATGCAGATCCTGTGAGGTAACATCCTGTAACATGGGAGAACACTGGGACCCCTGATGCTCTCTGGACAGCACGATGCCCGAGATTCTGTCTCATCCCTGTGCTTCTAGAGTCTCTCTGAGTTTCCTCCTCTGTGGCCTGTGAACACATGGAAATTCTTTATTGAAGATGCCGTGTCTTCCTCATAACTTGTTTTATTCAAGTGTTTGCTCTTGAAGGAAGAGTCTGTCTGCACATCTGCATGTTATTTATTCTGTGATGCTTGCCTTCCTCATCTGAAGCAAGTCTTTGTGTGTACACATTTATATGGATACGTTTGTGTGTGTGTGTGTGTGTGTGTGTGTGTGTGTGTGTGTGTGTGTGTGTGCGTGCGCGCATGTGTAAAAGTCAGAGGTCAACCTGGGATATCATTCCTGAGGAGCTATTTGAGCCTTATTTCTTTCCATTTTTTTAAACTTCTTTATTGACTCTTTGGGAGTTTCACATCATGCACCCCAATTCTGTTCATCTCCTGCCCCCCCATATCCTCCCCTCATCCCTCGAGCCTTGTTTCTTGAGACAGGGTCTTCCACTGGGTCCTGGGGCTTACCAAATGGGCTAGATTGGCTGGCCAGCAAGCCCCAGGGATCCTCCTGTCTCTGCTCTCTTAGCGTTACTATTACAAAAGCACACCGCCATCTTGGGCTTCTTACATGGTGCTATAGAGTGAACTCAAGTTGCCGTGTTTGCACAGTAAGTGCTGTCCTGACTAAGCCATTCTTCAGCCTGGAGCGTGTTTTATCCATATAACACATGGCAGCATTTCTCCTGTAGTGTCTGAAAAAAGAAATCACAGAACAGGCCACAGTAGGAGTCACAGACCTTGCTCAGTTCATGTCCATCAGAGAATACCTAGAGAACAAGGTCCCCAGTAGCAGGGTTGGAGTTGTACAGGGAGAAGAGGGCCCAGATGAGCAGCCTGGTAATATAGGCAGCCTGTTGTGGAATACTACTGAACTATGCAAAGATCTGCTACATGTGTTTATGCTGCAGAACATTACTTAACTGTTTAAAGATGTGTTACTTTTGTTTATGCTGCATTTGTTTAACTATGTAAAGATGTGCTGCACTTGCTTCCCCTTGCCTGCCTAAGGCACCTGATTGGCCTAATAAAGAGCTGAATGGCCAATAGCTAGGCAGGAGAGGGAGAGGTGGGGCTGGTGGGCAGAGAGAATAAACAGGAGGAGGACTCTAAAGAAGAGAGAGAACAGAGAAGAAGGAGAGAATGAGGGACACACTTGGGGCAGGAAGCCAGGCAGATGCAGGACAGACAGACATGAGAAGCAGTGAAAGTAAGACGTACAGAAGAAAGGGAATAAGTCCTGAGGTAAATGGTAGATAAAGAGAAACAGGTTCATTTAAGTTAAAAGAGCTAGCCAGAAACGTGCCTAAGCTAGGCCGAGCTTTCAAAACTAATAAGTCTCTGTGTCATGATTTGGGGACTGGTTGGTGGCCCCAAAAAGGAAAAAGCCTGGTCCAGCAGCCTGGGATCATGGGCTGGAGGAACAGTCTGTCTGTGATGGAGAAACTGATGGCTGAGAAACCCTGGTGTCTGTGCTTCCTGCTCAGACGTGGTGCAGTCTCAGCTGATGCTGCAATAGCCTTTGTCGGCCTTGCAGTTTGTGGGTGTTGGGAAACACATGGGACCAGCAGGAGAAAGGGAGCAGGGGATCAGAGTTAAGACAGAAGAGCTGAGTCTTTGACAGAGCAAATGCTGAACAAATGTTTGTAGATGTGAATGCGAGTCTGGAAAGGCCTAGGGACCAGGCCTGACATGCCTGGTACTGTCCTCAGTGGAAAGTGTGAAATGAAACAGCCTGCCAGAGCTCAGAGGTATCCCTTTGTCAGTGGTGGCGGATGAAGGCATGGCTTCACAATGCTGCTCACAGCTGTCGAGGGTTTCTCTTCAGAGACCTCCACTCAAGTAAAACTGAATCCCCAGAAAGCTTGACAAGAGATTTCGGGATGAGTCAGCATGAAGCAGAGTTGGTACTTATTAAACGGCATTTTTAACAGATTGAGCACAGGTGTAAATGGGAATAGAGGTACACAGGGAAAGAATAAGACCCCCTTGGCAGAGTTCTGTCTTGTCTTCATGACAGGAACATGTGTGACCTCTGGAGGCAACATCATGGTACCCTCAAACACAGACACTGTGGCTTCTCACAGCCTCTGTCTGGAGGGGCTAAGGGACAAGGCCTGCTTGGGAAGGATGTGGAGGCTGGGCTGGGGGCTGTAGGAAGGACCTAAGGGAGGGTAGGGTGGTTTATGGGCCAATTCCAGGGCCCTGACCATCCTGGCTGTGCCTTTTCATCCTGAAGACTTCTGGCTTGTGTCCACTACACACACACAGGAAGGCAGTACAACAAAACTTCCTGACCTTTATGCACCTCAAACTGGTGCCTCATCCTAAGCACTTTCCCTGCCTGCAACTGGCCATGGGTCTCTTTTCCAAACTCCATTGAGGGGTGTGTGTGTGTCCAACCATGCATGTGAAGGCCAGAGGTGTTCCTCTTTAGGAAATGTCCATCTTGTTTTCTGAGACTAGGGTCTCTTACTGGGACCTGGGGCTCTCCAATATTAGGCTGTTTGACTAGAGAGCCCTGGGGGTCCACCTGTCTCTGCCTTCCCAGCACTGGAATTACAAACTCCTACTACTATGCCCAGATTTTGTATGTGCTGGGGCTTGAACTCAGATCCTCAAGCTTGCATAGCAACTGCTTTACCAACTGATCTATGTCCCTAGACCCCAACACTGTCTTTGAATGGAGATGACTAGGTTGTGTCTAGAAAGCTCCATCCTGAAGATCCATCACTAACTCAGAGCACTATGCAGAGGGCTCTGGCTCCACAGAGAAACAGGAGCAGAGACTGAGAGAGGGAACAAGCCAAGTGGCTTCACTTTCAGGCAGAACATGTAGGTGAAGAAGTAATGTTTCTTAAGAGATTAAGGTAGGTACAAACCTTGGCATGCTGGGGATATGTGGTGAAATAATTATGAATAAGGCTCAATATAAAATTGTAAACTTATTTAAGATATTACAGGGGTTTTTTTTGCCATTTCTTTGCAAATTGCCTAATTCTCAAATGTGAACTTTGTGATGATAATGTCATGTTGTAATGTCAAAAGGTTGGACTTGCTTAGTGTTGACTGTAATTACCTTTATTTGGGGCTTAGAAATCTTTCCCAACTTTAGCAAAGTCTCAAGTAATCTCTGACAACTGGAAGCTTCAGGAACTGGATAGGGAAATCTCTCTGCTGGCTCAAGAAGCCTGTATTCCAGAGAAAAGAGCCTTCCAGGCCTGGCTACTGGTGGGCAGCATACAGCAGCCTGGATCTCTTGGTGATAGATCTTTTTAATCCTTTCCTCTCCACCTTTCTCATGTCATAACACATCACTGGATTCAAGAGCAGGAATGGTGTCTAGGCTTCTTGAAGATGTGACACTGTCACTGTGAGCTCTTTATAGAGGCTTGGAAATGGGGTGCAATTATCAGGAACCAGGTATCAAGGAGCAGTCTGGCCCCAGGACCCACTCTTCTCCTCCTCCCAGCTCCACTTCTAGCTCATAATCACTTTTCAGTTGCCAAGTGGGTGCCTTGAAAGTGGTAGTAGGTCACTACCAAAGCTGAGGAGGAAAGAGGACTTTCTCCATTTTGTGGCTCTGATGGTTCCTTAGGAAGTCTCATGAGTAAGGGTTACGTGGCCATAACAGAAAGCTGAGCCTCTGATTTCTCAGATGCAAGACATCCGCTCAGCAGAGAACTTGCTTAGGCCCTAAAACCATCAGATTTGGTTCAAGCCAGAGTGTATGGAGACCACATTCCTCAGTGACCTATGGACCTCAGGCTGTGTGTCTGAACAGCTCTCACATCTGAATCAGCTTCCCAGTACACTTCTGGTTTAGTGTGAGGTTGTATTTCTGAACAGTAATAAGGAAGCAGCTGAAAATGATTGTCACACAACTGTGACGAGACAGAAGTGACTCCTGGGTGCATATTCTGTTCAACACCAACAATATTAAGCCTCTTATGTGTGATGATTATTATTATTATTGTTATTATCATTAATATTTTGGTGGTATTAAATCCATGTCCTCCTGGGAGCCAGGCTTTACATAACACTGAGATATATCTCTGGTCCTCCTTTTACTTTTTGAGGTAGGCTCCTGATAAGTTGTCCAAGTCTGATCTTGAACTCACTCTGTAGCCCAGCCTGGCCCTGAACTTTCCATCCTCCTGCCTCAGGCTCCTGAAGAGCTGGGATTGCACACCTGTGCCACCCGGCTTGGCTTGTATACAACTTTATAGCTTGTGAACAACTTTGGAGAAGAAGCTTTGTTGAGATGTGAATCACCCCACGCACGGCTCATCACTTTACAGTGAGCACTGGAGGTGTCTTTTGTGGATTTCCAGAGTTCTATACCTATCCTTACAATCCAGCTTTAGAACATTATTTTTTCATCACCAAAAAGAAAGTCTACCTATTAGCAGCCATTTTATTATCCACTCCCATCCTATATCCCCTTTCCCAGAATCCCCAACCTGCTTTCTGTCACCCATTCTAGACAATGCATATTAATGAAACCACATGTGGCACATGGGCTGGCTTCTTTATTACTTAATGTATGTGACATTCACCCAAGTCATAGTATGAATTCGTACCTTCTCCCTTTTTACAGATCAGTAATGTTCCATTAAACCAGTTTCCTTTGATTTATTTACCCATTCATTACTAGAGCAGTTGGGCTCTTCCTTTGGTTGGGCAGTAGTTTGAACCTGAAGTGCCCCTTACATTCATGTTTTAAACTATGGGTGCCCAGCTTGTGGCGCTGTTTTGAAGGCGGGAGCCTTTAGGAGGTGGGGCCTGGCTGGCAGGAGAAGGTCACTGGCGGTGGCCTTTGAAGATGATACCAGTCCCTGGTCTGACCTGCTTTCTTTTCCGTCTCTATGGGAGCGATTGCTGTCTCGTGCTCCCACCGCTTCAGATGGAGCTGCTCTGCCTGCTTTCCCCATCTAGATGGTCTGAAATCCCTCTAAACATGAGCCAAAACACCCTAGGTTTTTTTCTCTTATGTTATTTCTGCCAGGTACTTTGGTCACAGCAATGCAAAAATAATACAGCAGGCCCTCCCAGGATGAGAGAGAGTTGTTCTCCAGAAGGCTGACAGGGGACAGTGAAGGAGACCAGCTCCCCCCCCCCACCCCCCCCCCCCCACACCCCCGCAGGGTACTCTTGAGGAGGCAGAAGTGAGAAATATTTAGATAGAAATATAGAGGAGAGAGATAGTTAGAAACATAGAATAGCCTTGGGAGCGCCTGAATCAAAACCCACCAGCCCCTTCTGTCTCTACTAAAAGGCTTTTAAAGAAATGCCAAGGGGTGGAGCAAAAGACCTCCCCCCAGCACAGCCAAGTGCAGACCATCCCAAGCACCTGGTGACCATGCGTGGGGTCAAACCATCCCCTAATGCAGCCCTGCTGTGTGAAGCAAGCTCAGATCTCACTAGGAAGCTTTTGTGGGCTCCCACAGGACAGAAGACCCTGACAGTGTGCCGTGTGGGGCAGAGTAGATGTTGGAACCTCAGTCGGGTCCTTCTAAAAGCTGAGCAGGGCTTGCAGTCTCCAGCTTTTCATCTGTGTCTCCGGAGGAAAATGGAAGTATGGTTCACTCTCTACCCAGCAACATCAACCCCTCCCATGTGTTGCAGACACATGCTGCCGACACTTGGGTGCTCCCCTTGGACCCGCTCGACCCTCCTGCTCTCCATGAATGTAGCTCACAGTCAACTCTTTGTTGTTTGAATATTCAATACGAACACATACTCAAAGGAAGTCTTCAATTTCAAAGACAGAGATAAATGAAAATAAATAGGAAAAAGGAGTCCGGAGGAAATAGATAATGCAGAAAGCAGAAAATGGAAAACAACACACCCTGTTAACAGCTCAGGGAATCTGAGAGACTGCTTAGAAATTAAAGCTGGGACGGGAAAAGTAGAATGTGGATGTAAGATCTTCATCAGCAGGAGGGAGTCACACAGAGGCAATGTTCCAAAGAAATATGGGACAAACAGAAAAAGAGAAGATTAGAGACATTCTGATGAAGAGAAATGACAGAAAGGCAGGAGAGAGTCCCCGGAGAGGGAGGGGCGAGGGACTGGAAGAGGGTGTGGAGAAGTTGGAAGAGAGGAAATGATCACAGCTCAGTGTATTCAAGAAACTTGCCAGATTTGAAGAGTGTAAATGCTTGGGTTGAGAGCAGGCAGGCCAGGCCAGGTGGTGGTGTCGCAGCCTTTAATGGCAGTACTTGGGAGGCAGAGGCAGGGGGACATCTGTGAGTTGGAGGCCAGCCTGGTCTACAAAGAGAGTTCCGGGACAACCAAGGCTATTACACAAAGAAACTCTGTCTTGAAAAACAAAACAAAACAAAAAAACCCCAAAAGAAAGCAGGCAGGCAGGCTAGCCACAATAAGGAATTAAAGAAACAAGTCACATCTTCATTCCAGACCCCCAGGAGTCAAAAGATAACTTCTAAAATTGTGTGTGTGTGTGTGTGAGCACGTGTGCACACATGCCATATAATCCAATTTAAAACAGAACAGCATTGAAATTCTTAACAGCAGACCAAAAGATAGACGATAATGACACAATACTTTCAATATTCTGAGGAACGGTGACTTTCAACCAGAGTTCTATCCTCAGGCAAACTATTAATCAAGACTAAGGACAGGAGAAAGACATTTTCAGAAAACCAAAGACTCAGATTTGTTTTATACCTCCTTTGAATGCTCCACCAACAAACTTGCCTCAGCAAAGGACTGGAGAAGGAGGAGGAGGAGGAGGAGGGAGAGAAGGAGGAGGAGGAGGAGGAGGAGGAGGAGGAGGAGGAGGGAGAGAAGGAGGGACATGTTACTGTACATTTGCAAAGGTGATTGGGTTCAAGGGGAGGCTGGTATTGGGATAAGCTTCAGGACCTGGAAGAAGAGTCTGTTGGTAAAAGTAAGAGAAGGTCAGACATGGTGGTACGTGCCCTTGATTCTAGTACTTGGGAGGCAGAGGCAGAGGCAGTTGTGTCTTCATTAATTTAAAGTTAGCCTGGTCTATGTGGTGAGTTCCAGGCCAGCCTGGGCTACATAATAAGACTCTCTCTTGGAGGGATTCCATGAGCAAGGGATATCAAGACCATGACTGGAAAAAGTACAGAGACAACTAGCCAAACTAGTGGAAACGCATGAACTGTGAACCAATAGCTGAGGAGCCCCCATGGTACTGAACTAGGCCCTCTGGATAAGTGAGACAGTTGATTAGCTTGAACTGTTTACGGGGCCCCCAGGCAGTAGAATCGGGACCTGTCCCTAGTGCATGAGCCGGCTTTTTGGAGCCTAGGGCCTATGGTGAGACCCTTTGCACAGCCTTGGTGCAGGGAGGAGGGGCTTGGACCTGCCTCAACTGAATGTACCAGGCTCTGCTAACTCCCCATGGGAGACCTTGGAGGAGGTGGGAATGGGGGGTGGGTTTGGGGGGAAGGTTGGGGGACAGGAGGAAGGAGGACAGGGGAATTTGTGGTTGGTATGTAAAATGAATAGAAAATCTCCTAATAAAAATAATTTATTAAAAAAAGACTCTCTCTCTCTCTCTCTCTCTCTCTCTCTCTCTCTCTCTCTCTCACACACACACACACACACACACACACACACACACACATACACACACACACGCACACGGAAGAAGAAAACGGAGGAACAGGAAGGACAGGCACTGTATTTGAACACATAATAATGCTATTGATTTGAGTTCTTTGGGGAGAAAAGAGATAAACATTAGGATACAGAAAATCTTATAAACAAATGAGCCAAGCAATTAGCAATTATTACCTTGAGGATGAGGGAGCAGTGTGGGGAAGAAAGGAGATGAGTCATAGCAGACTTCTGTTCAGGGCCAATCACGCTTCATGTTATATTAGTGAGAGTGTGGGAACCTGCGATACTTCGACGGAGATGTGGGACGAAGGGTAACAAGCATGCTCGGTGTCCAGATAGCACAGAGTAGAGAGTATCTAAACACGGCAAGAACAAGAGGGTAAGTGTGGCAGATGCAAGGGGCACATCGGGGTTTTTATCCCACTGTTCTTTTAAAATACAACTCAGTGTTGAACTTTCTTGTCTTGTGAAATGTGGGATGGCTCATATACCCACAGCCCCCACCCCTGCCCCCGCCACCACACACACAATGAAAAATAAAATAAATCTTTAAAAGTAAGTAAATAAAAATAATAAGCCTGTTCCCATGCCTCCTAACCTCAGTTTCACGGTTCACCTACCTCCACCGTCTCGTTTTGCAAGCTTGTACTTACTCTGTTAGATGACTCATAGTTCCTTTGTTAGAGGGTGGCTTTGTTATCAGGCACCTCAACAGAAACGCCCCTTTTAAAAGAGGTCCAAGGTGGATTTTACTTCTAGGAGCTTAGGAAATTAACTGTATAGAAGGAGATTAGCAAGAAAGGAGATAAACAGGAATGGGGTGAGTATGATCCAAGTACTTAGCACCATATATGAAAATACCATAATGTGCGAGTAATACATACCAACTAAAAGTTTAAAACTAGTCACTGTGCCCTTTCGGGTGAGGTGTGCAGACTGTCTGACCGCCCCTGGTATAAACCCGATGTAGAAAACTCTCCAAGTAAAACAACTTCTTGGAGGGCTTGGGAATTGCAGCTGGGGAACACAGGTCTGACAAGCTCTATCAGGATCCCAAGGAAGCAGGAGGCAGAGGAGGTGCTGAATGGTCAGAAGGAAGGGACCTCTGGAGATAGGAGTTAAAGAGAAGGATGTTTGGACAGAATGGAAATGTTCTTAAAACCAGTCTGACAGACTTTGATCCACCCTGAAGCCTTGAGCAGGATTAAACTGTCCGGTCGCTGGGCCTTCCAAATGCCTGTGGTCAAGGGCGGAGGCACACAAGTTCACAACTGACAGCATCTAGAACGTGTCAGAGTCCTGCCCTGGGTGGTTCCAACTCCATCTTGAACATTCATGACATGGTTGCCTCGGTAATCTCCATGTTTTCACAGTCCTTAGCATTAAACACCAGGAGGCAGGCAAAAGAAGCAAATGGCCCCACCTTCTGGGAACCTAGGAGGAGGCTTGCTCTTCCGGGGGAGGGATGTCCCTGTCCAGTGGATCCCACCTCATGGTTGTCTCCACTCAGCCATCAGCACACTCTCTTTCTTATGAAATCTAAGCCTGGTTTGCAGGTGATGTGTGGGAGTCCAGCTCCTATCTGTTGAAGGGGGCTCTTGGCAGAGGGTGAGGGGAAAGGAATGAGGAAGTATTAGAAATACAGAGACAAGAAAAACAGAGACACAGGATAGCTTTGGGAGGGCCCTGGGTCAATACCCAGCCACCTCGACATTTATTCTAATGGGCTTTTTATACACTACCAAGGGGAGAGGCAAAAGACCTCCCCCTTTCAAGATCAAAGCACAACGTACAGCCAGGTGTAGACCCTTCAAAACACCTGGTAACCACGCCCTTGGCCAAATCATCCCATTATGCAGCCCTGCTAAGTAAAGCAAGCTCAGACTTTCTGACCTCGAGGAAGACTTTACTAGGGAGCCTCTGTGGGTCCCCACAGTGATGGTGTCAGTGTGTGGAAGAGATAGGGGTTCCTGGACTGGGCATTATTTGGAGTGACTAGGGTGTGACTGGGGACAGGGAACCTGCTGTCCCCCCCTACCTAGTTTCCTTGTGTATTTACAGAATGCTCAGTGCCAGTCTTAGAACGCTGGTGATGGTGGCAGACCCACCTGTGAGAAGAGCCCAACCCCTTCCGGACATTGTGTGATTTGCACTCTACCCTTGTCTTGGGTTTCTGTGGCTGTGACAATGTACTGACCAAAAGCACCTTGGGGGGGAAAGGGTTTATTTCAGCTTGTAGCTGTAGTTCATCATGAAGGGAAGTCAGGGCAGAAGCTCAAGGCAGGAACCTAAAGGCAGGAATTGCAGTAGAGAGACCATGGAGGAGTGCTGCTCAATGGCTTGCTCCCCATAGTTTGCTCAGTCTGCTTTTCTTATACAACTCAGGTTCCCCTGCCAGGGTTGGCGCCACCCGCAGTGAGCCGGACCCTCCCATGTTAATCATTAACCAGGAAAATGCATTACAGACTCTCCTACAGGAACTCTGATGGAGGCATTCTCAATTGAGGTTCCTCTTCCCAGATAACTGTAGCTTGGGTCAAGTTGATTAAAAAAAAAAAAAAAAAAAAAAAACCAGCCAGGACAACCCTCAAGGCCCCTATGACTTCCAATGAAATTAGGCTTTGACATGGCCCATTTGGACCCACCAACCATGTCATGCTGGCCCACCAACCATGTCATCCATGTCATCATGGCTGGTCCAGAACCCTGGTCTCCAGAGGTTCTAGCTGATGGGCATCTAGCTAGGTTCTCAACTCATTGGGTCCCATGTCATTCATCATAATTCTGCCTCAGGTCATTCATCACTTCTCAGTATCCTCTTGCTCCATGTCCCTTCCCCAGTTCTCTGGGTTGTTTGTCATACCCCTCTTCCCTCGTGCTCAATGCCCTTTACCTTCTTAGCATCTTTTTTGTTTGTTTGTTTGGTTTTTTTTGTTTTTTTTGTTTTTGGTTTTTCGAGACAGGGTTTCTCTGTGTAGCCTTACGCCTTTCCTGGAACTCACTTGGTAGTCCAGGCTGGCCTCGAACTCACAGAGATCCGCCTGGCTCTGCCTCCCGAGGGCTGGGATTAAAGGCGTGCGCCACCACTGCCCGGCTTCCTTCTTAGCATCTTATTGCAGTGAACACAGTGCCTCCTGGCTACTTCACTGTGCCTCGGAGTGGTATCTGGACTGGGTTCTTTCTAAACCCCAGCTCTCTGTGTACACGTTGGGTTTGTAGACACCCTTAAGTATCTGGTACCACTCCTTAAACCATTCTCCTGAGGACATATCAGAGATAACCCAAGAAGGGGTGACATGCAGGGCTGCAGAGAGGACCCCATCTGTGTGCCCTGCTGTGGGTTTGGGGGCTGATGTGGGTGCTTGGAAATGCAAAAGGAAAGAACATCAGTGGAGAAAGTGTATCTGTACTGTCAAGAATGAAGAGACACTTGTGTCTAAAGAGACACTTGTATCCTTGCTTTTGGATTGAACCAGTGGACGTCTAGGTATTAGAATTTCCCAGGAATCTTATGCTGGGGATAAGGTCAAGTTCAGGGTCCTGTGCTGGCCAGAAAAGGAATTTGTCTCCCAGGAAGAGGTTTCATACAATTTTGACAACTTGTCAACCACCTTGTAGGAGAGACAGGAGTTGCAATGATGATGGACAAGAGCACATCTTGACTGCTTAGCTATGCATGCCCCTGGCCCTCTATTTAAACCTAAACTTCACGTCAGGACCCTGAAGATTGCTGGGCAGCGGGGGAGGGGATGTCACCAGACCTCTTTGTTTCTCTTCCCGGTGTGGCTACACTGAATAAGTCTCTTTTCTCTGTTTTTCACTATCGCTTGTCTTTTTAATTGGTGTGTTGATGGTGGGCGGCCAAGCCACCCATGTTACATCTGCCAGGGCCCAGGCTCTGACACTAGAATCTCCCATAAAGAAAGGCGATGCTGGCTTGCATGAGGACTTTTCCTCTCCCCTCCCAGTGACAGAGCTTCTCTGCTTGGCCAGACTTATTCAGATTCCTGAACCTTCTCCTAGTCCCAGCTCTGCTCTCCAGGTAAAACTGGAGTCAGCAATCCCTGCTGGGTGAGGGTTTAGTAAGAACCCTCCCTGGTATCTGATCCCCTTCCACATTTGATCTCTGCATCAGATCAATTCCTCACCCCTCCTCAGGTGATGCCTACTCACCCTGCCTGCCTCCAACAAGAACTCTGCTGGTGGGGCTGGACAGACAGCTTGGCGGAGGACCTGGGTTTGATTCCTAACACTCACATGGTGGCTCATAGCCATCTGTAACTCCAGGTCTAGGAGATCCAATGCCCTCTTCTGACTTTCTCGGAGATGAGGCATGAAAATGGTGCACAGACATACATGCAAAACACCTATGCACATAAAAAGAAAAGGAACTCTGGGATCAATTTAGCTGGGCCCCAACCTGGCACTGCATCTCCTCTGGGTAGGTTTCCGTCCTCAGATCCCATGGACTCTGGGTGTAAATCTGAGCTTGTCCAGCTGTGCTCAGTTGGGCCTCCGCTGCTCTCCTTCCCAGCAAGACCCATTGCACTAACGTGGCCCTAAGCGGAATCCTCCTTATCCTGCCTAACACATCATCCCTGGATAATTCTTTCCTTACACTGGGCTTCGTATGGGCAGCAGCCTGCACAGTGATGGCAACAAGGAGAATGGACACCTGCAAACCAGTTGGCTGCTGTCCAACCTGGCATTTCCCATTCTACCTCCGGTTGGCATAGACCTCAGTGTTATGGGCTCAGTTCCACAGACTCTCTGTTTTGGATGCTAATTGCAATCTTCCAGTCCCCCACACTGCTGACCTGCTGTCTATAAATCCTACAATAGGATTTGGGAGATGGCTCAGTGGATAAAATATCTGCTGTAGAAGCATGAAAATCTGACTTTGGACCTCCAGAACCAATTTAAACTCTGGGCAAGGCAGCATGTGTCTATAACCCCATCACCAAGGGTTGGGAACAGAGACAAGAGGATCCCCAGGGTGGGCTGACCAGCCAATCTAGCTAAAAATGGTGACCTGTGGGTTCAGTGCGAGACCCTGTCTCAAAAAAAAAAGGAAAAAAATCTTGAAATAAGGTGAAGCAATTGAGTAAAGACGTTCAATGTGTCAATTTCTGGCTTCCACATATACTTGTGCTCTTGGATACATACATATAAAACACACACACACACACACACACAGACATGGACACAGACACACGGACACACAACCAGACACAGACACATACAATTAAGACATTCCTTTTTCAAAACCCTCAGCAGTGTCTCTACCACCTACTGGAGCAGCTCACAGAACTCAGAGAGCATTTACCTCCACCCCTGGTTTAATTGTCAGGTAGCTGAAGACACAGGGCGAGGGTCCTGAGTCTAGGAACTTCCCCCAGAGCCAGGGTGACTACCCTACTGGTAAGTGACAGGATCCTCAACCCAGTTATTAATCAGCCTTCTCCCCACGTTCAAGTTCCTGTAGAGCTCAACCTCCCTTCTCTCTCACTCCATTTCTGGGTGTTCCAGCCCTGCTCAACCCCATTCTGGCAGACTTAGGGTCCCCACCTAAGTCACCACCCCGACAGGAACTCAAGGGGACTCAAGAGAACCTCATCATGGGGAAATTGCCCTACCTCTCAGCACCACACCCAGACAGCTCGGCCTCTCTCTTCCTGCTCTAGTTCCTCTTGCTTCTATTGTTCCAGATCCTGAAAGCTGGCCACACCAGGGGTCCAGATGATCCTGAGGCAGGAGGTAGGTTCTTCACTCTGCAACGGTGTGTCTTAGCCTTAAGTACTCCTCTAGACCTCGGCTCCAACAGACTCATCTCAGCCCAATATTACTGCCAATAAGGCCCAGACAGAAACAGAGATTCAGGGCACAGTATCCCATTGGTTTGTGCTCACTGGACTTGGGGTAGGGGAACACGGGTCTTGGCCTATTAGAGCTCTGAGGGTCACTCTGATAGAAGAGGCTACGGGGGGGGGGGGGGGGGGTGTTGGTTTTATGCAGCGCAATGTTACTCACAAGGTCACAGCAGCGCTGTTTACCCTGTGAGGAAAAGTCACGAGGCACAACTGTTGGTTAAATGGCGCTGCTCCTGGCTGGCCGCCATGGGTGGTGGCCATGCCAATGGAGGAGAGTGCTGGAAGAGGAATCACAGGCCATGGTTACCTTTTTAGAGCTTTATTGGGGGAAGGGAGAGAGAGAGAGAGAGAGAGAGAGAGAGAGAGAGAGAGAGAGAGAGAGAGAGGAAAGAGAAGGGGGAAGAGAGAGAGGGAGAGAAGAAGACAGAAGGAAGGAGTGGAAAGGAAAGAGTGATGCACAGAGGGCCTACCTGCTTTTTTGGCTGGGATGCTGTCGCAGGCTGATGGCGTAATTAAGGACAAAATCCTTACAACAACAAAACCCACCATGAGAGTTTAAGAGAAGGGAGGGACAAGATAGGGTGTGCTCAGGCCTGTTTGAGAGACATGTGCAGAGAGAGGAAGAAGGAGAAGGAGAAGGGGGAGGAAGCAGGAGGGGAGAGGGATCTGTGACCCACTTTTTGTGGATTCCCCCTGCACATGCGCATATGGGCTTACGGAGCTATGCCAGGCATGCGCATAGATTGTGTGATCACGCTGTGCACAAAATACGTGATCACACAGTGCACAGATTACGTAGGCCGTAAGGCCCCTTGCTTGGCTACTGAACAGTGCATGTGCGGTCATGTAGCAACATGGGGTTCTGTTGTTTAGCCACCTACTCATGGCTCTCCCCAGCAAAGGACAGACTAGGAGCCAGGGAGCCAAAGACAAGCATGTCCATAAGCCAACACTGCCCCAGACCAGCATGGGTTTAGCTATACATGAGGCCCAATGGGAGGGAGTTGCTATTGTCAACCAACAAATCTCGATGATTTGTAGGAATGGCAGAGCACTGCACGGAAACAGATTTTTAATGGTGGAATGAAGAGGCTGGTGTAGATATCTGAACAGCAATCCTTGGCAGTGGGGATTCATAACAAGGGTGGCATTGGTCTCAGGCTGAGCAGGCAGGCACTGTTATCTGTATGAGGCCCCGTGTGGGCTGTAGTTCTAGCTGTCTTGGTGGTCACCATGGGACTGTTACACATGAGACACATTTGACTATGACTGAGCGGCTGCACAGATAATTGAGTGAGTGCTAGAGAGAACTGTGGGACAGGGTAGCTCTGGGTTTGACCTGCTGGAACTGGTATCACATTTCCTGTGTCCTCGGCCAAGCCCATGCTTCTGCCCTCACCAAGGAGCACAAACATTGGGGAACCCCAGAAAGGGGGTGGAAGTTATTGCCCAGGGGCTCTCTTCTTGGCAGCTCTCTGGGACGGCAGCAGCACCGTTCCTCTCAGACAGCGTAGGGTACCATCGGCGGAAGCCTGCCCCTGACTTCAGCTTGTGGCTGGGCTCACAGCCCAGTGGCTTTCTTGCCTGTGAGGGTTTGGCTCCCATTTTGCCCTCACCCACAAGTGAGCCAGAGTCAACTCTTTGAGTTGTAACCCTGAGATGGCCTCTTGGCTACAGTTGCCAGTTCCTGGGCTCAGCAGAGTCCTCTTTGTAACTCAGCAGAGAGGTCCTTAGAGACCTTGACCTTGACCTGTGCTACTGGCTCAGCTCCTGTGCCATCAGTGCTGACTTGGTGAGTGGGGTTGTCACTGTTGCTGGCTCCATATGAGTCATGGAAAGTATCATTCATGACGTCACGTCTCTGGTGAGTTTCCTTTGGCTATCGGAAAAAATGGGAGATAGGTTGAATAAGAGACTAGATGCAGATGTGTTTCTTTAAGCTGTAAATTAGCATAACTGTCAGCATTAGTGTGATAAAGGGTTTCCTTGTTGAGGTCCTGGTACAGCGGGGATTTTATCCTCTTCAGCTATGCTGCCATACACGTCAGTGATGGTCTGCTTTCAGGAACACAATGGCCTTATCAGGTATGTAACTGAATCATCATGAAGTGTAATGTGAGTCTGTAGGCTGACTGATTTAATCCCCTACCCATCAACTTCCTCTTGCGTGACAGAACTTACTGGAAACAAATCTGAGGGTGGCCTGCCAAGTGGACAGTGGAGCCCTGGCTCTGTGCAGTACTTCCATTGGGCTGTTCTGGGCTTGTATCCTTCATACTAAACTGCAGCTGTAAGCTGGGCATGGTGCTGAATGCCTGTGATCCCAGCATTGGAGAGGAGGCGGTAGGATGATTGACGAGAATTCAATACCTACTTGGGCTGCATAACAAGATCTGTCTCAAAACCAAACAAGCTGAGTGATGGTGGCGCACGCCTTTAATCCCGGCCCTTGGGAGGCAGAGGCAGGCAGAGCTCTGAGTTTGAGGCCAGCCTTGTCTATGGAGTGAGTTCCAAGACAGCCAGGGCTACACAAGAAACCCTGTCTCAAAACAACAAACAAATAAAAACAAAAACAGCCAACCAAACAAGAAATCTCCAAAGACATCGCACGGCACTTCCATGAATGTTATGCGTCTCTGGCCCACTATGCTGCATGCAGCCTAAATCCAGACAGGCCCCATCCAGGCTCTCCAAGGTCATTCTGAAAGGCGAAGTGGCTGAGTGTATATTGCTTAACAATTCTCTGGTCTCCATAGTCCCTGTCACAAGATGGTCCCTGATAGCTGGAAATAGCCCCACTCTTCCCCTTCCCTTCTCTAGACTCTCAGTTTCCAAACAAGACTCAAGCTGGGATCCCTCTTTGCCGGAGTCCTTCAAACTTTCCCTTGCTGGTGTAACTACTTCAGAGCTATCTGAAATCTATATGAAGTCTTAATTCTTCAGATTCCAAACTAAGTGCATTTACACTTGGCAGTGTTGTTATTATTGATTGGCAGGGTCATTATAATTGATTGACATGTTGTTATAATTGATAGGCAGCTGGATGATCACTCATGCCCAGCCCAGGACTCTACTGGTTTTAAACCCAGAAGTCCTGTACCTTGGGCAATCTCTTCACTATAGGAAGACAGAGACTCTGGTCACCTTCCCATTAGGACAGAAGCCTCTTGAGGGTCAAAGCCAAGTTCCAGAGTCTGGGTCCCTAGAGACAGTTGTCCATTCTACTGACATCCATTCCTTTCCTGGATAAGGCCCCAGCCTGCCAAGTCCATCCTGTTCTCAAAACACACTTGATCTGTAAACATCTGAAGGTGGAGCTGAAGCTCCTAGGCTGTCTGTCCTTGCAGATATGGACAGAAGGAAGCTGTTGCTGATGTGGTGATGCTCAGTAGTGATGTTGACCCAGGCCTGGAGCTGGCTTCTACCAGGGACCAGTGCTGGCCAGCTGCTGCAGACAGCAGGCCCACAGAATGGGAGCTGTTGAAAGGCAGACCCCTGGGTGCCGGTGCTGTGTTCCAACTTGGCACATGAGGGAGAGAACTAAGGCCTCTGGATTTTTTTTTTTTTTTTTTTGGTTTTTCGAGACAGGGTTTCTCTGTGTAGCTTTGCACCTTTCCTGGAACTCACTTGGTAGCCCAGGCTGGCCTCGAACTTACAGAGATCCACCTGCCTCTGCCTCCCGAGTGCTGGGATTAAAGGCGTGCGCCACCACCGCCTGGCTGGATTTTTAACGATTCATGTCACTCCTAGTGGATGTCTTCAGACATCATCAGAGAAACCATGACATCTAACAAGTGGGGGGATTAGATGCTTCCAGACACTTTCTGTCTCTACATATCTATAATGACCATACATTTACCTTCAAAAAACACAATTTAAATGCAGACATAAAACTTACAAGTTGCTTTAATTTCTGTGTCTTTGCAATTTACTTCATATGAACAAAGTCACAAGAATATATATATATGTATATATAAATAAAACATATATATGGGTTTATATATATATATATATATAACACACACTATATGTATATAACACACTCATGTAGATGTAACCATCTTATTAAATAAGAAACACAGAGCCAATGCAAAGATGAAAGCCCAAGAGGTCAGAGTGATAGCTAAGAGCTAAAAACCTTACCCTTCACTGCCGCTGCTGTCCTCCTCAGCAAGAGAGCTACTTCCTGTCTGTTTGTCTTTTTTATAGACTTTCTATTCTGCCTTCTCATTGGTTGTAAACCCAACCACATGACCTCCTCATCACTGCCTGTCTATACAGACCTCTAGGTCTTCTATGGTTGGTATTGAGATTAAAGGCGTGTGTCTCCATGCTGGCTGTATCCTTGAACACACAGAGATCCACCTAGCTCTGCCTCCCAAGAGCAGGGATTAAAGGCATGCACCACCACCACCCAGTTTCTGCTATGGGTTGCTATTAGCTCTGACTCCCAGGCAACTTTATTTATTAACAAACAAATAAAATCACATTTCAGTACAATTAAAATATCACCATACACTCATATATACATGTACCCTATAACGTACTTCCTCCAGCAAAGCTATACTGCTAAAGCTCCCCAACCAGTTGCACGAACTGGAGACCAGGTTTCAAATGCATGAGCCTATGGGGGTGGGCGGGAGCAAGCATTCTTATTCAAACCACCATACTGCTAAGACTATTTTCTTTCTTTCTTTCTTTCTTTCTTTCTTTCTTTCTTTCTTTCTTTCTTTCTTTCTTTCTTTCTTTCTTTCTTTCTTTAAGACAGGGTGTCACTACATAGCCTGAGACAATCCTCTTGCCTCTGTTTCCTTGAGTGCTGGAGTTACGGGTATGATCCACAGCACTTACCTAATTAAAATTACATTCTTTATCAGATTTTTTGTTTCTTTCTATGCATCCCCATTTGTTGCTGGAGATGTAACCCAGGGCTTCACGCATGTCAGGCAACCACTCTGCTACTGAGCTCTCCCAGCTCTCCCTCTTATTGGAGAGACAGATTGGTAATCCATAGGAGAAGCAGAGTGTCCTCCAGTGTCTCTGGAGCTGTCCGTGCCTGCTACTACCTGAAATGCCAGGGCCTGGAAGGTCACTTTGTCAAGACCACCTTCCTGAGGTCCCCCATCCTGCTGATGATACAGAGTGAAGGGCAGTAGTCACTGAGCACATTGCCGAGAGGGTTTTGGCCTGCGAACTCCCAGTAGCCCACCGTCTCCACTCACTGTATGTAGAGTCAGTCCCGTGGCATCAGCAGCTCTGACCCCCCCAACCCTCCAGGAAAGGATGAAGGCAGAACCATAACGAGCCCCAGTCAGGCTGCTGTTGGGATTTCATGCATGAGTAGCATTCATTTTCCTTTTCAAATCTCCTTGAATTCCTTCCGGAAGCTTCAGGCTTCTGCCTTTGCTCCCTAAAGCCTGAACAGGGCACTTGCTGGGGGAGTCTGTTATCAGAGCAAAACAAACACCGTCTGCCTCCAGGCTGCCTGCTTCCGCACACCAAGATGTGTGCGAGGCTTTCCGGGCTGCAGGTGAGAGGCTCTGGCTTCCAGGTTAGATGATGTGCTTTCCCCAGCTAGCTACCTGCTGCATTTAGGCCTATGTTCTCCATTTCATAGACAACGACAACACAAGACCCTTGCCCTGAAGGTGTGAGGTCACCTCAGCTTCCACTCCAGCTATGATCAAAACGGGAGTCCTACTAGTATAGACACGGCATGAGGGAGGCACATGGGAGGGCTCTGTCAATGGCACGGGAATTCTGCCCATGAGGACTCAGCTCTCCTTCCTACCTCCACTTATGATTTGAACATGAAATGTAGCACCCCCCCCCACACACACACCTCGTGTGTTTGAACTTTGGTCTTCTACTGTTTTGGGAGTTCAGGGACCCTCTGGGATATGGGGCCTAATTAGTGTAAGCTGTAGGCTCAGCCTGGGAGGTTCTGTCGACTTTGTGTTCTAGTCTAACTCCCTGCTCCCTGCTCCACCGATATTGGAGAAGCGGCAGCTTCATGTTCCCACTGCCGTGCCTTCCCTGACCTGATAGACTAAATCTCGCCAGAACCTGGACCAGAATAAATTCCCACTCACTTAAGTTGTTTCCGCCAGGCGTTTTCTTTTTTTGCTTTCTTTTCTTTACTTTTTTTTTTTTTTCTTTTTCGAGACAGGGTTTCTCTGTGTAGCTTTGCGCCTTTCCTGGAACTCGCTTTGGAGACCAGGCTGGCCTCGAACTCACAGAGATCCATCTGACTCTGCCTCCCGAGTGCTGGTACTAAAGGCATGTGCCACACTGCCCGGCCAGGCGTTTTCTTATAGTCATCACTAGTGAGAAAACTCACTAAAGTCACCTCCCCAGAGAAGAGCCTGGTGGGTCTGCTGTCTTCCTGTCCTTCTGTGATTCTTTCTTATGGTCCTTGGATACAGCCTTCACTCTTCTTCCCAGACAGTAATGGCAGTATCTGTGACCTCTTACAGCAAAGGCACTGGGAAAAATTTATCTCTTCTTATTGGTGCCTGACTCTGGGCCTTCAGGATTGGACAGTGATGTAGACTTTTAATTCAGAGAATTAGTATTCCAGGTTTCATCTTTGGTGACAAGCCCAGCCAAATGATCTGGGTACTTTTTGAGAAATACTGCCTGGAATGTGATTTCTCACATCCTCAAACAGTCATGAAGACAAGCTACTTAGAGAAGTGGGAATTGGGGTAAAGGAACTACATGATCCCAAAAGGGGGTTGGGATGCCAAAATTGAGGAGGCATAAAACAAAAAGTAACTGAAGAGAATAGACCCAAATCAGATCACGAACAAGGAGTTCTAAATTACATTTTACTTCTTGTTCTCTAAGAATCAGAAAGGTACTGCCACAGAGACCTTGCTTAACAACTGTGAGCCAATAGGATTTCAGACCCAGTCTGCTGAAGCAATAGTCCCCCAATAGCGCAGAATTTGGGGCACAGAAAGCTACTGTATCACCATCCTCACAAACCAGCTAGGGCACAGAGCACATGCACTGTGAGGGTGTGGCTGTTTCCTCCAGGTTGGCCTGGACATCTCCAGCTTGAATCAGAGCAACTGCGATCAGTCACCAAGACCTTCACAGCCGCCTTCATGACATCCTCATGAAGGTCTTTCCTTCCCAGAGGCTCTAGAAAAGGTGACCAATTGGCTGGGGTGGGACTCTTCGGTGGTGTAGGGGCTTGTTAGTTGCCCAGGGAAGTCTTCAGTGGTGCGGTTTTTCATGAGCTGGTCACGTGAGTGGGACTCCCGGTGTTGCTGCCTGTCAGCTGCACAGATGACTCCCCAATGATGTATGTAGTTGCCTGTGAGCGACCTGTCCTGTATATCACCCCAGCCAACCTATTGGTTCACCAAGCTGGATTGGGACAACATGGTTTTTGCTTTGTTTGCTTTGTCTGTTGGTGCCTGCCATCTCTGTCTTGGGCTGAGCAGACAGGAGTAGATATTTCTTGAAGTCTCCCCAGGTATTGTTGGTCACTGTCACTCCTTCTAAAGTCAGTGTTGATACTGTGACTGTCATGCAGGTTTCAGTGTTCACACAACAGAGTGTGTAGCAGGATTGTCTCTGTGGCTCCCCACCATCAATGGACACACTGTGGCCCCAAATGGATAATGACATAGAATTAGTCAACAAAGACGGAAAAAAAAATTAAAGTGAATTTCACCTGTCAGAAGTTGAATTAGACTTGACTTGAAGACTTAGAAAATAAGCCAGGATGGGCAGCACTTCAGATACCATCCAGCCTGTAGCCATCTTATAGTGTGCTCAATAAACTTCTTTTTTTCCTGTTCTGATCTGAAAGGTGAGTTCATTTCCTTACTGCCATGGTAGACACCAATCCACTGCACTATGGAGTCAGTATTGTGAATGGTAGGGAAAAAAGTGAAGCTAGGCATTGGTGTCCACATTCCTCCTCACAGCCACTGAAGAGGACTGCTTAGGCCTAAGAGTTCTGAGCCAGACTGGGCAACACAGACCCTGCCAATCTCAAAGACAAAGCAAGGGGGCTTGAGAAATAGCTCATTAGTTAAGAGCATGGACTGCCCTTGCAGAGGACCCAAGTTCAGTTCCTAGAACCCACATCAGACTGCTCTTTACTGTTTATAAGTTCAGCTGCAAGGAATCTGATGCCGTCTTCTGGCCTCTGTGAGCACCTACACTCATGTGCACAAACCCACATTCACACATACATATAACTAAAAGTAATAAAATAATGGGCTGTAGAGATGGCTCAGTAGTGAAGAATACTTCTTGCTCTTCTAGAAGACTGAGTTCAGTTCCCAACACCTATGTCAGGCAGCTATGAGCTGCCTATAACTCCAGCTGCAAGGGATCTGACACCTTCTGGCCTCCATGAATACACACACACACACACACACACACACACACACACACACACACACACACACACAAATTAGATATTTTTTAAAAACTATAAAATATTTTAATATAATGACAGCAAATCAAGACTAGGGGATACTATAGCCTGCATCAGACTATGAAATACACCATATAAAAAGGTCTGATGGATATAAAACCAGGCAAGTGACACCAGCAGAAGCCTGATGTTAATGGAAGTAGAGATACCTCATGATGTGATGATGCTGAATAATCACCATCCTACTGGGAAGGAGGCTGGCATTTTCCCATCGCAGGAAAAGACGCTTCCAGATGCTGTGGGCTATGAGGCAGTAAACTCCACTCCTCTAATAAAACATTTTACAAGAAATAAGACCTTTTAATTGCTAATGTGGCCCATGTTTTTTTTTCTTTTATTGAACAGAGATTTTTTTCGTACAGTATATCCTGATTATGGTTTCCCCTCCCTCTTCCTCCCAGCTCCTCCCCACTTCCTCTTCCAACTTGACTCCCCCCTTTTCTGTCTCTCATTCGAAAAAAAAAAAAAACGAAAAAAAAAAAAAAAAGAAAACAAACAGGCACCTAAGAGATCACAATAAAATCGAATATAATAAGATAAACACACCAGGATAGGACAAAACAAACAAACATAAAGCATAAGAAACAGAGACCCACTCGTTCACATACTCAATAATCCCATAAAAACATAAAACTGGAAGCCATAATGTATACACAAAGGACCTGCAGGGTTGAGAGAGAGAGAGAGAGAGAGAGAGAGAGAGAGAGAGAGAGAGAGAGAGAGAGAGAGAGAGAAAACTAAAATAAAAATAAAAAAAGAAAAAGGAAAAAGGAAAGACCCGACACAACATTATGAGACAAGGAACCTTCAAAGATGCCGCTGAAATCATTTTCTGTTGATGTGGGCCATGCTTTAAGTTGACACATGAATCTGACTGCCCCCAGTTTTCCCTCTCCTATTTATTTATAACTGACAGTAGTCTTTTTCCTTTGCAGACTTTTTAGAATTCACGAAGTAACCATATTTTCCCCATTGATCATGTTTCCAGGTCAGAGTGACTGTGTGGAGTGGGACCGTGTGCCTGCAGGTCACTAGATGTGTGTACAGGTTACAGGGAGACTGAGCATCATGACCGGAACTACTTCAAAACTGTCAGTGCTGTGCTCCTCTCTCTCTCTCTCTCTCTCTCTCTCTCTCTCTCTCTCTCTCTCTCTCTCTCTCTCTCTCTCTCTGTTTATAGTGTGTGTGTGTGTGTGTGTGTGTGTGTGTGTGTGTGTGTGTGTGTGTGTGTAACCCAGGATCTTTCATATGCCAAGGAAGCACTCAACCACTGACCTACATATTAGAGACACCAGCTTTGGGAGGACTTCAGAGTAATAAGCATGCCACATGAGGAAAACAGATGGCCTGGTGCCATCCTACCACACCCCTCAATTCTTTTGCTCCTCTGGAGACAATGTACTTGCCCCTTTGGAACAGGCACAGAAGTTTCCTTGACAGCTCTCAAGTGTGAGCCGTCACAGCTCCGGACTCTCCAGCTTCTACCGACTTTGTGCGTTCATCTAAATGACTTTCCTAACAAAGCCGGTCATCTTCCCAAGAGCGATTCCGGAGCTGGCTGGTGGGTTAATGAGGTTATGTATGCATGGTTCACATAAAGAGGATTCTTTACATGCAGATATTAACCTTCTGTGTTTTCTCAGGTGGGGAAGCTCACATACCGATGATTGCTATTTTATTCCTTTTCTTTTTCTACAATGGACATATTTTATAAAGTGTGCACAGTGCACATACATTAAATATTAATAAGAAGGAAATTATCAGGCTAGGCTGAGAGCGAGGTAAGGCACAGTAGGAACAGGGCCTGGGGAGGAAACAATGGGACGAAGACATGGGGGATGAGTCGGCTCTCCTCTTTCAGGTAACATCATTTGGCTCCATTGTGTTTCCGCATTAGGAGGTTGGCTGACAATGGTGGAGATAATTATAACAATTTGGAGTTCTTCTCTTGCGTGCTGTAGTTTTATTATTCTCTGTGCATTGTGTATCTTCTGACATTGTGCTGCTGAAATCCTGGTAGATGCATCTTTAATTTTAGCTGTAACCTACACAGGGCCCCAACACATCATTTTCAAATTGTCAACATATGTTAAAAGGAGAGCTTTCTACCCGACCCCACCGCAAGTCATGCAGTACTATAGTGATTTTAAGAAGGACCCATCTGTTGGGACCAGAAGGAGCAAACAAGTATCCACAAGACACAGTTACTCTTGCTGTCTCTGCCCCATCCCTTCACACCCACCTGCCTCTGGGCTTCATCTCCCCTTGTGAGGAGCACAATTCTCTCAGGCTTTACACACCTTGGAGTTATTACCTCTAGCACTGATGTCTCCAGCAGCTGGGAGTTAGAAATGTCATATGTGAAGGAAAGAGATGGCGGTGGAAACCATGATGGCGGAAGATGGGTGGATGGGGCTAGTTGCCAGTTGCCCTTCTCTAGCCTTGTCCAGAAGTTCTCAGCATGCAATACTCTGGGAGGAGACGCACTGTTCCAGGGACAGATGGTTCCCTGCACTCTAAGCAACCACACTGGGGTGCTCCACTGGCCTTTGCCCTAGGAACTCTCTGGAGAGCTGCAGCACGTCCTCTGTCACGGTGCTGACCAGTTTTCTGCTCCCTTCCACCTCCTCCCTTCTGCCTATTGTTCTCCTCCTCCTCCTCCTCCTCCTCCTCCTCCTCCTCCTCCTCCTCCTCCTCCTCACATACTTATTTTCTTCCCTTTCACACAATTTCTTCTGTGTTAGACTCTAGTGGGTTTTGTTTAAATAGATATGGATATGCCGTGAAAGACTCGAAGCTTCACACCATCGGGCAGCAGGCATGCAGAGCCCTGAATCGCTTCCTTTTAAAATCATATCCTTACTTCCTCATGGAACATGCTCATTTCCCAGAGCAGAATGAGTTACAGTCACTCAATGTCTACTTAACTTCATCCTTACAGAGCCCCCAGTGCCTCAGGAAATAAGGACACTGGCTTTCCTCACAGGTTCCAGGACTTGGGGGCAATGAATGGTCAAGGCTGACTTGCTGGACATCGACCCTGGTTACCATGGGGATGAGGTCAGGATGAACAGGCTTGGGTGGGTGTAACCTTGTGTGGCTACCCAGGGCAGAGTGCCTTTGGCCCAGCTCTGCTCAGCCTTGGCAGTGAGAAGCAGCTGCTTTGCTGTAGGAATCTTTGGGAGGAACAGGAAAGGCTCTCTCTTGGTTTTTTGAGACAGGGTTTCTCTTTGTAGTTTTGGTGCCTGTCCTGGATCTCACTCTGTAGACCAGGCTGGCCTTGAACTCACAAAGATCCGCCTGGCTCTGCCTCCCGAGTGCTGAGATTAAAGGCATGCGCCACTGCAGCCCAGCTCCACTTAGTCTTTTAACACCCACTTAAGCAAGCGAGTGGAAACTGGTTACCTGCTCCATCACTTTCCATTTCTTCAGATGCCATTAGCATGTTGGATGTAGGCTGTTGGAATGCTTTATTCCTACACAGTCCCTGTTCAGACAGCTGTAACCAAGCCTCACCTACTGGAGCTGGGCCCAGCACAGTGACCTCCAACCATGTTGGCGGATGTGTGTTAACTTTAAAACTCACAAGCTCTTCATTCTACTCAGCGGCAGATCTGGGTGTAACAGAGAGCTCCCTAAAGCACGTCAAGGTGGACTGATGCACACAGAACGAGGCCAGCACAGACTGTGGCCCTGTAGCTCACAGTTACCACCTTGGGTCCGGGGAGTGGCTCCTCTCTGAGGAGTAGAGGTGGAAGAGAGACCTCAGGCCTGGGTCAGAGGCCTCGGTTCCAGCCCAGCTCTGCTACAGTCAGTGACCTTGAACAGTTGTCTTGTCTCAGGGAGTTAACAAAGGGGAACGTGGGCAAGAAATGCCCTGGACCTGACAGTCTAGAAACAGCTGAGGATGGTGCCCTATTGTTTGGGGGAAAGTCTTCAATCTTTGTTTTTAGCCCAGAGATGACAATTTTTGCGACGTCAGTGGAAAGCATCTTCAGTAAATTCTAAATGGCAAAAGGAGAAAATAATATTCTCCTCCTATTTTAAGAAAAAAAAATCTCAGTCGTTTGGCTTCCCAGGCTGGAATTATAGGTGGAGACCATATAATCCCCAGACTTTCACATGGGTGATTGGTATTGAGCATAGGCCAGTGTGCTTGCAAGTTCTGTGCCAATCGAGACATCTTTCCTTCCTAAGCCAGTGGGTCTCCTGACCCCGTTGGAACTTGCCTGCCAGAGGAGTGGTTGTTAGAGCACCACAGGCTCCAAATGCAACAAGTCGTGCTTTGGAAAGCTCCTGCACCCTGGAGACGCGGTGCTAATACAAAGCACCAGTCTCCATTTTCATGCACAAAATGAGGGGTCTACAATGCCAATTCCTAAGTCACAACCTACCTGCTTCCTTCTGTGGTATCTACTCACGCTCCATGCAAATTATTCTTTCCCTTTTAAAAGAGTCTGTTTATCTAGAAGTGTTAAATATAGTTGAGTGGACATATTATTGTTTTGCTGGCAAATGTAGTAGAAAAGCAGGACCCCTTGTTGCATGTATGCTGACAGATAATGCCAGCAACTCATTGTAGCTGTGGGACCCTGGTGTGGGTCTAAGGGACACACAAAGCCACTTAATTCTTATGTGTCCAGTAAGAAGTCTGTGGCCTGGAACTTTGGCCTGAAATATATAGCTAAAAAAAAACCGTTTTGCATCTTTGACAGAAGATGTGAATAAATAGATGGGCTGAGCTTGTTCCTCAGCCACCCCGGTGTCCCTTAAGTGACTATTTCAGGTGTTACCCTGGCAGGACCAAGCCATTAATTATGGCACTGGAGTGTCAGGTGACTGGGTATGTAATTTTGAGCTGTTAAGTGAAATTCCATAGAAAGTTCCCTGTGAGCTGGAAATGATGTGTTACTGGAGAGTGTGGCTGCAGCCTCTGATGCATGAGGCATGACCGGTGCTGGATGCCAGTTGCCAGCGTTGAGTGTCTGAATAGGAATTCATCTTGTGTTCCTGGCTAGGTTTCTAGGCTGTAAGCTAAACACACCCCTGTGGCTATTAGGGGAGCCTGGGGCCTTCAAGAAGACAGAGAAACGGGGTTTCCCCATCCATCCTTGAGCAAGCCTTGGAGATAAGAAATTAATTAATGTTGCAGCTGACCCAGTGAGGGCACAGAAGGGTGGCTCAGGGCTTGACATTTCCCATGAGGAGGATAGAGCTGAAAGAAGATGGAGAAGACAAGGTGATTAGATCCATCAGCCCAAAGCAAAGGGAAGAGGCAAGCCGAGCTCATGGACTTGACAGAGGAGAGATTTAGGGGCCAGCAGCAGTGCCCTCAGGGTCACCCAGCTCCGCTACCATCAGTTAGATTGTGCCAAGTGGCAGGGTCCTATAAATAGCTGCCAGGGTGACATTGTCAGAGGCGCGCTCCTCAGAAACTCTGTGAAGGACACTGGAGAGCCTTGGAAAGCACATTTGCATTCTGGGCAGGAATAGAATGTTCGCTATGGAAAATAAAGGTTTTATGTATTCGTACAGATTATCCTATAAATAAAGTTTACATCCACCTTCCGGGGGTCCAGTCCCCCAGCTCTGTCGGCACCCCATCTGCCTGTTGCTTATTAACAGTGCTGGGAAACAGCTGCTGCTCCCCTGAAATATCGCTCTTGTCAGTCTCGGCCCTGGCGCAGGGTGCAGGCTCCTTACTGAGGAATGATGGCTGCCCATTAGTGCGCTACTAAGAGTCTTATGCTGGCTCCACATGCCTCCCTGAAGTGTTTCTCGGAAATTAGATTTCAGGAGAACAAAATCGCAGAGGGCTTGGAGGCTGCAGGAGGCGGGGATCCCTCTTTGTTTCTCATTTGCCCAGTAATTAATTTCTTCCCGGGTGCAATTTGAAGGAAGAGATTGTGTTCATTAATTTATCGTCCACCTGTTCCTGGGATTGTTTTGATCGCTTTTCAACAGGAGACTTTGAGTCCAGAAGGGAAGCTTAATGTCATTCCGAGAGCTGGCAACGGAGTGTGAGGAACTGTGTACAACTGTGATTTCATTTTATAGACACAAAAGACCCAGGATCCGCATAGTCGGTCCTCAGGGTCCTGGAGGCAACTCTTTCCGGGCACCCATCTCTACTGGTGTCTCTGGCTAGCACAGGTCCCTTGTCCACCTGCTTCCCTGTTGCTGGGGTGGCTCATGAGTCTCCTATGCCTGGAACGTGTCTCCAGTGGCTAGGGCGATGCACTCACAGAAATGTGGCAAAATGAATTATCTGAGACAAGTGCAGAGGACTTGAACCACCCCCACAAGTGAAACCTCACCAGCACCTTGTTTTCAACCATTTGTTATTTTTTATTTAGACACAGGAATTACAGCTTGGTAGTGTTCAGAAAATTATATTTAACCCTCATTTAGATTCAATCTGAATCAATTTAATGAAATGTGAATAGCTCTTTGGGTTTACTGAAGGAAAGGAAAGAAATCTAAACCAGGAAGACATGCACCTGGTGCTTTTCTGGGCCAAGTAGATGTCACACTAGGCTCCCATTTGGTGGGGAGAGTGCTGTTTCCTTCCACTGTGCAGATGAAGAACATTTCAAACCCCAGGAAAGCAGGCCTAGGGCTTCGGAGACCCTGGTATTCTGCTGTTTGGTTCTTTGTTTTACAGGAATCTGACGGCCAGGCACAGTGCCATTCTTGACGACTCCATGGAGAGCAGATGGTAGCCTCCCTTCTTGCAGTCTCTGGTCTAGTGGGACAGGCTGACCTTGACCCAGTTATCACAACAGAGATGAAGTTACAAGTATGAGACAGAGGACACTCTACTCTGGGAGGTGAGAAGGCTTTTACTTAGCAAAACCTAGACAGATGGACAGCATGAACTAGACGTAGGGTGTCAGGAATACCCTCCAGGTGAGAGCAGCATTGTGAAGGCGCCATGGCCAGCTAGAGAATCTGTGACTTTAAGGCTGCCTTAGTTAGGGTTTCTATTGATGTGAAGAGACACCACAAAAACAGCAACTTTTATAAAGGAAAACATTTTATTGTGACTGGCTTACAGTTTCAGAGGTTTAGTACATTATCATCACGGTGGGCATGGCAGTGTGTAGGCAGGCATGGTGCTGGAGAGGTAGCTGAGAGTTCTGCATCTTGATGCGTAGGCAGCAGAAGGAGACTGTGAGCCACAGTGGGTGTAGCTTGAACATATTAGACCTCAAAGCCCGCCTCCACAGTGACAGGCTTCCTCCAACAAGGCCATGCCTACCCCAACAAGGCCACACTTCCTAATAGTGCCACTCCCTTTGGGCCAAGCATTCAAACACATGAGTCTATGGGGGCCATTCCTATTCAAACTTAAAATAAAGAACAACATTTCTAAAATGAAGAATGGATGAGCATGCCATTAAAACCTGAAGAGGGCTGGGCATTGTGGCTCATGCCTACAATCCAGCACTTAGGAGGCAGAGGCAGGAGGATTGCTAAGAGTTCCAGGTCCATCTGGGCCACATTGTGAGTTCAATACTAGCATGGAGTACCATGTGAGAACCTGTTTCAAAACTAAAAGAAACAAAACAAAAACCAAATCCAAGGAGGTGAATGGCAAAGCAGGGCGATGTTTGGGTCATGCCAGGTGTTCAATGCAGCCCTGGCCTCTCTGACCTCTTATTGTCCAGAGCCAGGCTGCCTGGCTCTAACCCTGGGGACCAGAGTCTTAGTGTTCCACATGTAGGATGTGGATGGTACCTATGTCTCCAGAGGGCTTTGGGGAGGAGTAATGATCTGACGTTGTGGACAGGGTGTCAGGCAGAACACAGTGCCAATCTCCATTGTCCTTCCTGTCACTTGGTGTTTAATGATACCAGCCCTCAGCAGGCTACCTAACAGGAGTAGCCCTCAGCAAGCTATTTCTAAGCTTGCCGATGTTCTGAGTTTTCTGGGAATCTTTCCTGTGATCTCCATGGTAACTCTCACCCTGTACAGGCAATATCCATCAAGGGGTGCAGGGCTCAGTATCATTGATGGGGAGGAAGGATGCAGAGGAGGGCTGTGAGGGGAGGGTATCTCCCAAATCAGGAGATAGAGCTGAGGGAGTGGAGCCTGCTGGGAGGGCAGACATTGGCAATATCTCACAGGGGAAGATGGAGGGCACCTATGGGCCTGCTGGTGGTGCAGGGCCCTTAGAAACTCAAAGGAGGATGCCACTCCTCAGAGCCCGAGCCTCACTCACAGGAAGCAGTTCTGCTTCAGTGTGCCATGAGAACGTGTGGAGACTGAGGGAATAAATTCAGCTGTAGTGGCTCCCAAGTATCCTCTTGATGCTCCAGGTCACGGGACACTGAACACCCACTCAGATAGGTTCCACCTTGCAGACAACTTCTGCAGAGTAACTCTGGAGCCAGGGCAGAGGGAAAGGATGGAGATGCGTGCCGTGAGCCAGCAGGTAATGGGCTAAGACAGAGTTGAGCTGAGGTTGGGGGGTGCTGGCATGACACCTACAGGCTGAAACACGGGCACCTGTGGGAAGAGGGCAACAGGGTGCTCAGAACCCCACAGGAGGCACCCAGATCGGGGCTCCTACACCCAAAGAGTCAGAATCAGCTCTCTGGGGGCTCTGCAGGACGGCCACTTGCTCACTTTCACGATCTCTCCCTTAAGACAAAAACCAAAGATGTGGCTGAGCCGTGGGGAGGGCCGAGGGCAGTGTATTTGGTGGGAGCAGGGAGCTGCAGTTCCTAGCGGTCTGTCTACTAACAAACACTGTGGAGTAGTTGGGGCTCTGGGGTCCCCTGAACTGCAGTGTTAGGCGAGTGTTCTGCCACCGAGCTATATCCCCAGCCCTTTTCAGTTTGAAAAAGAGCCTCAGTGTGTAGCCTGAACTGGCTTGAATTCTCAATCCTCCTGCCTCAGCCTCCTAAGCAGATGAAATCATAGGCATCCCCCACTATGTGCAGCTGGGGCCATGGGAGATCTTCATATATGTGCAGTGTTGAAAGCAGCTGGCATGTGGGGTGGGCAGAGATCTTTGGACCGGGCCTGAAATTACAAAATCCAAATCTGCTTCTAGCACGCTCTCTGGTGGGCAATCTAGACTCTCCTGGTTACTTTTCTAGTGGCTATGGCAGAACACCTGAACAACAACAAAAACAAAAACAAAAACAAACAAACAAAAACACAGCATAAGGAAGAAACAGTTACTTTGGCTCACAGTTTAAAGGCATCCAGTCCATGGTGGGGAAGGCGAGCCAGCAGTCAGGTAAGGCATGACAGCAGGAGCAGGATACTGGTTTGTCACTTTGTGTGTGCATTCAGGAAGCAGAGAGTGAATGGAAAGAAAATAGGGCCAGGCTATCAGACCCCAAGGCCCATCACCAGTGACCCACTTCATCCAGCAAAGTCCCACCTCTTAAAGGTTCTACAGCCTTCCCAAAGGGCACCACCAAACAGGGACCAAGTGTTCACACACATGAGCCTGTGAGGGACATGTAACATCCATACCACAATACCTTCCCACAGGATCACACAAGATACTTTCTGGCCTAGTCACAAAGAATCTGACCCTTACTGGGAAGATAGGAACAGACTAAAGGTTCAGGGAGGGGCACAGCCTTGGCTTTGAGACCTGGGGGGGAATTCAGGAAGAGAAGGGATGTGAAGAAAAGGTCCCAGGTGGGAATGTAAGTGATTCTTCTCAGAACGCAGACCAGCTCAGCTTGGCAAGACAGTTTGTAATAGAACCAGGAGCCAAGACTGAGAAACAAATTTGTGCAAAAATATGGCTGACTTGGAGCCAGATTGTGGTGGGGCCTCCTGCTGGCTTTGCAGGCCTTCCTGAGGAAAGGGCATCATTGTGGACAGGAGTGGAGCACACACAGAGGTGGGTCAGAGGACACTGGGTACAGCAAGCAGCACCTGCTGCCTCTCTTCTCCTTTACATGGGCTTCTGCAATGTGCAGTCAGGAAACACTCGGGGAAACCTTCGCGTGCACTGTGCCTCCTTTCCAGGCTCAGGCCATCGGTCTTGCTTTTATTTCATTTCCTGCCCTTATTTTTCTTCGTTAGCTGGTAACTCCTAAGTTATTTTTCTCGAGAACGATTTCTCCTGTGTTCATGTGTCACAGAGCTACGTAAACCAGTCTGCAATAGAAGTCATGTTCCCATTTTGCAGAAGGCCAAAGGGTGGATGGGAAAGGTCACGCACGCTCGTGACTGGTGATGCCAGATGCTCTACCCCAAACAACAACAAACAGATGTGAGCCGGAGAACAAGGGAGAGCTTCTCCTAGGCCGTCACTCATTACAGGCGGTTCTTCCCACACAGTTGTGACTAACTTTCTGCTTAGTTGAATATTTCAGCCAATATTACAGGAAGATTGTCTGGTTCCATGCTTAAGAGGCTTTATGTAGATCTGTTCCTGCCTTAAAGGTACTTTAATTTTGAAATTAAGGACACGACTCCAGGTTCAAGGTGACAGCAGAGGGAGTAAGTAATGGAATGCCACCTTTCAAGTCTCACTCATTTTAGACACATTCTAATTAACTCTGCCAGGAAAATAATTGGCCTCGATCGGGTGGATCTGATTGAAGATCTAAATAACCTCGCTGAGCAGTGTTTAGACTCCAGCTTCTGGTGCCGGGTGCAGTTATTATGTGGCCTGCATGTTAATTGCATGCTAAGTGGGGGAAAAAATAACACCCAGGCGTGTCCACACGATGCCAACTCTCTCTTAATCTCCTCGTAAAGTGGTGCATAGGGAGCTTCTAGAAAGTTCACTTTGCGCGGGCAGTTTCTCAGAAGCTCATTTGAAGGTGATTATTGGAGCCCACATTATTTCCCTGTGGTTAATGTCAACTCCCCCGGTCACAGCAGTATTAACAATAGCGTGTCTAACTAAGCACAGCTACAGCCAACAAGTCTCCAGAACAAGTTGGTCATGGGTCTGTGTGATGGCTATTGCTTAGTTTAGGGGAAAGGAAGAGAAAGAGAAGAGACTCCTTCTGAGACAGAGGCTCTGTTACTGTTTGAGTACAGAATGTCCCCTACCTGCTCATGTGTTCTAACACTTGGTACCCAGCTAGTGGTCCTGGTTTGAGAGGTTGTGGATCCCTTAGAAAGTAAGGTCTAACAGGAGGAAGTGGGTCACAGGAGGAGGGTCTTGAGATTTTATAGTCTAGGGACCATTTTTTGTCCACTTTACTTCTTGGTCCATGGAGATCTGAGGAGTCCCAACCACATGCACCCCTCCTCATGATGGACTGTATCCTCTCAAACCATGGAGACCTGAGGAGTCCCAACCACATGCATCCCTCCTCATGGTAGACTGTATCCTCTCAAACCATGGAGACCTGAGGAGTCCCAACTACATGTGTCCCTCCTCATGGTGGACTGTATTCTCTTAAACCATGGAGACCTGAAGAGTCCCAACCACATGTGTCCCTCCTCATGGTGGACTGTATCCTCTCAAACCAGGAGCCAAAATAAGCCCTTTCTCCTGTAGTCACTTCTGTCAAGCCTTTTGTCACAGGAACGAGAAAAGAACTAATATAGATTCCCTACAGCAGTAGCTAGCGGAACATCTGCCCAAGAGAATGGCTGGGAAAGGTCTTCCCTGAGCTCTTTAGCAAGGGAAACAGCAGGTGCTGTTGACTCAAGAGTATGACATCACAGTCAGCTATTGCCGTTGCTGGGGATTGACAAAGCCCATGCAGGCAAGGGGCGGGGGAGGAAGGGGAGGGAGTCAGAAGATGGAGCTGAATCCAGGATGGAGAATGGTGATTGTGTTCGGCTAAGAGTTGGCTTAGGGACTCTGGAGAATTCCAAAGCTCAGCCTAGGAACTCAAGGAGAGTAGAACCTTTAGGGCAGTGGACCCAGAGGCATTGGTATTAGATGAGGGTCCAACACGGCAGGATGGGACTGAGAGGTGGTACGGAATAGTCCATGGTCTGTGTATTAAGGAGCCATCTTGGCTTCCTTTTAAGGTCTTCCTCTCCATTAGTTTTCAGCAGTATCTTGCTCCAGTGACCCCTGTCATGACCTTTTTTTTTTTCTCTTCATTTCCTGGTGCCCTGGCTCCTCTGAGTCCTGTCTGTCACTCCCAGTCACCACTACAATCTCTCACCATGGCTCCACTTGGTCCAGGAGACAAAAGGTACATGTTCTGGGAGAGTGAGATGGGCTTTGGGTGCAATATGTGTTGAAGGAGATGTACAAAGCTGAAAAAGCACGTGTGCATCGTGGAAGATGTTGAGAGTTCTTAGCTACTTAAGAGTGAGGTGGCTCATGGCCCAAAGAAGGGGCACAGAGGCATGGCTGACATGTCTACCCACTTTGCTAAGGATATCAGCCCTTCCAGAAGAGGAAGCAGAAGCGTGTGCAAGGACTAAGACTGCCTTACTAGAATTTGTTTCCGCAGGGGAGTAGCCACAGGGAAGCTCTGGGGTCAGCAGGCTGTTCCAGAGTCAGACCTGTTCCCCCCCAACCCCCAGTCCCAAAGCTCCTCTTTGCATCTCCCAGCCTGTGCAGGAACAGTTGACCTGAGGCTGACCATGCCCTGACCTGCTAGAAGCAAATACGATGTCACAGAGAAAGGCCACACCATCGAGGGCCTCGGTGTGTCCATGAAACTTTCATCCAACATGCAGTGTATAAATTTAAAAATGACATAATTCCAGGAGAGACCAGCATGTTTAACAAATAAAAACAAACAAACAAACAGAAGCTACTGATAGTAGAAGCAGACCCATAAGTGATCAGCTAGTGAAGTCCTGTAGCATGACCTTCAAACTATGTTTGGTATGTTCAAGAAAATTCAAGTTTGGGATTTTTAACAGAGTTAGGTGCTGTTCTTAAAAAGGAAGCAGGCCCACAGAAATCCTAGAACTGAAAAGCAGTAACTGAAATCAATTACTCTAAGGATTGGTTCTACAACGGACTGGAGTTTCAAAAAGGCTTGGTGAATCAGAAATAGATCATTAGATTAAAAAAAATATTTATTTACTTGGTGTGTGTGTGTGTGTGTGTGTGTGTGTGTGTGTGTGTGTGTGTGTGTGTGTGTTTAGGTCAGAGGATAACTTGTAGGGGTGGATTTTCTCTTTCCATCATGTAGGTTCCAGGGTTCAATTTCAGGTCACTGGTCTTGGTGGCAAGGGCCGTCACCTGCTGAGCCTTCTTGCCTGCTCGGGTCCTCAAACTTTTACAAAGATGCAAAAGAAACTTAATAGAATAATTCACAACGTCTTTTGACATTTTTCAAAGAATCTGAATGCTTACCTCACAACGTACACACAAATGGCCTTAAAAATACAGACCTAAATGGAAAAGCTAAATTTCTACAGAATTTCTACAAACAAACACGAAAACAAAACAAAAACCCCAACAGTTCAGGGAACTAGTGCAACTGTGGCTTAAAGTGGATGAGAAAAGCATGAGTCTAAAAGGAAAAAAGAGAGATTGGACCTTATAAAAAAATTTTACTTAAAAAATAATGTCCAATAAAATGTAAGCTATTTTTTGCTACATTATTTTTACTTTTTTATAATTTGAGCTGTGGTTGGTTGAATTTGCTGATGAGGAACCCACAGACACAGAGTACTGTGCCTTAAAAAATGGCTTAGAAAATCCTTTCTATAAAGAAAACTTCAACTCTAGGTGACTTTGTTGACAAACGGCAGCAAATATTCAGAAGGAGAATGCTTGCCTCCAAACAGTAACTCTTCTGGAGGAAAGGGTAGACCTTCGCTCAAGTGATTTTCTCAGACCAACATAAACTTGGTCTCCAAACCACAAATTTAGGAAGCTTACAGGCCACTCTCACTCACATATTGTACAATAATTCCAAATAAAATATAACTGACAAAACCAGCAGTATATAAAAGAGTATACATTATGATCAAGTTGGGTTTATTCTAAGAATCCAAGATTAGTTTAAGATTTAGAAATCAGTCAGTACAATACAGGCCAGTGACAGTCAAGAAAAATCACATAGTTTTTCTCAGTGAATACAGAAAAGCACATTGTAAAAGTCTATATTCATTTATCAATGTTTTCTTTTTCTCATAAGGTCACTTTTCAAAATCTTACAGCAAGTCAGGCATGATGGGAAAATACCTGTAATTGTAGCAATGAGGAGTTAAGGCAGAGAGAGCGCCATGATAGATATGGATACATACATATGCACATATAATATATTATATAATAGATAAATGAATAAATGTCTACATTAAACATTTTTAGGTGAAACACTGAAGATTCCCTCTGAGGCTGGCATTAGGAGTCTGCCTTCACCACTTACACACACTCTTTCACTTGTGGCCTAAACCAACACTATAAGGTTCAAGGTTTGGAAGGCAAAAATGACACTTGCTTTTTTTTCTTAATGAATAATATGATTGTGTAGGTAGACAAAGGATTTAAATCTATATATTACTGCCATTAATTGTCAATCATCAGATACATACAGAAAATACAGCAATGCTTATATTCCCATGGCAGACATAGACATAAAAATAGACTTTACAAGTAGATATTGAGAACAGTGGTGCATAAAATCAGAAAGGCTTAGGTCTAATGACATGTTTAGTTCAAGGCAGTGAAATAATACTGAGAGAAAGAAAGACCTAAATAAATGGGAACGTACGGCGACCACGGGCTGGAAATAGCAAGAGAAAGAGACAGAGTTGAAGGGAAACTTGGTAATGGTATTATCTTTTGATAATAGGGTTGAAATTGATTGGAAGATTTAATAAAGTTCTAGTCAGAGTCCCTGCAGATCCCTACAAGTGTATATTCATGTGAAATTGATAAATGGATTCTAAAATACACAGGGAAATAAAATTTCCAGGCGTTCAAGAAAACACAGTGCCCAGACTGGCCTCTTATGTATGATGCCAAGACCTTCCTGCTAAGCCAGGATGCCGTGTTAGGACGAGAATAGGCCGGGTGGGGGATTTGGTTAGAGAAGTTATTCATTCCTTGCTGCAGAGAGGAGGGAGCATGGCTGCTTTCAATCCCTGATGATCAGCCACTTATGTACTCAAAGGATGGTAAATAAAATGAGACCCTCCCTCCTATCAAGCCCAAAAGTCCATCTCAAATAATTACAGATTAGAGCATGGAATTTTAAAAGAGGTTGCTCCACTTACATATAGTACCCTTGCCTTGTGATCCCTCTGAACCCACAAGTCAAGACAAATCTTCCCACCTTTTAAGTGATTCTAGCAAATATTTTGGTCATGGACACACAACGGTAGTGAACATAGGAAACATATACAAAGTAGGGAGAAAATGAGGGGTTGACTGTAAAAGAAAGAGGTGGGAAAGGCCAGGAAAAGAGGCAGGGAAGGACGTCTACAGCGCCACACCGACCATCCCCAAGGACAAAGAGCGTGACAAGAGCTAAGGACTCTCGCCAGGCATGCTGCAGCCAGTCCCAGGCTCCCTGATCTTCACAGGGAGCTTCTTCCAGAGACGTCTCACCCGACCTGCTCCATAGGAGGGGCCGTGTATCTCACAAGGCAGTAAATACTTTATAAGCAACCAGGAAGTTTGAGATTAGAGGGCTGAATTCATCAGTTTCTATTGAAGAATCCGTGATGGGTGCTAATGCCTCACTCCAACGATACTCCACAAAGATCAAGTGCTAATCATTGAAGTCATGCGGCACAAATGGGATGTGGAAGCGAGTCAAGTTCAGATCAGTGGAGCTGTTATCTAAGAAGTGTTTCAGAAAGAGAGAGCTCATATATCGAGAGCAGTGGAGTCCTGGAATTTTCACGATGGGCTCACTGTAGTAGGCACAGATGGAATATTAATGCAGCTTGCCTAGTAAAATTCCCAAGAAACTTTATTCTTATCCCTGCTCTTCTCTTGCTATTTTCCCCTCTTTGACAACATTTTCTTCCTTTAAATTCCAATTTTTACTTCCCTCCTATTTTGTGCTTATCTCCTGTATCAGTTGCTTTTGTGTACCTGTACCTAAAATACCCTAATGAACAATTTAAAAGGAGGTAAGCTTTATTTTGATCAGTGTTTCAGAGGGCTCAGTTCATGGTTACTTGGCCCCTTGGATTTCGGTGGAACACCATGGTAACGGAAGTGAGTGGAAGAGGAGGCTGTTCACACCATGGTGGACAGGAAGCAGAGTGGAGGAGCACACAACATGATGGACAGGAAGCAGAGTGGAGCAGTCAAATCACTGCAGATGGGAAACAGAGGGGAGCAGCTCACAATATGGTAGGCAACAAACAGAACAGAACAGTTCACAACATTGCATACAAGAAACAGCAGCATACATAATGATGGACTGGAACCAGAATGAAGCCAAAATAAGAAGAGGCCATAGCAACTAGGTCTAACCCCGAAGGACATGCTACCAGTGACCTACTTCCTCCAATAGCATGGCCATCTCCTAGGGGAACAGTGGAAGTCATGAGGCCAGCATAGCTGCTTGACAAACTGCCAGCAAAGCTGAGCCATAAGTCGGGATCGTTGACCTGATGCCCTTTACTTTCGGTTTGAATCTCTGTGTGTTACACTCTTGGGGGGGCTATTGGCATAATGATCCACCCATGTCTTTTTTGAGAAAATTGTTTTTGTATCCCCCTGAGGAAGTCCTGAATGTACTACCCCCTGCTTTCAGGGAAGTAACCTTAGTTGACCCTACTTGGGAGTTTCCTCTGTGCCCTGCTTTCACGAGTCTGCCACCTCCTAATGATCTGTTGGGATTTTGAATCCATCAAAGGATCAAATCATTCATAAGGTCAGACCTCTGATGACTTGTCTCTGGAAAACCCTCACAGGAACACCCAACTTTACTAATCTCTTAGTTGTCTGTCAGTCAAATCAAATGAACTGTCAAGATTAACGCCCACATCTCCAGATTCCTCTGTGTTGGTGGTTCTTTCTCTTTGAAGCGGTCAGTTTCTAATTGCCAGTCTCCTTTCCATCTTTATCTGACTCTCATTTTGTCTGGTCACTTTCCTTTGGTCTCTTATTTGTTCCTGACTTCTCACTGGAACTTTCTTTCGTGGCTTTCCCCTCTCTCCTACCTTCCATTTCCCATTTACCGTCTTCTTAGGACCTGGAGTGACCAGCAGGCGACAGCAGACCCACCGCCCACCCTGTTCTCATTCTTTCTCACTTCCGTAGACAGGTTAGCTCATGAAATCATCTCTAATTCCTCCTAGATCCTTCTGACAGACACGTGTTAGTAACAGGGAGGGTTCAGGTACCCATGAGTGACATCATGAAATCATCTGGGGAGTAAGTATCACACATCTGTGAGACAGATGCTGTCCCTGTAAACAACTGGTGACATTTCATAGCTGTTAGATTTTGTGTACAATAAGAGCCCGAGCTCACACAGGTTTATTGGCAACTGAACCATCATAGCTGGGTGACATCTCAAAGCAGAATATATGGAATGAAGCAGAATGAAAAAAAGGAAACAAGAAACCACATGTTCAGTGTGGCAAGCAAAATGCTCTCTACATCTATTTTTCTTTTTTCCACCAAAATATTCATTCATATGCTTTTCTCTTGTTGACCAAAAAAAAAAAAAAAAAAAAAAAAAAAGCACAGATCCAATTTCAGGGTGGCTCATTAAAACAATTTTAAAAATCACTTAAGCAATTAGCTGAGGAGAGATCTTTTGAGTTAACGGCATGCCTGAACAATTTATGAGCTGGCTGAGTCTTGATTAAATTAATCAATCAAGAGTTAACTGTTTTAGCTGCCAGCTTCACCCTGGATGGCTGCTCTTGGGTGAAATCACCGGCGTTTTGCTCTGGTAGTCAGAAGTGAAGCAGGTCTCAGTCAGAGACGTGGCCTGCTGCCGGCTGGAATGAGCGGTCACTCCGAAGGAGGAGGCTCAAAGATTTCCAAGAGAACAGGTAACACCAGGGAGGGATAAGGTCAGGGCAGGCAGCCTGAGTAGAAGTGGTGGGGTGGAGAGGAGGCAGTGACGGTAAAAGAAGGAGGAAGGGGAGCCACGCTAATGGCTGCCACTTTCGTGAACACTGGGTACCAAGCACTGGCCACTTCGCACATGCTGTAGCAATCCTGGATCTCAATTGTCCTGAAGAACAACTACTAATATGCCATTCTGTTGGAGGGATCACATTTCCCAGGGTGCCTTCTGAGTGCCCCCTCAAGGTCATATATTGAAATCCTGACCTTCTGTGTCTTCTCTCTGGCAGTTATAGCCCTTGCACGCCCTGTGGGTTTTACAAATGGGACAATGGACTAACTTGGGAGTTGTTGAAGAGCTTCTGTGGAGTCAAAGAGCTGAAAATAGAGACCCTGACTCTATTTCCTGTGCAGGCCACCAGTATCTCTCCTCATTCTCCAGGATGCAGGGTGACTAGTGGGGGCACCCACTTACGGCCTATTGAGCACTAGCCCAATGTATAGCCACAAAATGACCACTCAGAGCCAGGCTTCCAGTATTGACTTCTGGGGCAACCGCAGTGAGGATTTTCAGTGTTCTACATCTGCTTCTGGAATTTTCTGTCTCTCTCTGTGTTTAAGTGAGTCATTTGCCTGGCTTGAGCTTCAGTCTTCTCCATAAGGGAGTCTGTGGGCTGGCAGGGGTCAGGTGATCGGAGGTAGGGCAGGCAGAGCCCAATTGCAGTGGTCTCTCCACCAAAGGTGGGTTTAGTACTGTAACTAGGTAAAGGTCCTAATTATGCCCCTTCAAGGTCATATGTCGGAATCCTAAGCCCAGTGCCTCAGAATGTAACTCTATTTGAAAACAGGCCTTTGAAGACTGCTCCAGTTTCTTTCCTGTTGCTGTGATAAAACACTGACTTAGGGGAGGAGCGAATTTATTTGGCTTACACTTGTGAAGCTCCAAGTATCTGTGCTGTGTTCCAGGTGACAGCCCATCATTAAAAGGATCAAGGCAGGACCCCAAGCAGGAGCTTGAAACAGAAACTATGGAGGAATACTGCTTGTTAGCCCTCACCGGCTCACTGGCTCATGATTAACTAACTTTCTTGTACAGCCTGGGACCGTCTGCCTAGGGACGGTATCACCCACAGTGGGTTGGGCCTCCTATATCAGTTAAGACAATCCTTTAGAGATATTACCAATGTGATAAATACAGTTACCCAATTGAGACTTTTTTTTTTAGGTGATTTTTAGGATGCACCAGTTTGACAGTTAACTGGGACAAAGACATAATTAAAAGTAAAATGATTTGTCACCATGATCCTGAGTGTTTTCCTCTCCCTCTACCCAAATTCATGTACTGACACCTAATCTTCAGTGTATTAGAGTGGGCCTTGGGGTTACAAGAGCTCTACTGTCACCAATGGGATTCATAGCCTCAACAGAGATTATATCTGCCACTCTTGCCGCCTGCAGGTGTGACTGCCCCTGACACCAGACTATCAGTCTACCAGAGTATGGAAACAGGTCCCTGTAACAGGATGCAGGGAGAAGGCACCATCCGGGAATCCAAGAGTGAGTCCTTTATTTGTGTCCTGACCTTCATCTTCCAGCGTCTTGAACATATCTTTGTTATTTCTATTTTTGTCATAGCACCAAGAGAGTGGAACAGTCTGATTCGGATCCTTATAAAAAGAGATCAAGACATAGACACCCAGAGGGAGACCATGAGAGCACAGGGTGAAGATGGATCTGTAGTGGAAGCCAACCTGACTAAGCCTTAACCTTAGACTTCTAATCTCCCAGGCTAGAAGCTTGTTTTTGTTATTCAAGCTTCCTAAACAGTGCTTTGCTATAAGAGAGCTCACCAACATAAAACCAGCAGAAGGCAACAAAAGTCCCTTCATTTCCCGGATGTCTTTTTTGTCCTCATTTCTGTAGTAAATTCCACCAGAAAGAGCTGGTCTTGGGGTGTCATGATGCTAACAGCTGCAGAGCCTTGGCATTACCCTCAGGCTGGTGTTTCCCAGTAAACTATAAACAGCTGAAAGTACAGCACAGGTACTTGGAGCTTCACAAGTCAGTCTTGGGTCAGAAGAATGCTTAACTCTGGTATCAGAGATAAACCAAGCGCATCCCACCCTGGGTGGAGTCACATCTGTCCTAACCAGTACAGACACCCTCCTTCTGACCAAGTTCTGGGATCCACGGGTCTCGCCGCACTGCCCCCCAGTCTTGCATCTGTGAGTCCCCAATAAACTGCACCCCTTATAATTCTGGATGTGTCTTCCTCTGTCTTTGGTCTCAGCACCTTGGGACAAGGCCTCAACATGGACTAGATTGTTCTGGAATTGCTCTGTGCCTAAAGCAGCTTCCTGTGCCCTCTTCTTAACTGTCCGTAGGTTCTATGAAGGAGGAGCCTGCTCATGTCTCTGAGCTATGCTAGTGCCTGGATATACCTTTAATCTCAGAACTCCTTAAACAGAGACAGGTGGATCTCTGTGAGGCAGTGGCCTTGGGCATCTTATCTTGCCCAAGCAGCACCCTGGTTGCACTGGGAGGCCTCATTCAAAGACTGGCCCTAACTGTGCAGGGCAGTTATGTGGATTAAGCACCCCCTATGATGTTTGCATACTGTCAAAGTTACCTAAAGTCAGTTCTCAGGATGCACCCTGCTGTGGGGCATGAATAACTGTGACACAAGGGTGGAACCTGCCTAGACAGTAGAAATGCCCCAAAACTTTTTAAATGGGGACATCGAGAAGACAGGACGTTTCCATGGGCAAATGATCAGGAGGCCCAGAGAGCACCCTGATCCTCCATTCATGGGTGAGCTTGAAATCAGCTCCAAGTGGAGCCAGGAGTTCTTAGGACCCTTGTTCCACAGTTGATTTTACTCCAGTAGGTTCTCATGGGAATTCAGAGGTCAGCCTTTACTCACTGAACGCTTTGGTTCTAATAAAAACCAAAGCATACAGAGAGGTAGCAGGAGGAGAACCTTGGCTACGGTGATAGGTGAATATTTTATTTATGGGGCTGTGTTCCCCCAAGGTGCTACGGCTGCAGCATAATAAAATACATGCTATGAATACCAAAATAGCAATTTAATAAGGCCACCCTGTAAAGCTGTAAGAAAGATGGATGATACAGGAGGGGACAGGGTTATTTATAAATGTGGGTAGACACTGGAACAAACAGATTCTTTCCTGTGCATGTTTGTGTCATGTGCAATGCATGCTGATGTGCATGTAAAGGTGTGTGTGCATGCATGTGGATGTGTTTATGGTAAGAGGGACTCCAGCCTGATAGACACAGAGCCAGCCCCATGTCTGAGGTGGAGACATGATCTTGAGGCCTCTCTCTCTCCTTCCAAGCAGAGTCCTCTGTCTTCCCTGCCTCTTGCATCCAGCACTGCCTTCCCACACCAGGGAGTGCAGAACAGCAGTGAGTATCAACGGGAGCAAAGACTGTTGTTTCAACCTTTCAGAGAAGCAATGGGGGGCATGTATCAGGAGCTTTAAACATGTTTGTGCTGGGTTGAAGTCATTTCCTCCCGAGGTAATCTAACCTAGGAAAACAACCCAAAGTATAAACCAATATTTCTGTACAAGCTTTGCATCCCTCCAGATTGCTTATTAGATGTGAACATTATTAGCAACCTAAATTTCTAATAAGAGAATAATCATTATAGTCAACCATTGTATGAAATAGTGTGGTTCCCCAAAGACTCCTTACAAAGAGCTTTTAAAACCAGGAAATTCTTAGGAAATAGATTTCAAAGGGTAATTTTTAAGGGATTATTTCTAGGCACAGTCATGTAGCTCTGCTGTAGAAGGCTTACATAAACACAGACTCCTGAGTTTGATCCATAGTACCACATAGACTGGATGTAATTGTGCACACTGTAATCCCAGTGCTTGTGAAATAGAGGCAGGAGGATCAGATATTCAAGGTCATCCACATACTAGTGAGTTTGAGATCAGCTTGAGCTGTATGAGATCTGTGACAGTGCAATAAAATTGGACCACTTGCTCTCGGGGAGCCCTTCCCCCTGTAGGTGTGACAAGAATGGGGGACAGCCAGGTCACACAGACTTTGTCTGTTATTGCCACCAGTGCCTTTACAAAGGACCTGAAGTGGAGGGGGGGAGGCAGAGGGAGGCTGGAGAGATGGCTCAGTGATGGAGAGAGCTTGCTGAGCAATAGTGAGTGAGAACTGGAGTGTGGGTCCCAGGACCCACCTAACAAGCCAGGCATCCTGCCCACACCTGTAACCTCAGCTCTCAGAGGCTGGACACAGGAAAATCACTGGGGCTTGCTGGGTCCCAGCTCAGTTGAGAAAACTCAAGCTCTTTGTTCTGAGAGAGACCCTGCCGCAAAAGAACAGATGGAGAGTGATGGAAGATGAACCTGGTGCTCTCTCTGGTCTCACAGACGCATACCTACCTACACATGCGCACACACAAACACATAATTAAAAATAAAACAACTCTTTTAAAAGCACATTTAGGATGCACAAATTAAAATATATGTGCTAAAAGAAGACTGGAATTCAGTAATCTAAATTAGATGAGAAAGCTTCTCAGTTGGTGGCTAGCTCTGAGGTGTGAATAACTTGCTTCGTCTATTGCCTGACCTTTCCAAATGTGGTTCAGCAAACTCTTTTCTTTTAAGGACAACAAGGTAGACCTTTAAAGTCTTGACAGTGCTCAGTATGGAGGAGGTGGGTGTTCCTCCAGTTTTGCTGCCATGGCCCCTTCTTCAATGTCACTGTCCTGCCGGCTGTTTGACACAGCAGAACCCCCTCCCTTGCTATGCTGTGCACACAGCACCAGGACCCAGCTAGGAGCGTCAGGGTGACACAGTGACCTGCCTATGACCTGACACAGAACAGGACAGGACAGGCTGAAATTGCAGCTGCTGTGGCTTTGTTGTGTGTGTAAGTTTAGAAGTGTTCCCATGTTGCTTGCTGGTGCTTTTTTACATTGAAATGAGTGAAACACCAAAAAGTTAGCTACCCGAAAAACAAGTCGCACATTTCCATCCCCCAAGACAGCCCGTGATAAATGTAAGGCACACAAACTGGGTGCCAGTGTTTGTAAGGGTCAAATTTCTGACCACCTGGAGCCCAGGAGATGCAAGTCACGTACAGGCCTCGATGTCTGTCTCACGAACTCATGTTGCTTTAAGAGAACCCTGTAAAACCGCCAGTGTGATATGGGCGGCAGGAGACGCGTTTAAGTAGCAAGATTTTCATTTAGGTCTGATAACTGGTCTTCTAATTTAATTTTACTGTTTGCAATTCTCAGCTTTCCCAGTTGCATTTGTAAAAACAAAACAATGGAGGTTTGTGTTGCTTGACAGAAGGGAAATTTGCAAACAGATAAATGATGCCAGTGCTTAATGGTGTCACCAGATCCTTCAAGCAGAAGATAATTGGATTTTCCATGGACTTCACATATTTTTTTCAAGTCAAGCATTTGGAAGTTCACTCTGCCAGGGGTGAAGCTGCTGACCTTATTGTAGATGCTATTGCAAATTCAGTTAAAAGTTCAGCATTAGAAACGGAGTGGTTTTTTTGTTTGTTTGTTTGTTTGTTTGTTTGTTTGTTTCTGTTCCTGATTTTCACTGGGACCAGGCAACGAACCATGCCCACATGCATGCTAGGCAAGTGCTCTACCACTGAGCCATACCCAAGTTTTTGATTTTGAAGTGATGATGTATATATGGATACCAATCTGACAAGGCACAAAATTGTCTTAGAAGAAATATTCCCACTACAAAAACAACAAAAACCACATTTGGCTTTGGCTTTGGTTCATGCATATTGCATAATTAGATTTTAAAAAGCTGTGTTATTCTGCCAATCAAATAACAGTGATCGGCTTCAAAGATTTGAAGTATCAGAGTAGACTATAAAATGTAGTGTTTGAGGGCTGGAGAGATAGCTTAGCAGGTCAGAATATGTGCTGCTTTTGCAGAGAACCAGAGCATAGTTCCTATCACCCACGCTGGGCAGCTCACACCACCTGTCACTTCAGCCCAGGGGATGCCCTCTGTGGCACACATGTGGCATACACACAGAGATACTAACATACATACATACATACATACATACATACATATATATATACATATGAAATAAATATATAAAATTACACACCTGCCAACTCACCACCCAGCTCTGACACACACTGCAGTCTGGGGTTGAAACACCCCCCCCAATACTTTCTGGAGGCCATGCTCTAGTGCCCTCCACTTCCCTGGGTCGTCTCTGAGCCTTCCAGGATTGCTTTTGTTTGGAACCAGTCCTTTGGGCAAAGCCAGTTCCCTTTGCTGTGAGAATGTCACTCCACTGGAGGGAATGATTTGTGTTTACTTTGGTTGAGATTTGTAGCTATCCAATCAGAAACTTTTTTTTTAATCTCTGGGTGACTTAAATCTCCATCCACATTTTCCTGTGTTGTTCCCAGATTTTGTTTTGCTGTGGGGTTGCCTTCCCAGAGCATCCCATCTTTTCTGAGACGGAAATGGCTAGTTTGGGCCTGCAACTGCTGGGCTTTTGGATGGCCACGCTCGGCTGGGTGGATCTGATGGTGAGCACTGCTATCACGAAGGGTCTGTTGAACTCAGGTTCGGGTGACATCATCACAGCCCCGGCATGCAAGGGGCTCTGGGCAGAGTACAAAGAGTACTGATGAGCTGCAAAATCTAGGTCTCAGTGCTCGATCTGCCAGCAGCCTCGCAGGCCTAATGGTGGCGTCCCTGGTGTTGGGGCTTCCTGAACATTTTGTTACCATAATGGGCATGAAGCACATGTGCTGTGGGGGAGATGACTACGTGAAGAAGGTCCGTATCGCTGTGACTGGAGGCATCGTTTTCACAGTGACAGGTCTTACTGCCTTGGTAGCACTTTCCAGGTTTGGTCATCAGATTGTTACAGACTTTTCTAACCCCTTGATGCCCATGAACATTGAGGACAAGTTTGGTCCTGCCATCTATACTGACTTGGCCGGGTCTACTATATACCGTGTACCCGGCTCCTACCCTAAGTCGTGAGCTGAATATGTGTGAATGTGGGTACTCAGCCATGATCAAGAGGATGAAAGTTCCTGGTCACTCCATCCCTGAACACCATGTACAGTTCTCTGGTGGTGGTGGTGGAGTTGGGTGAAGAAGACAAAAGAGGAGGGTGTGGTTTTTTTTACAGTAATAAAAATTAAGATTTGGAAAAAAATTAATCTTTTAAAACTGAATGTTTGGAAGTTGACATAGACACAAAATTTTTCAGCAGGGCAGTATGGACTGTCTCTACTCCCTGGCCAATGCTGGTCATATACTGAAAATCTACAAACCTTTGTGGAGTTATTTTTGAGTTAACCAATGCATTCAATAATGATATGGAAGTCTTGTAAATATGGGAGAGGACTTTTTTCTAAATCATGTATGAATCTTTAATCCCAAGAATCAGTGCGAGTGACACACACACACACACACACACACACACACACACACACACACACATCTTCTTTTAGAATTTTTGACACTTCCAGGGAATTGAATTTATTCAAAGAAAGACTTGCAAATAAGGAAATGACAAATTTATCTCTACCGAAGTGAAGAAAGCGTGAAATAAAATGTAAAAGAACTGCACGCAAGCTTAGGATGGTACACAACACGAGCTTCAGTCTTGAAGCTCTGGGAAGCGGGCTTTGGAATATTATGAATCTTTGTAGAGCACTCCAAATTTAGCCAATTTTATTTTACTGGAATAGTGTGAAATTGAGAAAGGTTATGCTTTTGTAACATCTAAATTTGGCAAAACCCTGAAACACATAGTAGAGGTAACTTACTTGGCAACTTTTGTCTTGCAAAGATCCTGTTGAGGAAAGACAGTGTGAATAGGCAGCCCCTGTGTGGATGTTTAAGCTGAAACGTTTATCCACTCTGCCGTGGAGCCTGCCCTCCACATGGCACAATGCAGTCTGAATCATTTGGTACCCTGCCTGTGTCTGTGCAGGGAGCATTTTCTTAACCATTTTAGCATCTAGGTGTGACTCAGTGTAGAGAGTGCGGTTGACATGTGGGCCCCGGAGTCAAGTGCTTGCATAGCAAACAAACAAACAAATGTCTGTAGAAGAAATGCCAAAGAGGTCAATGATTTCAAATTAAACTCCAAATGAAAGTTTGAAGATCACAGACAATTCTGAGAAAACATTTTTTTTTTTTTTTTTTTTTTTTTTTTTTGGTTTTTCGAGACAGGGTTTCTCTGTGTAGCTTTGCGCCTTTCCTGGAACTCACTTGGTAGCCCAGGCTGGCCTCGAACTCACAGAGATCCACCTGGCTCTGCCTCCCGAGTGCTGGGATTAAAGGCGTGCGCCACCACCGCCCGGCCTGAGAAAACATTTAATGTAGGAATACCACACAGAAGAAAGCTCCCAAATCTGTCTTCAGAAAAGTGACAGTACATATACAGGTATGTCTGTATTATATATATAACAGACTGGTCTAAATGCGTCAATGCATAGCAATAATAACTATGATTTTTTCATTATCATTAATGCTCTAATCAGCATAAAGGAGTGCTTCTGAAATTTGGCTTCTGTGTGCCTAGATATCTGTTCTTAAAGAAAACTTCCTTGTTAAAGTTCTAAAGACAAACTGTGCAGTGGAGGCACATGCCTTTGCAAGTAGAACTCTATGAGTTCGAGGCCAGCCTAGTTTACAGAGCAAGTTCCAGGACAGCCAGGGCTGTTGCACAAAGAAACCCTGTCTTGAATGCACCTCCCCACACTCGCACAAAAAAAGTTCTAAAGACAGAGTAAGTTGTAGATCCATCAATAGAAGAAATCAATTTTCAGTCAATGATCACTAATTTTGAATTAGTTATTGTAATCATCACTTTCCCTGTTACTGAGTCAAAATCCTTGACAAAAGCAACTTAAGGAAGGACAGTTTATTTCAGCTCACAGTTTGTGAGTGCATCCATCACAGGGAAGGCAGGGCCACAGGAGCACGAGGCAGCAGGTCACTGTCAGGAAGCAGAGAGCAAGGTGAATGCTGGTGCTCAGTTCACTTGCTCCTTTTCATGCAGTCTGGGCTCCCAGACCATGGAACAGAGCTGCCCACAGTTAGGACGGGTCCCCAGACCGTGGAACAGAGCTGCCCACAGTTAGGACGGGCCCCAGACTGTGGAACAGAGCTGCCCACAATTAGGACGGGTCCCCAGACCGTGGAACGGTGCTGCCCACAGTTAGGACGGGTCTTCGCCTGTCAGTTCATCTGATCTGGAAACTCCTGTACATACGCCTGTCAGTTCATCTGATCTGGAAACTCCTGTACATACACACCCAGCGCTGTATCTCCTGGGTGATTTTGAATCATGTCGATGACTTCATGAAGATTAACCATCACAGAGGCTGGGAAATGTGGTTCACTGGGTAAGAGCACTTGCTCTATAAGCACGACGACCTGAGTTCAAGTCTCAAACATCAACATAAAAAGCTTGGCATGGCTCTGCGTGTCTGTAAATCCATCCAGCACTGGGGAAGCAGAGACAGGCAGACCCTGACGGCTTGCTGGCCAGCCTAGCCCAAATGGCAGGCTTTCAGTATAGGGAAAGACCCTGACTCAAGGCCATAGCAGGGAAAGCAGTAAAGGAAGACACATGATGTCCTGCTCTGGGTTCCCTATGCTCACATGCATGTAACACACACACACACACACACACACACACACACACACACACACACCAACCACATACCCCAAGTTTTTAAAGCCAATTTGAAGTAATTGTGATCTACTCTCACAATCGTACGGACTTAGCAGGTAAACTATACGGTCGTGTGTCCACGTACCCCTCTGCCGTCATCTGCACTCCACTCTTGGGCTTGGACATGCTCTGACATCCTGAGCTTTGTGTCAGCTCTGCCTTCTCCAATGAGCAGCTAGCTGCAGGGTGAGCCCAGTCAGTCTTGTGGTATAGAATGGTGAGCTTTATGTGTGCCCTCCCCCCGCCTTTAAAACTTTCTGAGCATGGGAATTCAACATGTTCATCATTCATTCATTCATTCATTCATTTATTCATTCATTCATTCGTCACTTTCCCACATGCTGATGTTAAGGGTCCTAGGGAAAACGAGACAGAGAGAGCCCCATTCTTGAGAAACTCAGGTAGCTTAGCACCTACAGGCAGGGTGTGGTAGCTCACATTGGCACTTTCCTCTCTGTCCGCCTCATCCTACCAGCTGCTGCTTCTGGTTCACCTCAGGGCTGCAGCTCTGTCCTTTGATGCCTCTTCTAAGGCAATCCACTATCAACTCTGGTTGCTGAGAAGTTGGCGTGGCCACCAGGTATCCAGTCCACCTGTGCCTTCGGTGCTATTTTGTGCTATTTTTTCAACCTGGAGTGTTGATTCCCACAGCCCAAAGTGGGGCAGGGTGCATTTGCTGGCTGCTCTGGACACATCCTGAACAAAGCCATATTCCCTTCTTCATCTAAGCATGCAGTACTGTCCCCCAACCTTGCCACTCACAGGCTACACCAACCTAGGTCCCTTCTTCTACCCAAACGGAAGCTTCTCTGCTTTCACCAAAGGCCCAAAGTGCTGTTTCCTAAATCCACTTTGGTTCCTGTGGCCCTTTCCCAGAAGGCTGGTGTTCTATTTCATGCTAGTCAATATCATCTTGAGAGACATGCAAAACCCCGCAGAGCTAGCCACTAAAAATGTAAATTAAATGCATAAAAAAATCTGTGCTAGGAATTGTAAGAGAAAGGGAGAGGGAAACGGGAATATAAAGACTACAGGCTCACCGGACCCAGCACTGACTCTGGTATCCCACCGGAAGAGGTGGTAAGGACAGGGCTGGCAAGGGGCTGGACTGCGCCGTCACTTCTTACTCAGAGAAACTGGGCTCTGTGGCCCCACGTGCACTTTACCCCATGAGAAGGGGCAGTGGGTGAGAAGGTGTTTGCATCTTGCTTTGCCATTAGCAAGTGTAGCCCTATATGCGCACTAACCTGCAATTTCCTTAGTATGATTCCCAGGGCAACCGAGCAGCCTCAGCTCAGGGCATGGGCTTCTGTTCTGATGTGCTGAGTCTCTATGGAGAACACGTCAACAACAGTGAGTGACTGAGGAGACAACACCAACCCAGATCCAACCCCAAGTACAAGCCAGTCCAAGCCCAGCTGCAATCCTGAACTCAAGCCCAAGCTTAAGTACATGGGCAAGTTACAGTCTGAGGCAGACCCAAGCTCGGCAGTACCCCAGATCTGTAGCTGGTTTCATCCCATTCCTCACGTTCTCTGACTTAAAGGTATTTTAAAGACCCTTCCTTTGATTTTATTGATCATTTTCTTAAGTGTCACTAATGCTCCTGCCTGTCCATTTCCTAAGCACATATCACCCGTTCAGCCATCTTTTTTTTTTACAGTAATGTTGAATAGCCAATATTTCGCACTCACATGAAAGGAAAGCGGGGCGGAGTTAAGTGATGTACACAGCTAGTAGACAAAGAAGCCTGGAGTGTTTCAGGCGGTCTGACTTCCCAGTCCTGGCTCCTAAGCTCTCTGCTACAATGCCTATGGGTGTGAGAAGACAGATGTCACTGAATAGGAGGTTAATGGACTCAAGGATCTCCAGAAGAGTGTAATAAATGAGCAAATTAAGCCACAACAGAGACAGTGTGTGTACTGTTTTGTATCACAAGATGCTCTAAAAAGGTGAAGAGGAAACATGTGCTTGACAGCAGTGTGAGCAGAAGACACAGTGGCCCAGGGATCTCAGATAGGAAAGTTTTGGCAAAAATGAAGAGGAGGAGACAGAAGGATCTGGATGAAAAAGAAGATTCCACTTTGAGTATACAAGAGATGCAACCAAGGTGTGATGGTTAATCTTCATTGTCAGTTTGACAGGCTTTAGAATCACCATGGCAACACATCTCTGGGCATGTCTGTGAGGGGTGCTCCAGAGAGGATTAACCAACACGGGAAGACCCAACCTGAAGGTGGGTAGTACCACGCTATGGTCTACGAGCCCGAACTGATTGAAAAGGAGAAGGCTCAGCAGGGAAAATGTGGATCATGCAAGGCTACTGACTTCAGTTCAGCCCCTGAAACCTGTGGAAAGGTGAAGGAGAGACCTAACTCTGCGAAACTGTCCTCTGACTTCCACACACATGCCGTGGCACGTATGCCCACGTCATACACATCACACACACTGCAGCAAAACAAAGAGAAGTGTGAGCTGGGCACCAGCATTCGTCGTCCCGCGGTTCCTCAATGTGTATTCACTATGACGAGCTGCCCTACACTTACCACTGTGCCTTCCTCGACATGCTGGACTGTCTCCTAAAGCTGTGAGTCAAAACCAATCCTTTCTTCCTTATGTTGCTTTTCTCTGGTGTTTTGTCACAGTAACAAAAAAAGGCAGCAAATAAACAACATAGAAGCCATTTGCTTTGGTCTGAAAGTGACGTCTGAAAGTATGCTTAGGATTGGGCTCCCTGTCAATCATCGAGTTCACAGCTCCAAAGCCCTTCCAGCATTCTGAAAAATGCCAATGTCTCTGTCAGTCGAAGGCCTGAAGATGGAGCTAGACTGTACCCTTCATCACCCTTCTCAGGGAGCGTGCTGTCTGCCTGTTTTCACCACCTGATGGACCCTAGGAGACAATTTGGGGCCACTCAACATTCACAAGGACAAATTTATTTTTCTACCACTTCATCAAGCATCTTCATGGCCCCATCCTGAGTCTTTTGTTTTGTTTTTTTGAGACAGGGTTTCTCTGTGTAGTTTGGTGCCTGCCCTGGATCTCACACTATAGACCATGCTGGCCTCGAACTCACAGAGATCCATCTGTCTCTGCCTCCTGAGTGCTGAGATTAAAGGCGTGCGCCACCACCGCCTGGCCCTGAGTCACTTTTTAAATGAAGTTTTAAATTATTTAAGTAACAGTGTGTGTGTGTGTGTGTGTGTGTGTGTGTGTGTGTGTGTGTGTGTGTGTTGTGGCTTTCGAGTTTCATGGCATTAGAGGACAACCTTCAGGAGTCGATTCTCAGCTTCCGCCTTGTTGAGGCAGGGTCTCTCTCATGTCTGCTGCTGGGCTGTGTACTCCAGGCTTCCGGGTGACTCTCCTTTCATCTCACAGTAGGAGTTGGGATTACAGATGAGGACATGCTCTTGACATCTTACATGGAACTCAGTGGTCAGACTTCTTCCCTGCCCTCTGAGAAGGAACTAAAGCAATCATTTCTTCCTTTTCACTCACTGAATGAGGCATGAGGTCATGTTAGGAGAGCTGTGCCAGGGCTTCTGGAAAACCTCCATCAAAAGCTCTGAGTTCATCCTTTTTTTTTTTTTTCCTCCAGGGGTCTTTCTTCTCTTGTATCTGCCGACTTCCACTTTCTCCTTTTTATTCTTTGTCATGTTATAGCTGAGTTTGGGGACTTGGTTCACTCATTTGTATTTTTAAATCAATATGTAGTTTTCTGCTCTAAACAATATCAAGAAATAGATTTTCCTTTTGGCAAGAGAGCAAAATGTGATTTGTTCTGGAGCCTGGCGAGCTCAAGTATTTGACTATAAAGAATAACATCGATGGTGTCCCCAACTAATAACCTGTCTCATGTGGAATTCAGAGCTTTTGATAAATTAATGATCTTGCATGACAGACTAATTAAATTGCCATCTTGAGCTTACACAAAGGCAGGCTTTTCCAAATGCTTCCGATATGCTCTGTAGTTCTTAGAAACCATCAATTGCTTTTTTTTCCTTTTTTTTTTTTTTTTTTAAGAAAAAGCAAACTCAGAGCCCTCATACTTAGGAAGATGAATGCAAACCACACGTGACAGCCTCTGTGAACAACAAGGGGTGTCTATGATCCTTTCTTGGTTAAGAGGTCATCACTGCTCCTGGCAGCCTCCCAGGCCAGGAAGCCAAACAAAGAGACAGGAGGACAGAGATGAGACCATCCCAGCCCTTGTCAGACAGGTGCCCTCTCCCAGCCTACGAGCACATCCCTTGAAGGATTCCCAAAACTTTTGTCATGCTGGACACAGAAACAAATGTCCCCAAGCAGCAATCCAGCAGCCTCAGCGCTCTGTCTTCTACTGCCGCAGAACAGCCGTCTCCTGCCAGGCAGCCCCTCCTCAGGTCTCCCTGAAGAACGCAGGGTCCATCAGAAGAAGCAGAACTTCCCCAGAAGACACACTTGACTGAGGTGTCAGTAAGTGTTCAAGAAAACAGGAGCGTAACAACTCATTACAACTTACATTTAGTCAATAAGAAAGCACCCCATAGGCCCCCAATGTGTTCCAAGCGTGCTGGAAATCTGGGGACATTGAGCAGTGCAGTGTTTACCTTGTCACTGTGGGGTCCCCATTCACAAACTATGGGAAGGCCATTGAATCTACACTGGGCACATCAGTCTTCCCTGAGGTGTCAGAGGGGTGGGCTGCATATTTTTGGGTTTATATTTGATAAATGTGCATAGATAGAATAGTCAGGAGTCATCATTCCCACCATATGAAGAGAGAGGGCCTGTCATGAATTCCACTGAGGGAGTGGGTTTGATCTTATGATGAAGACTTCCCACATACAATGGGTTGCAGGGTATTGCAGGGTTGCTGGCCTTCAGGCACTGAGGATTATTCAAATGCTGAGGATGGAGTCTGAAGGGACCAGGGTACCTTCCATATGTTGGGGTCCATGAAGAACAGGAGCAGAATCCTGGGCTCTTGGGAAGAAAAAGGGACAATTAAATCTCAGCGGGGCAGAGTGAAGATTTATGGAAACCAGAGCCCAGTGCTGAGAAACAGATAGCCTGGAACTAGAATCCTAGGACCTCAGCTAAGATGCTCTGCTGTACCCAGGCTTCCTAGGCTTTACTGAAATACCAGGTTGCTGGCCTGAACCCTGCAGGGGTGCCCAGTTCACACATTTATCCCTATAAACTCAGATGCCAGTCCTGACTCAAATGCAGATCTTGGGATTCATGTGGTCATGCCTGACTGTCAGTTCAGCCAAAACAACAGCTGGCGGTGGAACTGAATTGGCCTTTTGGCCACGTGACAAAGCTAATTATGGCTGTAGACAGGCCAATTATGTGTTATCGACAAAACCTGTAATGAACTCTCCAATTGTCTCTGTTTGGTAGAATTCCAAGTCAAGTTACCTAACTTTTCTCAGCTCCGTTTCTTTTTGTAGCTCTGGAGAGAGAAATGAAAAGTATCTGGTGTGATAGGAAGAGTGCACCAGGATGCCTCCTCAGCATCTGATTTGATAACAGAGCACTGGCAACCCAAGTACACATCTCAAGGATTAAATAAGATGTAGCCACAAGATGCAATGTGCGCGGTCGTGTGTTTGTATGTGCACACAGGGTTTGCATGTGTTCATGCAGTTGTGTGCAGGTATATCTCATATGTTTGTATGTGGAGGCCAGAAGTTGACACCAGATGTCTTTCTCAGTTGCTCTGTGCCTTGTTTTTGTTTTGTTTTGTTTTGGTTTGGTTTTTCCAGGGTCTTTCACTGATTCTGGAGCTCTTTGGCTCAGCTAGGCTTGCTGGCCAATGAGCTCCAGGGATCTACGCGTCTCCTTCAGCGCTGGGGTTATGGATGAGTACCACCACACCTAGCTTTTACATGGTGTTCTGGTTAGCTTTTCCTGCCAACTGTCCTGCGTGCTTTCCCCAGGTTCTGGTGGTGTCCTGCAGGTCTTGTTTGCAGATCCGTCACTCTCTTCTCCATGTCGGTCCCGACATGGATTTGTCTCTTCTGTGTCCCTCGTCTTACATGGACAGAAGATGTAGATTCCATCCTTATCCAGCATTACCCTATTCTGATGACATCTATAAATGTGACATGATGCTGCGTCTGCTGGAAAGTGCCAACTTTTCACCTGGGCATATTGATGCCCAGCGATAACTAAGAATGAAAGCTTCATGCTCGTTGCCTTCGTTCTGACTCCTTTCTGCCTTAAACTCTGGGTCAGGTGCTGTTCAATTCTGCACTTAAACATGTTGATCACACAAGGAGTCTTTTTCTAAAGCTGGGACCCCCTGAACCCTATTCAAGGCTAAAGCCACCATGATAGGGGTAACTATTTTTAAGATTCTAGGTATAGTAAACCTCTCAGGCAGATCACTTCATAATGGGACTGTCCCCTAACTGGGATCAACTGGTCCACAATGGAAACTGAGGCTGTTCCCTAAGCAGGAACAGCTGGAGATATAGCTCTACCACTAAGCTATAGCACCAGAATTTTTTTCAAGTCAGGGTTTCTCTGTGTAGCTTTGCTGTCCTGGAACTCTCTCTGTAGACTAGGCTGGCCTTGAACTCCCAGAGATCTGCCTGTCTTTGCCTCCCAAGTGCTGGGATTAAAAGTGTGCACTACTACCACTGACTTTATTTATTTTCTTTAAGGTCCCCTTAAGTTGCTTGAACTTACAGGCTTTGAATTTGCAATTCTCCTGCCTCCTGAGTGACTAAGGTTACAAGCATGTGCCACTAGGTCCTGGAGCTTATTTTCAGGCTACTACAGAGCCAGTGTCCCAGGGAAGGCATGTGGGAAACAGCTCTTCTCGATATGGTGGAAACCCTTTTCCCTGTCC